>NC_084802.1:257091098-257394128 GCF_963169125.1 Humulus lupulus | reverse complement strand
GAGGGTCAAAGATTTCTCTGTCCTCGCGAATATAGCTGCAGAATTAACCTGAGTCAGAAAAGGATACAGGAGGAGCTAAACGATACTTAACTTACGAGCTAAGGTTGAAAAGCACTTACGAGTACGATTGAAGTAGTGGAGCTCGCAGTTTCGGAACCCCGTCAACATAAAAAATTGTTCTTTGAAGACGTTGGGGTGGCTGGCCAGCTCGATGACCGCTGCCATGTTAGGGAACCGGGTTAAATAATAAAACCCGTCGCCTCGCCCCCGCTGGTCTGAGCTAGCCTTGAGGCAGAAAAAGTACAAAATATCTGCAGGAGTGGGGACCTCCCACTCCTGTTTCAAGAATAAATATCTCATCCCCGCCAACAATCGATAAGAGTTGGGGGGGAGCTGGAATGTGGCCAACTTCGCGTAATTGAGGAAGTCAGCGAAATACTGATCCAACGGGAGGAAGGCCCCCGCCTTAAAATGCTCATCGCTCACGGCAGCGAATGCCTCGTCAAGCGGCGCGCAGCTCCGCTCGCCCTCTGCGGGAGGTCGGGCAATCATTGATGCTCTCCCCAGCCCGATGTTGTGGGAGAGGAATATTTTGTTGACCTTCGCCTGGTCGGTAATCTTTGAGACGATCCTCTCCGCCTCAAAGAATGCGTCAGGAGCCACCTCGAGCTCCTGTTCCATTGCTGGCCTGAAGTTGGGGATTGGAGATTCGGCCATCACCTCCTTTCCTTTGTCCTGATAGGAGGACGAGCTGCCTACAGGCTTCTTGGGAGCATTCTTCTTTGGTCCCATCTGATCGCCTAGAAAAAGAAGAAATTTTAGAAGAGGGCGACTTAAAAATGGAGAACAATCTGTTTCCTTTACACGAGCTGAGGTAAGCCCAGCTCGTGGAGAGTGAGACCACGCGATTCTAAGAACACACGCCTGTGCTCCCAACAAATCCCCAATTACTCGGAATTCGTGTGTCAGGAGGGTCAGGTTAGAATTTTGCCTTGGAGGGAAATTTCCAATAGGCAGGAAAGGCAAAACCGCCTGTGAAGCGTGTCCCCTAAGCTACCCGGTTTTGCACCCAAAATACTGGATATTTTGAACTAATATCCCAAAAATCCTACCCAGAAATTTTCCCTAGAAAATGCATCCTGTAAACCATGCTCCTAAACGGTTTTCTACTGCAAAGATACCCTAACTTAAAAGGCATTCACCCTTCATTCCCACAAAACCCAGCAAACCCTTGCATGTTGCTACAGTAAATATTTACCTAAGCTACAGTAAAAAATAATTTCGAAACATGCATAGTTAGGAGACTTACAGAGTGTTTGGCTAGGAAGTGGATGAGGATATCGCCTGGGTTGGGGCTTCGTCTGAGTAGTTGGTTCCAAGGCTTCGAAGGAGTCTCTGCGCCTGAACTTCTTGAACATTAGGAATGGCGGTCGCGAAGAAAAGGGTTTTTTCTCTTGAAGATGGAGAGAGAAGAAGAGGAAAGTTTCTGAAAAATTTCAAATGAACGGATGGCCAGTGCGTAGGGTGGCCACCCCTTTTTATATGCGTGAAGGGTCACGTGAAGAGGGTTGTTGGATTGCCCTGATGTGGGATCCAAGGCCCTCCACTCGAAAGACGAAACGACTGCTGGGCATAGGCTAGGCCATTAAATTCGGTTCTCGGAAGACGTACCGTCACCAACCACGATGTTCCACGTATTCGACGCATGCGTAGAATGTGGAATATGAAGAATTCTTGGGGAAGCCTAAAAGCCTCTACTGTGGCCCTACACGACGTCGTGTACCACGAGCAGAGGCTTGGGGGGCAGATGTACGCCCTGATTTTCCCACGGGCTGATTAGCGAGCTGAGTTACGGCCTAATCATGACTATCACATGGACATCCCCAAGACCAGAGCTGCCATCGTAAGGTCCTACCTCCTTTGCTCTAGGTAACCTAAGGGTTTGCCAAGATTGCTCAAGGACTTAGTCTGGACTCTGAAGGCCGTAGGTCGAGGTAAGCATCCAGCTCGTGGTACGAGCTGGAGTTGGAGGCTGTGACTTTTTATAGAGTCAATCACGCAAGAAAAACGTGCATAGATCAGACATCACGTGTCTGATATACCCCTGACTTCTCGGACACGTAGCAGGAATGTGCGTATTCAGACACCCACGATTAGGTTGGGCCGTGCGGCCCATTATCCCCTTACCTATTGATTTGACCACACTTAAGTGTCCGGTTTAGGAATTAATCATGAATGTCACAGAGTTGACATGACAGGTAAGAAGGTCACGGGATGACCTTCTTACCAACTCCCAGGTGCCTTCTCCTATAAATATGGAGACCTTGGGAGTTAATAGGGGTTGGATTCGATATTGTAAGAAATACCCTGTAATCAAACATCCAGTATATAGCAATAATACTGACTAGTGGAGTAGAAGGATTTTAACCTTTGAACCACTTAAAAAACGTATTTTGAGTCACCATTTCATTTTCTAAGATCATTTATCTGTTTCGGTTCAACCTGAGCACTAATCCCTTTCTCTTATTTTCTTAATTACCTGTTGGCAAAGAACCGCGTCAACACTTATAATTACAAGGGAGAATGGACAGAAGAGGGGATTGATATTTTTGTACATTGAAACTCTTGTGAAATTGTTACAAACGATTTTACGGAGAGAATAAAACATATAAATAAGTGTGACTCCTGGACTAGGTAGATTTTTAACCACTAAACCACGTAAAAACTATGTGAGTGTACTTGACATTTCGTATTTGTCCAATTACGGTTTAGCAAAAGCCTAAAATCTCTATTTTTGGATTCATCAATCCACTGTTGGCGAAAAACCATGTCAATAGATTAGTGCTTTCATTGAGAGCATATTAGGCTTTATTCCCCATGTGTGACAACGAGACGGAAAAACCTGATGATCACCCAATCTATGCGTGACAACGAGACAGAAAAACCTAATGATTGGGGGGCTCACCATTCGACCATCGCCACTTGAGAAGGCTCATCTACACAATGTTGTAATGGAAAAAAACATGTGGACTAATAAGATGCTGGGAGCTCAACTTCACACCCACCGAATCTCCATTCGGGAGACCTGACAGACATTGAGATGGAAAATGCCCAGTTAAGGAACCATCTTGCCTAGGCTAAAAAGCATATTGAGGAGATCTTAGCTCGATTACCCCCTCCTACAATCGATGTTGACAATGGAAGGAGGCAAAGTGGGTCCCATAGGTCCCACAGGAATCATCAACCCAATCTTAGTCGTTCTGTCAGAACTGCAACTCCGAACTCCATACCTTCTTAGCGGATCCAATGAAATACTCAACCTGCCAATCATTATAGGAATCATCAACCTCATGTCAGTGGGTTTGTTCAAGCTACAACTCAAGTTTCGTACCTTCTGAACGGATCTCACAGAATGAATAGCCTACCAACCCTCATAGGAATGATCATTCAACTCATACTCCCAAGCACCAGCCTAGCCAAACAGGGCAAGCTGAGATCGATTCGAGGAGAAGAGACATCCAACCAAATCCATTCATGCCATAGCCAAGAACTCCAACACAGAGAAATGAACTGGCACAACCACCACCCTGGGGAATTCGAGTAGACCAAGGGTAAGATAATCTAGTACGACCCGATGGAGCAAGTATAGCTTCATCAATAAGGAATCCTCCATCGCTGATTGGACATCAACTGCCACCTCACCCACATAGGAATGCTATAACTCGAGGGGATAACAGAAGACATCCTCCCCCTCAAAGGACATTTATATCCCACGGTCTCGCTAATAATCCAGGTCTTCGATCCCAGCCACGAGCTGTATGCTTTGCTAATGGAAGCTACTGGATAGAAAGCCAGTGTGGAGGCAGGCATGAGAGCGACCTAAGGAATCGCTTGAGCTCCACACAAATTGTAATACCCTTGGTAGCCAAGACCATTACACTGTGTATTTTAAATAGTTTTGGACTTGCTAATCAATTCATTTTGACATAAACATGTTACTAGGGTTAATTAACAGATTAGGGTTAAAAGATTTTGATCGTAGAAATAATAGTTTTCATTAAAATTTGTGTCTGTACATGGAATCCCAAAAATAAGTGTTTACAAGTTCAAAATAACTACAAGGTAAGCCAGCCTAAGTGGAAAAATTAAGTTGGCTCTAGTCCCTGTTGATTCCTCGATCGTCGTGGTCGAGCAGCTGCAAATGTACTCTCCACCCCTTAGTTAAGTGCAAACAACACTTATGTTTATTTAGATGATGTTCAGGCCCAACGCCCTTAGGCCGAGTCCTATGGTGATATAGCTTACCACAGCACGCTTAGGTCGGGCTGCGTTCCGCACCCTTATCACTAGCCCCAGCTCCCTTAGGTCGGACATTCAGATCAAGCATAAACAAATGAATTGATTATAGAACACGCAATCAGTTGCTGCATAAACAAGCATGCCTAAAAAAACATTTTGAAACACAGGTATAATCATACTTTCACGTAAGATCGTAGTTATAATTGTAACGTTCCGAATTTGTTATTAAGGCTAAGTGCCTTGACTATTGTGCCTGGAGGGCATAATAGGATTTATATGTGGAATAAATGGAATATATGTATGCTTATGCAATATAAATGGTTTATATGGTAATGTGAATACTTATGCTTGTTTAGGTGAATTAAATATGCATGCGGGCCTGTTCTTGTTAATAAGGACATATTTGTAATTTTGACCCGTTGAGGGTATAAATGTGACTATATGTGTTAAATGATTGAGAACACATTGTTACGTGGATATATTTGCGATACTCAGCTTGAGGTGATCCTAGGGAGCGGACTAGCGGAATAGTCACAATGGGGTCAAATGCCTAGTTCAGGGTGAACCTAGGAGTATTTTTGGAACTTAGCATATAATTGGGATTTACTAGGTAACAGGTAGTTATTAGGTGATTATTTGGGCATGTCGAGATTAATTGGGAATTTATTAGACAATTTAAGGACTAGCGAGAAATGCGGCTAATGGCTGTTTTGCTCTTGAGGACATTATAGAGTAAGTTTTGATCTAGGGGATTTTCGGTCATTTGTGGCAAGGGATAGGCTTAGTGTTGGGCTGCCTTATCTCTCTAGGGGACTTAGGAGGTCTAGAGGCAACCAGAAGAAAAAAAATATAGAGCCTCTCCTTTTCTCTCTCTCTTTCTCTTTTCGGTTCTCTCTTTCCCACTTGATGTGCTTGGGACGAATATGATCATAGCTCGGATGAAAATATTGAACCAAAAAGGGTTCCTGATATAATTTTGATATAGTCTCCCAGACCCTCTATAGTTCAAGAGTTAGAGGTTTCCACTGTTTAGAGGGTAAGACTCTTCTACTTTTACTTCTTTTTGTTTACTTAATTAGAAGTCTAACTCTTTTAATTGTTTTGCAGAAGCTGACATGAACCTTATGAATGCCTTCACCAACTCTTCCCCCATAATTAAGAGATAGGGAGTCTTAAAGAAGGTCATTCCCAGGGTTGAAGTTTCGATGGGAACACTGGCCAAGGCCAAAGAGACTACATCCTCTCATTCCCAACAACCCGGACTTCGACGCTAGAAATCAAGGACACTTCCACACCAAATCGCTGGGTAATTGATTTGTCAGCTCCCAGGCTATCCAAACATACATTTAATCAAAGCCCATTGGGCCACTCCAAACAAGATCTTATTCTAAGACATGCGAAAAACTGGTTTTTCAGTCTGGGTGTTATGGACTGCGAGGAAGATTTGGGAGATAAGATCGGTCAGAGTAGTGGCGGCGCAGTTCTGAACCAACAACGTACATTCCCAAGGGACCCTCCTCTGCAGGTCAACCGTGGGGACAACCCCCATGCTTCATGGGACGATGTCAGCATCGGGGACACTTTACCACGCCAAACTCGGACAACCAATCTAGATTCGTTTACCAGAGTCCCCCTTCATTTACTAGGGCCCGAGTTCACTTACCAGGAGCCGGGTCTATCCACGAAGATCCCGACCCAACCACAGATCCTTTCCTTGGGGTCCCGCGACTTCCGTTACCGTCAATCAGGGGACATCCCGGCATGCTGTCCCAGGTCTACACAACCCACCCCGACGATATTCCCAACTTAGTCTCCCAGACGCCTCTCAGGGCCTTGTCGAGACTTGGGCAGCCACTATCCTTTTTCCCTTCACCTAATGGGCTGGTTTGGGCCTTAACCCCCCAGAAAAGTGGTCCATGGGATTAGAGTGTGGATCCGTACAAGCTGGAAGAAATGGGGATAACAGTTACCCCCTAAGCCTTCATCTGGGCTTGCGCGGTGGAGGCTTGTATTCCTCCCGGACCATCTAACCGCTTCTCGGTTCGTTTCCAAGGCGACGGGTCCGCGGATGGGGGGACATTGCTTGCTGGATGATCACGAAGTGAAAGCCTGTTTTGATGTCCTAGACCGAATCTCAATAGCCTGGTCCATCATCCAGGATCCGGGTTCGTTTTTCCAGAGCCCTAGTTCATTTACTTCAGGGCTATTTGGAGGCCTCCCGCTCTCCATGCCTCATCACGAAGGGGGTACGTGTCCCTTTGCGATTGGCACACGAAGGGCACTCGAATACAAAAGGTCAGCAAACATTCTATTGGTAACTGTGCTGGCAGTTAATTGTCAGCTCGATTTACAAAGCATCGCATCCGCACGAATGCCCCCATTATTACCTCTGCAACAAAGAGGACCGTTGGATGGGACGACCTTTGAGGTGCTCCATTTCTAGGTCGTTGGATCAGGATAGCAGGGATCACGCCTCTGGGGAGCCGTGATCCTATACCCGAGTAGGTCCAGTAATGTCTCTACACGAACTAGGACCATATAATGGAGGGGATCATGCCGAACTATTAGATCAAAACAGCCTTCTGGTTCTTATAAATGCCCTCAGCTTTTCATTTGATATATTTACACTCGTAGAACAAAGAAAATGCTTAAAGGACCTTTTATGTCCGAGGTCACCGACGACATATTCCATCATCTACACTGCCTTCACCATCACCTGTTCTTGACGCACTCAATTTCTGTACCTTCGACTGAACAGACGGCACCAGCCTGTCCAATAGACGAGCTCTTGCGTTGCCTTCAATTATTCAAGGTCATGATTTTACCATCACTGTCACCAGAAAAACCCCATTTTTCACGACCAACCTTTTCCAGTAAGTTTTCCTGACCCTTGCTTTTAATTTATTGTGGTAAGTATACCGTCATAATTTTCTGTTTAGGCTGTTAACTCTTGCCTATGTTTAGATTGGCTCTGGTGCATTAGACTAGGTTAGGAAAAGA
The DNA here is from genome assembly GCF_963169125.1 of Humulus lupulus. NCBI lineage: Eukaryota > Viridiplantae > Streptophyta > Magnoliopsida > Rosales > Cannabaceae > Humulus > Humulus lupulus. Next base: position 257,386,829 of record NC_084802.1, on the reverse strand, counting down.
AAACTAGTCTGGGATGTCTCAGATCTCCTCAGGTTCGGGTGGTTCCTGGACAAATGGCAATAGGCCGGCTTAGGAGAATAGCTAGGTCCTTTCTTTTTTGCTCCCGATCAGGGTTCCGCGGCTTCTTGGTGATCTCGGACCTGATCCGGAGGGGACTTCTCCAAGCAGTTCGTAGGAGACCCCCCGTACCTTAACCAACCTTCTTAAGTTTTGGTGCTGACTTCTTGGTTGTTTTTTTTTTTCTGTATTGCTCCCAGATCATCAGCCATGACCTCAGGTGTTACCCTTCATTCGAAAGCACAAGTTAAATCGGCCCCTATCACTCTATCTGGGTCCGACACTCCCAGTGGCAACAGGTGGGAGATGGACGGGGTGCAGAACCTGTTCTGGAACTATCAGATGTTGTACACCCTGGAGAAGCATTTGGGCATGGAGTTGACTCTTGGACTATTCAGTAACCTCCTGGCCAGAAGAGAGGAGAAGGCTCACACCGGCGTGGGCGAGTTTGAGGCCTAGAGCATAGGACATATCAGTGCGGGAGCAACTCTCCCGCTTCACGACTACTTTGTGAAATTCCTCAAGTTTGTGGGGATTGCGCCGTTCCAGTTCCTGCCTCAAGGGGTATCCTTCAGGGAAGCTCCTTCCAGGAGGAGCTCTTCAAGTGGTCTTCGCGGAAATAGTTCCATGCCTCGCACGGAACAAAACCAAGCGGTCGAGTCATGGAGGAGGCATATTTGGAATGATATCCACCTGACACAGGATCCCGCCTGACACGCCCGACAGGTCAAAGCCGCACACATCCCAGCACGCCTAAGGGTACCTTTTCGCCTACTGTTCCGCTGACAACTTGGAAAAGACGGCTGACTTTGTGTGTTCCCCATACTTTCACGTAAATATACCCACATAGAGTCTTGTAGCCATGCTACTACAGTAATTGTATCCCCTATTTATGGATGGTGTAATTAAGACTCATGTACGTAGAGAAAAACCCTAATACAAAACCCTAGCTATAAAGACCCCTTCATTTTACAAGAAGAGGGACGGCCAACAGAACACATAGCAAAAACTCTACAAAAATCTCTCTAGCTTCATCTTCTTCAAGAGAACCCGAGAGAAACACTGTGAGTGTGTGAAGTTCTTGTACACCAGCCATCTTACTGTAGTCCTTTCCAAGTATAATAACATCGACTCGTGGACTAGGGCTTGCTAATGCCTGAACCACGTAAAAACACTGTTTGTTTAGTTACATTTCAGCACTTCTACAGTTCTTATCTTTTTATTATTCTGTTTGTATTCGTTTCCGAAAAACTCGGTATTTTGGACAACTAGGTTTTTTACGTGGTTCAGGCGTTAATGAGCCCTAGTCCACGAGTCGATGTTATTATACTTGTAGAGAACTACAGTAAGATGGCTGGCGTACAGGAACCTCACAAACTCACAGTGTTTCTCTCGAGTTCTCTAGAAGAAGACGAAGTTAGAGAGATTTTGACAGAGTTCTTGCTATGTAATTTTTTTCTCCCCCTCCTATTGCAAAATGAGGAGGTCTTTATAGCCAGAGTTCTGGATTAGGGTTTTACTCTGCCCCCCCTGAGTCTTAATTACACCAGCCATAAATAGGGGATACAATTACAGTAGTCGCCTGGCTACCAGGTTCTATGTGGGTATATTTACATGAAAGTATGGGGAATGTAAAAAGGCAGCTGTCTTTTCCAAGCTGTCAGCGGAACAGTAGGCGATAAGGTACTTTTAGGCGTGCTGGGATGTGTGCGGCCTTGACCTGTCGGGCGTGTCAGGCGGGATCCTGTGTCAGGTGAGTATCATTCCAACTATGCCTCCTCCGCGACTCGACCGCTTGATCTTTTTCCGTGCGAGGCACGGAACTGTATCCGCGAAGGTGACCCGAAGAGTCTTCTCCTGGAGGGACCTTCCCCGAAGGGTATCCCTTCAGGAGTCCGGGAGGATTGATCAGCTTCCTGGTCGCGGTTGCTTGAAAGAGTATGCTGGACACTAAACGGGAGAGGTGGAGCCTTTTTGTCCCTCCGTGAGCTCTGGTCACCTTTCGTGAAAGACTTTGATAATTCTGCTTCCCCGAAGCTATCCATCTAAATGCTATCCGGAAATCTGGATAACATTTACCCCCAAGGTCACGGGGTTTGAGAGGTCCGGGAGCTTGTACAGTCCTCCGGGAGTTCTGGTCTCTAGATTAGGCGAGGGGTCACCTTCTGCGTTCCTGGAAGGGTTCCTTTTTTCCGTCTGAGTGTTAGTACGAAAAAAGAAGGAAATCTCTTTTGTTTGAACTCAAGTACTCAAGTATGGCGAGGGCCATGCGTCATGCAGGGACTGGTTCTGCGACCAAGACGTGCGTGTGAGGTGATTGGCTGAGTTCACGTGCGTCAGGCGTCTGAGTGGTGATTTGACGGTTTTTAATGGTACGCTGGGCCCGAGATGGTACAATGATGGGAAATAAATACTTTATTCCCATCATTGGAGCCATAAATAGGACCGACCCTTTACCCCCAGCCGTTGGATTTGATGCATGCGGTATGGGAAGATCGGGACCGTCCATTTGTGGAATTCGAAACGATTTCGTTCCTGCTATAAAAACGAGGGAACGTACCTTTCTTCCTCTTTACCCTTTCAAATTCTCGAGCTTTCAGATTCTCAGATTCCCAAATCTTCGAACTCTCAAGCTTCCAAGCTTCCTTTTCTTCGAATTCGCCACTTCTTTTGGTAAGGAATCCAGAAAATTTTCTTTCGTTTTGGCAGTAGGTTTGTTCGCCGAAGTTCCAGGTTTGAATCGTTGCCTGTCTTTGCAGCTTTCACTTCACGTGTTCGTGCGGTGCAGTGATCCGGTTACTCCCTCAACCTTCAAATACCCGAATACCAGTAAGTATTTTTACTTTGAAATTTCCTTCTAAACCTCAGATTGTTGGTAGTTGTTAGGGTTGAGTTTTCTGCCGGTGTCATCTTTATGCATGCGTGAATAGGGCTTCGATAGTCATGTGACTGATGTGAGCCAATAAGTGATCTTTTTGCATGCTTTGACGATTTGCTTTTGGAAAGTTGTTTCTCGTCTGCTTGTGCTGTTCTGGTTTGTTATTTTAGGGCATAAGCGTGAACGCCTTTAGGGTGTCTTCCCCTGGGAAAACACTTCTCTCGGCGGGCTTAGGCTCGAAGTTTGAATCTGGTTCCTTGCTGTCCTCCGGGTGGCATGGTGCCAACCCCTTGGCAAGCTCGGTGGGAGCCTCTCCAAGCAGTTTTCGGGGAGGGTCTCCCCGACGCCTTTAATACCGTTAGGTTATGGCAAGGGTGCTGACTGCTTGGGGTGTTTTCTTCTTTGTTTCTTTTTGCTCAGTGACGAGCACCTCAAAGGAACAAGTCATTGCTGCGGTAGAGGCTGAATCCGCCCAGGAGCAAGGTTCCCCTGTTGCCGGCGCAAAGGGGAAAGAAAAAACTAAGGTGGCCTCGGTTAGCCCACCGACTACCAACAGTTCCATCTGGGAGATGGACCAGAAGCCGAACCTGCTCAGGAACTACGGCATGCTGGAGCTGTATTCCTCAGAGGCGGGTTTGAAGAACATCCCAGGCCTGATGTGGCACCGTCTGTCGGTGCTGGGTGAGTCTGCCAGTCAGAGTCACGAGGGTTTTGGTGCCTGGAGCTGGGCACACATAGTGTGTGGGGCATACTTGCCCCTAACAAGTTATTTTGCCAACTTCTGCGTGAAGGCGGGGATCGCCCCCTTCCAGTTGATTCCCCCCAGCTACAAGCTTCTAGCGGGGTGGTTTATCTTTTGCAAGTCCAGGAATCTGGAGGTCCCTACCCCGGAGGAGGTGCAATACTTCTATTGGCTGAAGTCTCAGCCCATGAGAGGTTATGCAGACAAGGTGGGGTTTTATAGGCTGGAGAGGTATCCGGACGTGATGTGCCCCACATGTCATACCGCGAGGGTTCCAGATCTCCGGGAGTACTGGTTCCTGACGACTGGCTTCCCATTGAAGAGGGTGCTAGCTCTATCTTTGGACTTCAAAGTCCCTGGTAAGTGCTCCTTCTTCTCTTCTTTAACTTTGTTTCTTTAAGTTTGGTCTGCCTTCCGGGAGGATCTCTAACACTCGTGTTTGGACTTTGCAGAAGCCGTCCCGCGGACACCTCGCTGTGCGGAGATGATAAGGAGGTCAAACTTCTATGAGGGGCTCTCGGAGGAAGAGCTGAAGGTGGAAGGACTTGTGACCACCGAATCTTTGAGGGAGTATGGGCTACTCGCCTCTTTCCAAAATATTGAGCCAGTGAGTGGCAGGGGGCAAAGTCAGGTGTCAGCTGACGTCCGGGAGCAGATTGCCCTGGAGCTGTCCAAGGTGATCTGTCAAGCGGCCCGGGACGAGAATAATTTATCTCCTAGTTGGGCGGAGAGGTTCCCCGACCCCCAGCCAGAGGAAGAAGAGATCGAGGCTCGACCCCCAACCCGTGTGTGTAACGACCCAAATCCGCTAATAAGGCTTAAGGGCCTTGATTAGCGTGCCAGGAGGGCATGATGGAATTTATGTGTGATTTTGATGAGTTAAATGCATGATTGTGATTTAAAGCATGTTATATGACTATTTGTTTATCTGAGATGCATGACTATGTATATTAGTATGCATGTAGGCCCGGATCGTGTTAGAAGGGCATAACTGTAATTTTGGCCATGTTGGGCATGACTGCATTGATATGTGATGATTGTTGAGACCACATTGTGAAGTGGATGTATCTGTGATTTGTGCTCGAGGCGATCCCAGTGAGCAGGCTAGCGGAAAGTCATCACGGGAATTTATACCCGGCTCGGGGCGTGCCTGGGGGTATAAGCTGGAATTTAGAGAATAGATAGAGATTAATTTTGATGATGGGGAATACTTATTTGGTGACTTTTCAGGTATTGGGGAGCAACGGGAAAATACTAGAGACACTTGAGGATTAGCGGGAATTGGGTAAAATGACTAAAATGGCCCTACTTGGACAAGAGAGCTTAGAGTTAATAGGGAGGGCATTTTGGCCATTTGGATTTTAGAGATTGATTTATAAGGCTTTATACACTTAGTGGGATTTATAGAGAGAGTGAATGGCTGTGGAAAATAAAGAAAAAGAAAGAAAAGAAAAGAGAGAAAACAGAGGGTTTAACTAATGGGGCGGTTTGTGCATTCTTACACCATTCCTCTCCATTTTTCTTGGAGCAAAGCTCAGTGGGGAGCTAGGATAGGCTGAGCATCAAGGATTTTAAGGTTACACTTGAAGATTTGGAAAGGATTAGCAAGAACACATCAACTTTTGAGGTAAGTTTTTAGAGATTTCAGTTTTAAGGGTTTTGATGGTTTAAGCTGTGTTTTGAGCTGAGTTGATGGGAATTTTAGAGAATTTCTGGGCAAGCTTTGAGGATGAACAAGCTAAGGAGGTCTAGGGTTGAATCAAGGTCGAAATTTGCATCAATGGTAAGAATTCTAAGCCTTTACCTTTGTTGTTGACTGAATTTCTGGGTTTAGGGTTGTTCATGGTGAATTTTGAGATTTGGGATGTTTGTGCTTGGGTTTTGAGATTTGGGGATGCTTGGGATGAATGGAGAGTGTTTATAAGCTTGATTTTGGGTTTGGAAAAGGTTTGGACAAGTTTGGGGTTGAAATGGCTGAAGGAAATCGCAAGTGGCGATTTTTGGGTTCTGCTGGGCTGCAACTAGCACTACAGCGCTAGTCAGTGGGCGCTGTAGCGCTAGCCCCTGTTCTGGGGGGAGTGTTTCTGCTTGTAGCGCTACAGCGCCCTCTTTAGAGCACTGTAGCACTGCACTGTTCACAAAAGTGGATTTTTGGGTTTTTGATGAGGGATTTTGACCTAGGGTTCGGGGCTCGATTCCGCCACTTTGTTTTGGGGATTTAGGACTTCCCGGGGGCTCGAGATTGGTCCCGAGGCTAGGTATTCGGACTTGGAGTTCGGTGTTGACTTTGACCTATGTTTGTGCATGGGCCCATAGTGTGATTGCGGGGCACGACCCTATATTGTATGATAAGATGATTGCAGGGCACGACCCTATATTGCATTATATGCTAGGGTGTAAGACTTAAATGAATTGACATTTGTTTGAATGTTTTTTGAGTTATACTATATGTGATAATAGTGGAATGATACGGCGCGGAGCCAAGAACGGCAGTGGAGCCGAGAACGGCGAAAGGTCGAGAACGGCAGTGGGGCCAGTAGTGACACTTAGCACATGGGATGCTTATGGTCAGGGTAGGACCCGGTGGATACGTGTGATATCCCTACGGTGAGGACCGAGACCCCAGACTGTGGTAAGACTTCTGGGGCGGCATGGCCGTGTTTGCTTAGTCTAATGGTCGATCTGTTTATCTGTGGACTATCTGATATGATTAACTGTATAATTTGCATATGTATGAACTGCATGAGTTTTTTTGCTGGGCTTCGGCTCACGGGTGCTCTGTGTTGTAGGTAAGGGCATAGATTGATCCAACCAACCATGTGTACGGAGAGCGTGAGGCGACGCGTACATGTTTGGCCTGCCCGACTGCTTTGGTTGGGGGTTTATTCGAGAAATGGCTATAATAATCTATGATGTTTATAATTAATCAACTGTGAACTTATTTTAAGATGTAAATAGTTTTCAAGCCTTATTTTGGGATCCCAAATGTTTAATACTAGAAGTTTTTAATGAAACGATGCATTTTCAAAGATTACAGCCTTAACTTGTATTAGTCACACTTTCGTTTTAAAAACCTTGGTTAGCGAGTTCATTGCACACTGTTTTGTCTTAAAACTCACTAGGTAACGACTCTAAGGTAGTAGGGCGTTACAACTTGGTATCAGAGCGAGCCAAGGTTTATTGGTTCTGGAGATTGACCGAACATGTACGCTCGCTGTCAGTGACAAGCTCGACTCAGGGTTGGGTGGTATGAATGATTGACATACTTGAACATATGTTTGAATGCCCTGTTTGCCTGCTTATTGATATGGGGCATGAGGAATGAGTTGACATATGCATGAGATGCTGTTGGGGCTGGGCCCTTGACTGTTGCATGTTGAGATTAATGCGTGCTGAATAACATTATTATGCATGTGGATGAATATTGGCATAACGGTTCGCATATTGAGTGTATGTGGTTAATTTTCTGAATTAAATTCATATGTTATATCTGTTTATTGGCTTGTATGAAGCATGATGAGTGTGGATATACTTAGTGGTGATAAAATTTGGTAGCTAAATGTATGAAATTGTGGATTTGACCTAGTATATGCTTGTGTGTGCATTATACCTGTGGATATTTGGATTTAGTTGTGGGGTGGTTCAGGGTATGAACCTCAGAGTTCAGGAGTTGGTCAGTTTTGACAGATGAACTCGAGTTGTTGGTTCCTAGAAGGGTTGTGGACCTGATATTGGGTTAAAAAGGGGGCATTCTAGATATAAGTTTGAGTTGAGATCTCCAGTTATCCCTGAAAGCAGCAGCAAAGGGTCACTATTGTGTGAGTAAGCTGTGGAGTTTGTTAGTTGAGATGGGATAGAAGAACAGCGGATTTCTCTGGGGAAATAACTGATTTCGATGTTTTAACAGTAAGGTTACTAGTGCTGGCTTACTGTGAGGGTATGGACAGAAAAGGGTATTAAATGAAAGGCTTAAAGGGTGTTAGCCTCGGGTTTTGAGGAGAGTTCGGACTGACAAGGAATTTATCAATAGAGGGGTAGAATTAATTCCACCCTTGGTTAAGAGGATAAGAGATCCTGATTAGAGGGTTGTATTAAATGTTGAGGCAGAGAGATGCTTGGAGATGGTACTCGGGCTGAGGTACTGGCTTAATGGGTTGGGAAGAACCTAGATGATGAATGGTTAGAAGAGATTTTAAAGACATGATTTGAACCGTGGAGATTGGTGGGCTTATAAGTTTGGTTTGGATTGTTGGGGGTAACAACAGTGTAAATCAATGGGTTTGGTGAATTGAATAATTCATTTCGGGAATTTTTACTGGCGGATGTATCCGGAATTGATGGCGACCCATTTAAGGATTTGAGATCTGGAATAGTCTAAGGTATTTGGGCCGCTCCGATGTAAGGACTTATCGTCTGTGTGTGGATGGCGGAGAGGGCCATGTTGTTCGAGGAACTGATGAATGATGCATAGAGCCCAAGTACCAGAACTGCGATGGCAGAGCTTCCTTTGATGGAGTTAGTAAAGGTAGAATTGTGATAATCAAGTTAAAAGAACCCCGGATAGTTCTGTGGCTTCTGGTTTTGCCAAGAAAGGGGAAAAATCTGATTGATAAGATGGTACTTTTATTGATAGAACGCAGCGAGGACAGACTCTCAACTTTTGAGGTAGAAGGACCCCAGACAGTGCTTGGGCACCTAATTTGAGATTGGAAAGAAGCCTGATTGAAAAGGTAGTTATCAAGATGGTGACAGGAACGAGGGAGGTTATTTGGTATGCACATGAGGGAGAGGATGCCACCTGAGAGGAGGTCAGGTGAGGGCATGACTTCTACATAGAATGACTCGAGATGTTAGGATGGATTTCCCATGGTGAGGAAAACGGAGAACTGGAATGCATCGATACATTCAAAGTTCAAGGATGAGTCCTCAAGGATGAGTATTTAATTGATTGGTTTATGCTTTGGGCATGTAACGAACTGGAAGAACTCGGTGTTGAGAATGTTCCGAGAGGGAGATGGATATAGAGAGGAAGCCTCAAAGGTGCTATTCGAGAGGCTGATGATAGTAATAATTATTGAGAAGAAATAAGAACTCTGGCAGATGGATTGTAGAGGATATCATCTGGAGTATGTAAAGGAGACTGAGTGGGAACTGAGCTGACCAGTGGAAAGTTATGTGGGTATGAAAAGGAAGACTCAGGAGTATTTCAAGGTTAGACTACAGATAGGATTGGTATAAAGAATGTTGTAAAAGGTGGTTTTGGCTGACAGAAAGTTTGTTGAAGCAATCGAAGGAATTTGACCCTAGAGTAGCCAGAGTGTTATACTGCGGGGATTGTTAGCATCGTTGAGATTAGAACGAAAAGTACAATGTTGGATACAAGAAAGGACGATGTCTCCAGGAGTTGATCTATGACCTGGTTATTACCAGTTGGAAACCAAGGATAGAGACATTTCGTGAATTGTCTAATTTGCACCGGGTAGGGTGTGAGGAGTTGGTAACAAAGATTCTGGAATGGTTCAAGCTACAGTAGCACAGGTAAGTTCTTTAGGCAGAGAATGCATGAACGGTATGGACAAGTCCCCTTCAAGCTCACGAGCAATGCGTGTGGATTACTCCCAGACGGAAATGGTGAGCAAATGACTATGCGGAAGACGTTTGTACCCAGAAGGCGGAGTCTCAGGTAAGGTTTTACGGAGTGTTAGTTTGGGTGTCGTCAAGAGTACTCAGATTGGAGCTACAAGAAGAAAGGACAGGTATGAGGAGATTTGATCTGAAGCCACAAAGAAGCTAATGATGAATATCTGAAGAATTGAAGGCATAACAAGACTGATAAGTGCGTCATCTATTGCATAAGTCTCTCCGGGGACAACTACATCAGATATGAGGAGAACAGTAAAACTTGAGATTAGACGGACTGAGTGGTGTCACATCAGAAAGAAATTTAGAAGACAGGTAAGAATTAATTGGTATCTGGCGATGCTGGAATATGTGTGTTATGGTTAAGTATAGAGTGATAGCATAAAGGACCTAATTCCCGGTAAGGAGATGGAAATGGGGGAGTGTACCACGATTTGGGCACGCCCAGGAATAAATTGACGCGAGGATGGATTGAACCTTGCGGGAGGTGGCTGAATGGATCATGGTTGATACACTTGGAACGTTAAGTCGACTGTTGAGCATGGCATAAGGTACTTGAGTGTTGGGTATTAGTAAGGAGGTTAACGTTGAGACCCAGATGTGGGGAAAAGTAACAGACGGATGATCTGTGTCTGAAATCCTCGATTCAGCGAGGGGAGATATAATTGGAGGCGGAACTCCTAGCTGTGAGGCGTTTGTCAGTCAGGGAATAACTCCATAGATTGTAATGGAGTGGACAAGGGAACGACTGAGTTTGGCATAATGTTAGTGGGTAATGATTAGCTGGTGAGTGTCACTGAACTATGGAATCTGAAGTAATGGCTTTGGTTGAAGCAGGGAAGAACCCTGCTAAGGTGGTACAAGTTAGGATACCAGGAATGGATGAAGGATCCAATTAGATTTGGTTTATGAATGAGAATTCTGAATGGTTATCATTCTACCTCCTAGGGTACGTCATACCGGGAGGGTCGAGCGAGTGATAGAATCTAGTGTTTTCCTTTGGACCCTGAGGGGTTAGGTGATGTGGTAGTGTATCATGGGAATAGACCACTTTAGACCTTAAGTAAGGTGTTTGGACATGAAAAGTTTTAACTCACTTGATGGAGTTAATGTGGTTGGGACAAGTGAACTGGTTTCAGGGTAGAACGTCAAGGATACTGAATTGAAACCCTATAGTATTTTAAATTTTGGAATGGATCTAGAGAACAAAAAGAACAGAGTGGGAATCTGGAATTATCTGCTGATTGCAAGTGAATGGCAGTCTGAAAGTTTATCAGATATCTTAAAGAATTGAGCGCTGAGTAGGCGAATACTTGAGGTATTAGGGAGGGCATTTTGGCCATTTGGCTTTTAGAGATTGATTTATAAGGCTTTATACACTTAGTGGGATTTATAGAGAGAGTGAATGGCTGTGGAAAATAAAGAAAAAGAAAGAAAAGAAAAGAGAGAAAACAGAGGGTTTTCCTAATGGGGCGGTTTGTGCATTCTTGCACCATTCCTCTCCATTTTTCTTGGAGCAAAGCTCAGTGGGGAGCTAGGATAGGCTGAGCATCAAGGATCTTAAGGTTACACTTGAAGATTTGGCAAGGATTAGCAAGAACACATCAAATTTTGAGGTAAGTTTTTAAAGATTTCAGTTTTAAGGGTTTTGATGGTTTAAGCTCTGTTTTGAGCTGAGTTGATGGGAAGTTTAGAGAATTTCTGGGCAAGCTTTGAGGATGAACAAGCTAAGGAGGTCTAGGGTTGAATCAAGGTCGAAATTTGCATCAATGGTAAGAATTCTAAGCCTTTACCTTTGTTGTTGACTGAATTTCTGGGTTTAGGGTTGTTCATGGTGAATTTTGAGATTTGGGATGTTTGTGCTTGGGTTTTGAGATTTGGGGATGCTTGGGATGAAAGTAGAGTGTTTATATGCTTGATTTTGGGTTTGGAAAAGGTTTGGACAAGTTTGGGGTTGAAATAGTTGAAGGAAATCACAAGAGGCGATTTTTGGGTTCTGCTGGGCTGCAACTAGCGCTACAGCGCTAGTCAGTGGGCGCTGTAGCGCTAGCCCCTGTTCTGGGGGGAGTGTTTCTGCTTGTAGCGCTACAGTGCCCTCTTTAGAGCGCTGTAGCGTTGCACTGTTCACAGAAGTGGATTTTTGGGTTTTTGATAAGGGATTTTGACCTAGGGTTCGGGGCTCGATTCCGCCACTTTGTTTTGGGGATTTAGGACTTCCCGGGGCCTCGGGACCAATCCCGAGGCTAGGTATTCAGACTTAGGGTTCGGTGTTGACTTTGACCTATGTTTGTGCCTAGGTGTGCGCTAAGGCTCGAGTGGGATCGTGCTTAAGGAGTCAGGTGATCTAAGCTATTGAATTGAAAGGTAAGAAAACTATAACACCCGTAGGATAGGGCATGGGCCCATAGTGTGATTGCGGGGCACGACCCTATATTGCATGATGAGATGATTGCAGGGCACGACCCTATATTGCATTATATGTTAGGGTGTAAGACTTAAATGAATTGACATTTGTTTGAATGTTGTTTGAGTTATACTATATGTGATTATAGTGGAATGATACGGCGCGGAGCCGAGAACGGCAGTGGAGCTGAGAACGTTGAAAGGCCGAGAACGGCAGTGGGGCCGGTTGTAACACTTAGCACATGGGATGCTTATGGTCAGGGTAGGACCCAATGGATACGTGTGATATCCCTACGGTGAGGACCGAGACCCCAGGCTGTGGTAAGGCTTCTAGGGCGGCATGGCCGTGTTTGCTTAGTCTAATGGTCGATCTGTTTATCTGTGGACTATCTGATATGATTAACTGTATAATTTGCATATGTATGAACTGCATGAGTTTTCTTGTTGGGCTTCGGCTCACGGGTGCTCTGTGTTGCAGGTAAGGGCATAGATTGAGCCAACCAACCATGAGTACGGAGAGCGTGAGGCGACGCGCACATGTTTGGCCTGCCCGACTGCTTTGGTTGGGGGTTTATTCGAGAAATGGATGTAATAATCTATGATGTTTATAATTACTCAACTGTGAACTTATTTTAAGATGTATATAGTTTTCAAACCTTATTTTGGGATCCCAAATGTTTAATACTAGAAGTTTTTAATGAAACGACGCATTTTCAAAGATTACAGCCTTAATTTTTATTAGTCACACTTTTGTTTTAAAAACCTCGGTTAGCGAGTTCATTGCACACTGTTTTTTCTTAAAACTCACTAGGTAATGGCTCTAAGGTAGTAGGGCGTTACAGTGTGTGCGCGCGGCCATGGGAGGCCGAGAAGCTCGAGGCACGCCGCGGCGCTTGGTGATGCGCGCCGCGGCCCATGTGTGTTTCATTGAGGTGCTAGCCTCTGTTTCGAGGCTAGCCACGGCGCTTGTGGGTAGGGCCACGACTCTTAGTGGCAGTTTGTGTAATAATATGTGTTTAGGCTTGGGAACTCAAAGGTTAAGGCTTGGGATGGATTTTATCACTCTGATTGATAGAATCCAAGGTTACGGAAATTAGAGTTATGACTCAAAGTTACTTTACGGATTAGAACTTGATGGATGGATATTGTTAATGTGTTGTGACTACGGGTTCGGCGAGGCTCAAGTTAGAGGACTAGCTCAGGATTTCGGTGCTCGGAGAGCTCGGGACGCAAGTAAGAGAACCCTTGTTCCCATAGAGCTTGTATGCTGGGCTGAGCCCCAATATGTTTGAATGGCAGGGCGTAGCCCTTTGATTGAATTTGTTAGTGTTTAGTATATGTTTATTATGCTATGAATGCTACTGTGTAATTGTTCGGCAAGAGCCGGGAATAGCGCAGGCCGAGGTCGGCAGGGGCCGGGAACAACAAAGGGCTAGGAACGGCGTTAGGCACATTGAGTGCATGGCCAAGTACGGCAAGGGGCCGGGAGCAGCATTGAGCACGTAGAGTGCGAGTTGTCAGGACGAGACCTTAAAGGATACCTGGGATATCCTCAAGGCATGGGCCGCGAACCCAGGGCCTGGTAAAGTGCCTGGGACGACTTGGCCGTGTTTGTTTATCTTATTAATTGCCTGTTATATGCTTAGTGTTTGTTTTCCATATGGTATCTGTTTGTGGGTTTTCTTGTTGGGCTTCGGCTCACGGGTGCTCTGTGGTGCAGGTAAGGGCAAGGAGAAAGCCAACCAACCATGAGTGTAGCAAGCATGAGGCGGCATGTACTTGTTTGTCCTACCTGGCTGCCACAGCCAGTAGATTTTTGGAGATGGTTGTTATAAAACCTAGATTTTGTCGTTTAGCCGACTTGGTTGTACTTATATGTTGTAAATATTTCTAAACTGTATGTTGGGATCCCAGATGTTAAACTTTTATGATTTTCAATGAAATAGAGTTATTTCTAAAATTCCTACTTTTTTTATGACTTAATTACACTTTTGCTTTAAAAGCCTCGATTAGCGAGTGATTGCACATTTTTAAACTCACTTGGTAACGACTCTAAGGTAGTAGGGCATTACAGATAGTACTTACAGAGATGTTCCGTGTTCCAAGCCCTTGGGACTTCAGTGCCATTGAGTCGCTTTAGGAGGTAAGTTCCCAGACATACTTCATGTTGAATTTCGTTCGACCCTTCCCAGTTCGGGCTCAGAACCCCCACTCCCGGATCTTAGGTTGCAGGGAAGACCTCCTCAGGACTAGGTAGCCGGTTTCAAGCCTTCGGCTTTTTACTTTCGAGTTAAAATGTCGAGCGATCTTGCCCTGGTACATCTTCAACTGAACTTGTGATTCTTCCCGGATCTCTTCGATGAGATCCAAGGATTCCTGGACTAAGGCGTGGTTCTGTGCGGGATCGTACATGTCTCTTCTGTGGAATGGGATGGCCGTTTCTACTGGAATGACGCCTTCGCACCCGTACACCATGGAGTAAGGAGTGTGTCCGGTAGACGTTCGTTCGGTGGTTTGGTATGCCCATAGTACACGGGGCAACTCCTCTCGCCACTTGCTTTTGTAGGCTTGATGCTTTTCTTTAATGTCCCTTTCAAGATTTTGTTGATGGCCTCTATTTGCCTATTCGCTTGAGGTCTAGCGACCGTGGAGAAGCTCTTGATGATACCATGTCTTTCACAGAAATCCGTGAAGTGGATGTTGTCAAACTGCTTCCCATTGTTGGACACAGTCTTGTAGGGGAGCCCATACCAGCACACAAAGTGGTCGATGACGAAGTCCAAGGCCTTCTTTGAGGTGATGGTATTCATGGCCTCCGCTTCAACCCACTTGGTATAGTAGTCAACTGCCACGATAGCGTATTTTAGACCTTCTTTCTGGGTCAGGAGAGATCCTACTAGGTCGATTACCCATACTGCGAAGGGCCAGGGACTTGTCATTAGGGTTATTTCCATGGGAGGCGCTCGTGGGATCTTCGCGTAACTTTGGCACTGCTCGCATTTGCGGACGTAATCAACACAGTCTTTTGTCATGGTTGGCCAGAAATATCCCTGGCGCAGGATTTTCCTAGACAAGTTGAGTCCGGTTGTATGATCTCCACAGAAGCCTTCGTGCACTTCATGCATGATTACACTCATTTCGGTCTCGGACACGCATCGAAGGTACGGCATGTAACACCCTGGATAGCCATGACTGCTACACTGTGTACATATAAAGGTGCAGGACTTACTAATCAAGTCATTTAGTCAAAACGTGTCACTAATCAATAAATGTGCTAGATACAAGCGTTGCCCCTTGAGCGTGATCCGATCCCCGAGCCCTAGCTTAGCACCTAGTCACAACCAAGATAAAAGATACCATCATAATTCTTAAAAGAGCTTCTAGACAAAGTTCTAGTCTCCGAAACATTGAACTTCACCAAACATAGTAAAAGATTCAATCCCAAGCACCCTAGGTTAAAATCCCAAGCCTAGAGTCTCAAAATCTCAAAATCCCAAAATCCCTTAAGGGTCGCGGCACTAGCCACCCATGCCGCGGCATGGCCCCAACCAGAGGCTCCCCAATGCACAAAAACAGACATGGGCCTCGGCCCTACTCAGACCATGCCACGGCCGCCCTCCTTCCTCAGCACACATTAGCTTCGAAGGGCCGCGGCTCACCAAGAACTATGCCGCGGCCTGACCCCTTCGAACCCAGAAAAAAATCCATTTTTGACTCTTAAACCTCATGCAAACTCACCCAAAACTACCCCAATTCCACAACTCAATTACCCAAAACTTCCCACAAGATACCAGCAACACAACCCAGCTGAAACCTACACTAGAAACCCATCAAAAACCTATTTCAATCACTCAAACTTTCTAACTCAAGAACACAAAACCCAACCATGGAAACACTATAACTCAACCATTAAACCTTAAATTCAAGCTTACCTCAACTGCAAAACCAATCCTCCATGAGCTTTCTGGGCTAACTTCCAAGGTTCTAGCCTCAATTTAATCTTCAAATCAAGAACCCAAAAACCACTTAGAATACACTCAAAATCATAGAATTTCAACCACAGAAAATGGGATTCAATGCTTACCTCAACCTTGATTAAGTTCCTTTGACAATCCTTGAGCTAATCCTCTAAATCCCAGCTTTAATCTTTAGAATTCCAGCCACAATCCTATGTTCTATGTTTTTCCTTTGAGAGAGAAAGAGAGGAAGAGGAAAAATTCGGTCTATTTTATGTTCTACTATTTTCTGTAGCTCCTTAAGTCTATCCTTAGGAAATTAAACTAATCCCAATGCTCGGGGTACTGGAAATGTCCTTGAGGGAAAAATGGTCATATTCCCAAATATTCCCACCTAGACTTCCTAATCTCAAATATATCTCCAATTATTTATTTTCATAACCCTGTAATCTAAATAACCACCCGATACCTGAAATACCCCTTCACTTGTCCAAAGTCAAACATTAGGCCCCGTTGTGACTTTCCCACTATCTAGCTCCCTAGGATCGCCTCAAGTCATCCGCTGCAGATTTACCCACATAATAATGTGGTTCTCACAAACATAACATTTAACCACATCTATAATCATATAATCATACAAGCATGCTTATCATGTAATCATGCATTAAATCAATAAATTCACACATAAACCAATTATGCCCTCCTGGCACACTAATCAAGGCCCTTAAGCCATATTAGTGATTTTGGGTCCTTACAACTATCCCCTCCTACTGAGAATTTTCTCCTCGAAATTTACCTGAATAGCTCGGGATACTGATGCCGCATCGCTGCCTCTAGCTCCCAGGTCGCTTCCTCGACCTTGCAATTTCTCCACAACACTTTAACTAACATAATTTTCTTATTCCGTAAGACTTTGCCCTTCTGATACAAAATCTGAACTGGTTGCTCTTCATAGGACAAGTCTGTCTGCAACTCTAAGTCCTCATACTTCAGCACATGTGTCGTATTTGAAACATATTTCCGCAACATGGAGACATGGAATACGTCATGAACTCTTGACAGCGACGGTGGCAAGGCCAACCTATAAGCCACCTATCGAGTCCTTTCTAGAATCTCGAAAGGTCCAACAAACCAAGGGCTCATCTTGCCCTTTACTCCAAATCTTCTCACCCCTCTTAGTGGTGAGACTCGTAGAAACACATGGTCCCTAACCTGGAACTCCACGTCCCTATGCTTAGGATCAGCGTAGCTTTTCTGTCTACTCTGCGAAGCGAGCATTCTGGCTCGAATCTTCTCAATAGCCTCATTGGTCTTCTGAACCATGTCTGGCCCCAAATACCTTCTCTCACCCATCTCGTCCCAATGAATGGGTGATCTACACTTCCTTCCATGTAACATATCGTAAGGAGCCACTCCAATCGTGGATTGGTAATAGTTATTATACGAGAATTCAATCAACGGAAGATACTTACTCCAAGATTCCTCGAAGTCAATCACACATGCCCTAAGCATGTCCTCCAATACCTGAATCGTCCTCTCAGACTGTCTGTCAGTCTGAGGATGAAAAGCTGTGCTAAACTTCAACTGAGTCCCCATGGCTCTGTGTAGAGCTCCCCAAAACTTGGAGGTAAAGATAGGGTCTTGATCAGATACAATAGACTTTGGAACCCCATAGAGACAAACTATCTCCCTCACATACAACTCTGCATACTGTTCCATTGAGTACGTCGACTTCACAGGCAGAAAATGAGCTTACTTGGTGTATCTGTCCACTATAACCATACCGAGTCACAAAGTCCCACTGTCCTGGGTAGTCCTCCCACAAAATCCATTGTGATGTCCTCCCACTTCCACTCTGGGATACCCAAAGGCTGAAGCAATCCCACTGGTCCCTGATGCTCAGCCTTTACCTACTGACATGTCAAACATACAGTCACATACTCCACCACATCCTTCTTCATCCTGGGCCACCAATATAATGTCTGTAGATCCTGATACATCTTTGTGGTACCCGGATGAAGCGAGTATGGCATAGTGTGACACTCATCCAGTATCTCTCGTCTGATCCCCTCATCTGCCAGAACACAAATCCGTCCCTGATAGCTGTCCCTTTAAGACATGCTGTCTATCCTCCTGCAACTATGCGTCCACCAACTGACCCTCCTGACCCGCTCTAACAGGGTCGACTGCAAGGTAATATTAACTAACTGTCCTACCACCAGTTCTATCTTTGCCCTGGCCATCTCATCAGCTAACTCCCTCGAGATCTGGGTGGAACTATACAATTGTCCTGGGCCCCTCCTACTGAACGCATTTGCCACCACATTGGCTTTCCCTGGGTGGTAAAGGATATTACAGTCATAATCCTTAACCAGCTCCAACCAATGCCTCTGTCTCATGTTGAGATCCTTCTGAGTAAAGAAATACTTCAAACTCTTATGGTCAGTGTATATTTCGCAGTTCTCCCCATACAAGTAATGACGCCACACCTTCAGTGCGAATACCACTGCTGCTAGTTCCAAATCATGAGTAGGATACCGCTGCTCATACTCCTTCAGTTTCCGCGATGCATAAGCTATAACTTTCTCATTTTGCATCAACACACAGCCTAAACCCATCCTCGATGCATCACAGTAGGCTACAAACTTTCCTTCCTCCGAAGGAAGGCTCAGCACGGGTGCAGAAATAAGCCATCGCTTCAATTCTTGGAAACTATTCTCACACTTATCTGACCAAACAAACTTCTGATTCTTCCTTGTCAACTTTGTCATTGGTGAAGAAATCTTTGAAAACCCCTATACGAACCGTCTGTAATAACTTGCCAACCCAAGGAAACTCCGCACCTCCGAGGCGTTCCTTGGCCTTGGCCAATTTCTTACTGCTTCTACCTTGGACGGATCCACCTTAATCCCTTCTGCTCCAACTATATGCCCAAGAAAGTCACCTCTGGCAACCAAATCTCACACTTCTTAAATTGGGTGTATCACTGATGCTCCCTTAACCTCTGTAAAACCTGTCGAAGATGCTGCTCATGCTCTGCCTCTGAGCTGGAGTAAACCAAGATGTCGTCGATGAAGACAATGACAAAGTGATCCAAGAAATGCTTGTACACCCTGTTCATCAAATCCATAAAAGCTGCCAGGGCATTGGTCAAACCAAAAGACATGACCAAAAGCTCATAGTGCCCATACCGTGTTCGGAAGACCATCTTCGGTATATCCTCATCTTTGATCCTCAGCTGGTGATAACCAGATCAAAGATCAATCTTTGAGAACACTGTATTTCCCTACAGTGGATTGAACAAGTCATCAATCCTTGGTAGAGGGTACTTGTTCTTGATAGTCAACTTGTTCAATTCTGTAACGCCCTACTTCCTTAGAGCCGTTGCCAAGTGAGTTTTAAGAAAAAACAGTGTGCAATGAACTCGCTAACCGAGGTTTTTAAAACGAAAGTGTGACTAATCAAAAGTTAAGGCCGTAATCTTTGAAAATGCGTTGTTTCATTAAAAACTTCTAGTATTAAACATTTGGGATCCCAAAATAAGGTTTGAAAACTATTTACATCTTAAAATAAGTTTACAGTTGATTAGCTATAAAAATCATAGATTATTACAGCCATTTCTCGAATAAACCCCCAACCAAAGCAGTCGGGCAGGCCAAACATGTACGCGTCGCTTCATGCTCTCTGTACTCATGGCTGGTTGCCTCAATCTTTGCCCTTACCTGCAACACAGAGCACCCGTGAGCCGAAGCCCAGCAAGAAAACTCATACAGTACATAACATATGCAAATTATACAGTTAATCATATCAGATAGTCCATAGATAAACAGGTCATCCATCAGACTAAGCAAACACGGCCATGCCGCCCCAGAAGCCTTACCAACGCTTGGGGTCTCGGTTCTCACCGTAAGGATATCTCATGTATCCATCGGGTCCTACCCTGACTGTAAGCATCCCATGTGCTAAGTGTTACTTCCGGCCTCGCAGCCGTTCTCGGCCTTTCGCCATTCTCGGCTCCTTTGCCGTTCTCGGCCTTGCCGCTCTCGGCCTTAGCTGTTCATTGCACTGTAATACACATATAATACATTTCGAAATAATCATTCAAACATATAATAATTCATTTAAGGTTATACATTAGCACATAATACAATCTAGGGCCATGCCCGGTAATAACACTATGGGCCCATGCCTTATTCTCGGGTGCTACAGTTTTCTTACCTGTCAATTTGAAGGCTTACAACACTTGACTCCTTGAGCACGATCCCACTTGAGCCTTAGCGCACACCTAAGCACAAACATGGGTCAAAGTCAACACCAAACCTCGAGTCCAAAACCTCACCTCGGGGCCAATCCCGAGCCCCCCGGGAAGTCCTAGATCCACAAAACAAGGTGGTGGAATCGAGCCCCGAACCCTAGGTCAAAATCCCTCAACAAAAGCCCAAAAACCCCTTTCTGTGAACAGTGCAGCGCTACAGCGCTCTAAAGAGTGCGCTGTAGCGCTACAAGCAGAACCACACATCCCCAGAAACAGGGCCTAGCGCTACAACGCCCAAAGACTAGCGCTGTAGCGCTAGTTGCATGCAGGCAAAACCCAAATTCCATTTCTGCGATTTCTTTGAGCCAATCTCAACCCAAACTTCTCCAAATCTTTACCAAACTCAAAATCAAGCTTATAAACACTCTCCACTCATCACAAGCATCCCAAATCCTCAAAACCCAAGCACATTCAACCCAAATCTCAAAATCCACCTTGATCAACCCTAAACCCAGAAATTCAGTCAAACAACAAAGTTAAAGGCTTAGAATTCATACCGTTGATGCAATTTCGACCTTGAATCATTTCCTAGACCTTCATAGCTTGCTCTTCCTCAAAGATTGCCCAGAAATTCCCTAAAATTCCCATCATCTCAGCTCAAAACACAGCTCAAACCAGCCAAACCCTTAAAACTGAAAACTCTAAAAACTTACCTCAAAAGTTGATGTGTTCTTGCTAATCCTTGCCAAATCTTCAAGTATAACCTTAAGATCCTTGATGCTCAGCCTATCCTAGCTCTCCACTGAGCTTTGCCCCAAGAAATTTGAAGAGAGACGGTGCTAGAATCCTCAAACCGCCCCTTTGGAAAACCCTCTGTTTTTCTCTCTTTTCTTTTCTTCCTTTTTCTTTCCTTTCCTTCAGATTTCTCACACTCTCTAACAATCCCACTCACTATATAAAGCCTCATAAATCAATCTCTAAAAGCCAATTGACCAAAATGCCCTCCCTATTAATTCTAAACCCTTTGTCCACGTAGGGCCATTTTAGTCATTTTACCCAATTCCCGCTAATCCTCAAGTGTCTCTAATATTTTCCCGCTTGTTTCCCAATACCTGAAAAGTCACCAAATAATATTCCTCGATATCAAAATAAACCCCGATATACTCATTAGCTTCCTATTTATACCCCCAGGCTCGCCCCGAGCCAGGTATAAATCTCCGCCTCGACTTTCTGCTAATCCGCTCACTGGGATCGTCTCGAGTCACAAATCACAGATACATCCGCCTCACAATGTGGTCTCAAAAATCATCACATATCAATATAGTTATACCCAAAATTACAATTATGCCCTTCTAACACAATCAGGGCCTACATGCATACTAATTCACATAGTCATGCATCTCAAATAGTCAAATAGTCATATAACATGCTTTAAATCATAACCATGCATTTAACTCATTAAAGTCACACACAAATCCCACCATGCCCTCCTGGCACGCTAATCAAGGCCCTTAAGCCTTATTAGCGAATTTGGGTCGTTACAAATTCTCTGTAGTCTATACACATCCTCATAGTCCCATCCTTCTTCTTAACAAACAACACTGGAGCACCCAATGCAGAATAACTAGGCCTGATGAATCCCAAATCCAGAAGTTCTTGCAATTGTATCTTCTATTCGTTCACCTCTGCTGGTGCCATCCTTTATGGTGCCAGTGATACTCGTTCTGTCCCCAGTGCTAACTCAATCTCAAACTGAATCTCCCTGCGCGACGACAACCCTGGTAGATCCTCAAGAAATACCAATAAGAACTCACACACCAATCTGGTCTCTCCCAGTCCTGCTGGCATAACCCTGATAGTATCCACCGCACTAGCGAGAAAACCTATACATACACCTTGTAACAAGTCCCTGGCTCTCAATGCTAAAATCATGGGTACGCAGGGTCCAGACACCGCACCCACAAAGACAAAAGGATCCTCGCCCTCAGGATCAAAAGTCACCATCTTCTTCCTACAGTCAATAGTAACTCCATACTTGACCAACCAATCCATCCCTAAGATAATGTCAAAATCTTCCATATCTAACTCAATCAGATCCACCGAAAGTTCTCTACTATCAACCATCACTGGCAGTGCCCTAATCCATCTCCTAAAAACTACCAGTTCACCTGTAGGCAATAAAGTCCCAAACCCTGCAACTCGATATTCACTAGGTCTACACAATCTATTAATCACTTTACTAGAAACAAAGGAATGTGTAGCATAGGAATCAATCAATACAGTAAAAGGAGTGCCAGCGCTAGAAAGCTGACCTGTCACTACCGAGAGACTAGCCTCGACCTCTACCTGAGTCAAGGTGTATACTCGAGCTGGAGTCAAGCTATCCACCTTTCTTGCTTCACCTTTCTTCACTGTTGGGCAATCTTTCCAAAGATGCCCCACTGTTCTGCACACAAAGCAAGCCTTGGCCCAACACTCGCCCAGATGACGTCTTTTACACCTCGGGCACTCCGGATAGGTCCACCATGCCTCGCCGCCACCCTGTCCACCCCGACCCCTCCTATCAAGACCAGTAGTGGTCGAAGTGTCAAGAGTATTTCTCTTGAAGTCACTAGGGCCTCCGCCCCTACCTGCTCCTGAATAAGGAGGCACCACTCTGCAGCCCTCGCGTCTCATCACACTTTCTTTCCAAATCTTGTTCTCTACTTCCTCAGCGGTAAGAGCCTTCTCAACAGCCTGGGCATAAGTTGTTCCTCCAGGTACCGTTGTAATTCTAGCATCCCGGGCTATCATAGCATTAAGCCCCCTGATAAATCTATGTTCCCTAGCAGCATCAGTAGGCACAAGATCTGGTGCAAATTTCGCAAGCCTGTCAAATTTTAGGGCATATTCAGTAACAGTCATATTTCCCTGCACCAAACCCACGAACTCATTAACTTTTGCTGCCCTAACGGCAACATTGTAGTATTTCTGACTGAACAAGTCTTTGAAACCTTCCCAACTCAAAGCAGTAACATCCCTGGCTTGCGATGCCAATTCCCACCCGATGCGAGCATCCTCCCTTAACATATAAGGGGCACAGGCCACTCTATCATGCCCCTCTACTCTCATGAAATCCAGAATTGTAGTAATCATGGTTAGCCATTGCTCGGCTTTCAATGGATCTGGTCCACCCTCAAAGATTGGGGGCTGCTACTTCCTGAACTGCTCATACAACAACTCCCACCTATTCCCAACCTCCCCCGACTCTACAACTGGTATCACTACAGGTGGCACGATAGGGGCAGCATTCCCTAATGGAGCCTGCTGTCGTAGAAGGTGAATCTGCTCATCTTGGCTCTACAACTGAGCCTGCATATCGACCATAAGTTGCTGCTAGTTCTCAGGGACTGGCGGAGGAATCTGGCCCTGGTCATCACCCCCGATCCCAGACAGAGTGCCGGCTAGTCGCGTAGATTTTCTTGGACGCATAGCTATCCAAGTCATTCTGTAATCAATGACTCGGCAATCAAACCATGATGGTAGGGTAAAAGCTTCTCCAAAATCCACCAATGTAACATAACCACACACAAACAATCAACATTTAGGCATTTATCCACATTCACCGGCTGCTAATAAGCATGCCCCAATCTCATCACACAATAGCTATGAAACAAGCATTCATCCACACACAATATACAGTTAATCATCCAAATATTCATGTTCATGCACGGCTATGCTAATAAATATGCCTCAATATTCTCATACAACAGTCATGGGCCAGGTCCTATTAGTATCTCATGCTCCATATTAATCCAATAGATAACAACAATCATAGTTCATTCCAAGCATATAAGCATATAAGCACATATTCACATTACCAATCCCAGAATCGACCTTGTCTCTAGAAGCGAATGTACATGTTCAGCCGGTCTTCAGGAACCCTTAAACCTAGGAGGCTCTAGTACCAAGTTGTAACACCCTGGATAGCCAGGATTGCTACACTGTGTACATATAATGGTGCAGGACTTGCTAATCAAGTCATTTATTCAAAACGTGTCACTAATCCATAAATGTGCTAGCTACGAGTGTAGCCCCTTGAGGGTGATCTGATCCCCGAGCCCTAGCTTAGCACCTAGTCACAACCAAGATAAAAGATACCATCAACAATCTTAAAAGAGCATCTAGACAAAGTTCTAGTCTCCAGAACATTGAACTTCACCAAACATAGTAAAAGATTCAATCCCGAGCACCCTAGGTTAAATTCCCAAGCATAGAATCTCAAAATCCAAAAATCCCTTAAGGGTCGTGGTACAAGCCACACATACTGTGGCATGGCCCCATCCAGAGGCTCCTCAATGCACAAAGACAGACATGGGCCGCGGCCCTACTCAGACCATGTCGCGGCCCGCCCTCCTTCCTCTGCACACATCAGTTTCGAAGAGTCGCGGCTCACTGAGAACTATGCCACTGCCCGACCCCTTCGAACCCATAAAAACCTCCATTATTGACTCTCAAACCTCATGAAAACTCACCCAAAACTACCCTAATTCCACAACTAAATTACCCAAAACTTCCCACAAGATACCAGCAACACAACCCAGCTGAAACCTAAACTAGAAACCCATCAAAAACCTATTTAAATCACTGAAACGTTCTAACTCAAGAACACAAAACCTAGCCATGGAAACACTATAACTCAGCCATTAAACCTTAAATTCGAGCTTACCTCAACTACAGAACCAATCCTCCAAGAGCTTTCTGGGCTAACTTCCAAGGTTCTAGACTCAATTTAATCTTCAAAACCAAAACCCAAAAGCCACTTAGAACACACTCAAAATCACAGAATTTAAACCACAAAAAATGGGATTCAATGCTTACCTAGGTTAAAATCCCAAGCCTAGAGTCTCAAGCACCCTAGGTTAAAATCCCAAGCCTAGAGTCTCAAAATCTCAAAATCCCAAAATCCCTTAAGGGTCGCGGCACTAGCCACCCATGCCGCGGCATGGCCCCAACCAGAGGCTCCCCAATGCACAAAAACAGACATGGGCCTCGGCCCTACTCAGACCATGCCACGGCCGCCCTCCTTCCTCAGCACACATTAGCTTCGAAGGGCCGCGGCTCACCAAGAACTATGCCGCGGCCTGACCCCTTCGAACCCAGAAAAAAATCCATTTTTGACTCTTAAACCTCATGCAAACTCACCCAAAACTACCCCAATTCCACAACTCAATTACCCAAAACTTCCCACAAGATACCAGCAACACAACCCAGCTGAAACCTACACTAGAAACCCATCAAAAACCTATTTCAATCACTCAAACTTTCTAACTCAAGAACACAAAACCCAACCATGGAAACACTATAACTCAACCATTAAACCTTAAATTCAAGCTTACCTCAACTGCAAAACCAATCCTCCATGAGCTTTCTGGGCTAACTTCCAAGGTTCTAGCCTCAATTTAATCTTCAAATCAAGAACCCAAAAACCACTTAGAATACACTCAAAATCATAGAATTTCAACCACAGAAAATGGGATTCAATGCTTACCTCAACCTTGATTAAGTTCCTTTGACAATCCTTGAGCTAATCCTCTAAATCCCAGCTTTAATCTTTAGAATTCCAGCCACAATCCTATGTTCTATGTTTTTCCTTTGAGAGAGAAAGAGAGGAAGAGGAAAAAGTCGGTCTATTTTATGTTCTACTATTTTCTGTAGCTCCTTAAGTCTATCCTTAGGAAATTAAACTAATCCCAATGCTCGGGGTACTGGAAATGTCCCTGAGGGAAAAATTGTCAAATTCCCCAATATTCCCACCTAGACTTCCTTATCTCAAATATATCTCCAATTATTTATTTTCATAACCATGTAATCTAAATAACCACCCAATACCTGAAATACCCCTTGACTTGTCCAAAGTCAAACATTAGGCCCCATTGTGACTTTCCCGCTATCTAGCTCCCTAGGATCGTCTCAAGTCACCCGCTGCAGATTTACCCACATAATAATGTGGTTCTCACAAACATAACATTTAACCACATCTATAATCATATAATCATACAAGCATGCTTATCATGTAATCATGCATTAAATCAATAAATTCACACATAAACCAATTATGCCCTCCTGGCACACTAATCAAGGCCCTTAAGCCATATAAGTGATTTTGGGTCGTTACATGGCATGGATAATCCTCTATGATAGAGCTTTCCCTCCATCATAACATATGTATGGACCTGGCACTGAAGTTTCCTGGCTGCTGCCCTATCCGTGGGCAACCCCCCAGTTGTTAGGTATTGGATGATGGGTCCCATCCAGGACGTGGAGTAGTCTATAGCATCGATCGTGGGGGCTTGAGTACTTGGTACGGGGAGATGGTTGATCGGGACCAGCCCGAAAAGCTCTGACTCAGCATCCATGGCCAGCTTTGCGAACTTGTTCGCAAATACGTTTTGATCCCTTGGGATTTGGCGGATGGAGTGCTTCTTAAAAGTTTGGAGCATCTCTCGCGTCTGAGTCACATAAGCTGCCATCTTTTCTCCTTTAGTTTGGTATTCTCTCGGGATCTGTCTGACAACCAACTGGGAATCACTATAGATCTCTAGGTTTGCAGCTCCTTCCCTGGCCAACCCCAACCCGGCCAACATGGCCTCGTGCTCCGCCTCATTGTTCGAATCCTTGAACTGGAAATGCAGGGAATTTTGTAACTGGTGCCCTGTGGTGACACTAGGATGATTCTAGCTCGTGCTCCATTTTCATTCGAGGCTCCGTCTACGAAAATCTTCCACACGGGTATTGCAAGTTCCGAGGGATCGTCCTCTTCAGTGATCCCGGAGCATTCCACGATGAAGTCGGCTAGGGCCTGTCCCTTGATTAAGATTCTAGGGATGTACGCAATTTCGAACTGACTCAGTTCCATGGCCTACTTCAAGAGTCTTCCTGATGATTCAGGCTTTAGCAACACTTTCCGCAAAGGATGGTTGGTCAGAACTCTTAAGGTCTGATCTTCCGGTACGTGATTAGTAGACAAAACTTTAACTTTTTGATTAGTGGATATCGTGATTCTGCACCCAATAATCTTTTGCTTACGTAATAGATCGGGAGTTGGGCCTTCCCGTCTTCTCGTACTTGCGCGGTACTGATCGTGTGTTCGGTCACGGCCAAATAGAGGTATAGCAGTTCTCCCTCCAGCGGTTTTGCCAATATTGCGGCTTGGGCTAGGTGCTCTTTCAGTCTTTGGAAAGCCTCTTCGTACTCAGCTGACCATTCGAACTGTTGGCTTCCTCAAAGGACGTTGAAGAACATGATGCACTTGTCCGTGGCCTACGAAACGAAACGGCTCAAAGCGACTATCTGCCCAGTCAGGCTTTGGAGATCTTCGTGTTTCCGGGGTGAGGGCATCTCAACTAGTGCCTTGATTTTGTCCGGATTGGCTTCTATTCCCTGGAAGCTTACTATGAACCCCAGGAACATTCCAAACGCTACGTCGAAGGTGCACTTTTTGGGATTTAACTTCATCCCATACCTTCGAATGATCGCGAAGGCTTCGACCATGTCGTCAGAATGTTTGCTATAGGTTTTGGACTTGACCAGCATGTCGTCGATGTATACCACCATGTTTCGTCCCAGCTGGGCCAAGAATATTCTATTGACTAGCCTCTGATAGGTGGCTCTGGCATTCTTGAGTTCAAAGGGCATGGCGATGTAGCAGTACACCCCCTTGTTGGTTTGGAAACTGGTATGTTCCTGGTCCGCTACATGCATAGAGATCTGATCATAGCCTGAGTAGGCATCCATGAAACTCAAGATCTCATACCCGGATGTTGTGTCCACCATCTGATCGATCCAAGGGAGCGGGAAGCAATCTTTAGGGAAAGCTTTGTTTAGATCCGTGAAGTTGATGTACGTCCTCCAGGTCTCGTTTGGCTTCCGCACCAGCACTGGGTTGGCTAGCCACATGGGATTCAAAGCTTCTCGAATGAAGTTGATCGAATATAACTTTTCAACTTCCAGCTTGAGGGCTTCCGCCCTTTCTGCCCCTAGGGGTCTTCGTTTCTGCCAGACCGGGGTCGCTTCTTTGTTGATATTCAAGGCATGGAAGATGATATTGTGGTCGATCCCAGTCATATCCAAATGAGACCAGGCCAGGACATCCTGGTTCTCCTTCACCTGGGCTATGATGGTGGGCCGGACCTCTGTTTTCAGGTTCTTTCCGATTTGGATCACCTTGGTCGGGTTAGTGTCACTGATGCACACCTCTTCAATCTCCTCCATGGGTTCCAGTACAAGGTCTTCCCCTATACGCAGGTCCAACTTGTCCTCTTCCCGGTCAATCCGTCTTGCCGTGGGAGGGGGTGGGACTGGATCGACGATTTCCTCAAAAGGCTCTTCGCGGACCATGTAAAAGGGTCGGGCGGATACGTGGTAACATTTCTGTGCGCTCTTCTGATCTCCCCAGACTGTTCCCACTCCTCCGTTATCGCAAGGGAATTTCATGCATAGGTGGCGGATGGAAGTGATTGCCTTAAACTCGACCAATGTCGGACGACCGAAAATGATGTTGTAAGCGGTGGGGTAGTCCACCACCACGAACGTTCACAAATTGAAAGAGCTTTGCATCTCATTCCCCAGAGTTACGGGCAACTGGATTTTTCCCATCAGGAGTATTGAGTCCCCATTGAAGCCGTAGATTTGGGTTGGGCACGAGGCTAGATCTACCTCGATCAAGCCAATTGCGATGAATGCAGGCTTGAACAAAATGTTGACGGAGCTTCCGTTGTCCAACAACACTCTCGACACCATCTTGTTGGCGATTTGGGCATCAATGACTCGAGGGTCATGATACGGGAAATGGATGTTGCAGGCATCGTCTTCCGTGAAGGTGATGGGGAGGTTCATCAACTTTGGGTGTTGAGCAGGGCGCATACCTCTTGGTCGTGGTCAAGCTCGCTGAGGTAACGCTTCTGATCATTCTGGGAGAGTCCTCCCAAATGGGGCCCACCCGAGATGGTGGCTACGTGACCATTTACTCGCAGGGGCGCGGTCCTTGCCGGATAAGGCATTCCGGGTCTGGGCGCCTGCACTGCGAGGGCCCCCTGAGGGCCCTGCGGTCCTGGACCCTTTGCGTATCCTTCCTGGGGAGGTAGGTATGCTCCAGGTGCGCCTAGGATCATGGACTGTCCGGGGACTGCTGACAGTCCCAGAACTCCCACAGGCATCCTAATCCATTGGTGGAGGTGTCCCAATCCACAGGCTGCCGACACTCTTCGGTTGTGTGGCCTACCTCCTTGTGCTATGCGCACCTTTTGTTGGAATCCCTTGGGTTTTTTCCTCCTTTGAACATGGGGGCTGGTTTTCGGTAATGAACCGTCCTTTCTATGGCCAAGTAGATGTTTTGTCTAGTATCCACTAGGTTGGTGTATTCCGAATACTGGGGCTCGTAGCCCCTCTTTCCCTTCTTAGATGGTTCGGACCGATTTGGTCCCTTCCCGGATCTCTTTCCCCTCATCTGGGATGGTTGGGCCCCACCGGGAGCTGCACTGTACCCGACTGGCGCAACTCCGTACCCTGGGCCTCTTCGCCACCCTGGGCCTCTTCCCGATGGGGCCCGTTCCAGACTTTTTTGCTTGAAAGGCACTCCTTAGGTCGGCAGCTCCTGTCAATTCCTTCTCTTCCCCTGAATAGAACAAAAGAGTTAATTCACAAAAGAAATGTTTCAAAGATATAAAAAGAAAAAGAAAATGGGGAAGATAAAGATCGTACTCTCCGGGCTGGGGGAGAAATCTATTATCACCAGCTCAGGTGTATGAACCGGGCTAAGAATGACCTCCAGCTCTAGGATTAACAGAGCAGAGGGGGAATCTAAGGATACAATCTCTAAGATCCTGGGGGGTTCAGGTCTCTCCTAGGGCTAGATTTGTCTACATAATGTCTAAATCCAAGAGCAAATGCTCCTTGGAGAAGAGAGGGCCAAGTCCTAAGGTTGGTCCCATATTCTTCAAAGATAGAAGATCTAAAGTTCAATGTATTATCGAAAAGAATGGTGCCTTTTGGATAGCTGTGGTCGTAGCGTACCACCAAAAAATCCACGCATAGGAGGAGAGTCACATTTAGTTCCAGGTCGGTGGGGTGGCCATTAAATAGTTGGTTGGAGTTAAAATGTATGAACCTAAGGCTAGCAGCAGCCCGATCTAACTCCATAAAAAAGTATGGGTGACCTTGGCCGGAGGGGCCGACTGTTGCCCCAGAAGTAGCCTAGTTAGGATCAGGTCTTTGATCAACTTTGGCAGGCCATCTTTTCTGAACGAGAGGCACCCCGACCTTTTCCTCGTCGGTGTCCTTAGCAGTTGGCAAAGCCTCTTGAGAGGAGGGAAGTTCTAGGATCAATGGAAGAGGAGCTTGGGTGCTCAGGGCCAGTGTTTGGCCCTCGCCGATCAGCTTACACACCAACAGCATGACATCATTCATGATCTGGCGATAATCTTTTTCCCTAGGGGAATGTTTAGACAATTTCTCATACTGACCCCCAAGGGTCACAGATTTTTTCGTCCTGGCGAATATGGCAGCACGAAAAACAAACTCAATCAGAATGTGTACAAAATATATATATTTCAAGTAAAATAAATAAAAGTTCACGAGCTGGATTTACTAAGGTAGAAGACTTACGAGGCTGGTTGAAGTATCAGTGTTCATAATTCTTAAAGCCATTCAACATGAAGAATATATCTTTATAGTGGTTTGAATAGTTGGGAAGCTCAATGACGGAGGCAAAGGTTGGAAACTGCGTGAGGTAGTAAAACCTATCACCGCGTCCTCTCTGGTTGGGCTTGCGTTGAGAATGAAAAAGAATAAAATATCCGCTGGAGAGGGGACCTCCCACTTGTGCCTTAAGAATACATATTTCAGCCCCGCCAAAAGTCTATATGAATTTGGGGGGAGTTGGAAAGGAGCTAGTTTTACGTAGTTTATTAAATCTACGAAATACTGGTCCAAGGGAAGGAAGGCCCTAGCCTCAAGATGCTCATCACTCTAGGCCGCATAATCATCTTGGAAAATGGCATAGCTCCTTTCCCCTTCAAACACAGGTCAGGCAAGGAGACCACCAGCTCGAATCTTGATGTTGTGACTCAACATGATTTTATTCACTTTCACTTGAGTCTTGATTTTTGAGATTATACGCTCGGCCTCGAATAATGCGTTGGGCTCGACAAGAATGCCTTTCTCCACTAATGAACCGAAGTGCGGAATAGGAGAGTCAGGGGCAACCTATTTTTCTTTGTCTTGGCGTTGAGTGAATGAGCTCGTGGATTTCTTCTTAGAGGGTGCCATTAGATCGCTTGATGACAAAGCGGCCTAGTTAGTAGGCGACTTAAGATGATCTATATCTATGTCGTAAAGATACGAATGAAAAAATGGATAAGTTTCTTTATATGAGCTAAAGTTAGCCTTAGCCCTAGTGCGTGGTGCAACGTGATATCCTAGGCTACGCGCCTCAGTTTCTTAACAATCCCCTAATTTTAGCACGATTTCGTTTACTCAGCTCAGGTACAGCTGGCAGACAAATACGAGGAAAGATAACCAAGTAGGATATCTGATTGTTATCCATATGGACAGCTCGAGATTCATAATGGGCAGACCTAGTGTCAGGCATCCTGACTTTACCTCGAACTAAGGATAAGATAGTTGTCAAAGCACTAGCTCGGGGTCAGATAGCTGTCAAAGCGCTAGCTCGGGGTCAGATAGCTGTCAGAGCACAAGCTCGTGAGAGACATGCAGCTTGTGGTGATTCAAATATAATACATATTAAAGGATCCCCAAAGATTTGGGATTTTCTTGTACGCTTATTCATGACCAGACTATCATATTTATTATCCGAGATAGCGGGAACATATTTATTCTTTTATCAAATCATATCCCAACATAAATAGGAATGATTTATATTAAATATAGACATTATGTAATTATGTGATTGACTCACGCTTACCCAAACCTGTTCATGGAATTCCCCTATAAATACTGGGAATATTGAACAGGGAAGGGGGCTAAGATTATTCTGTAATACTAAAACTTTGCCAAAATAGAGAGAAACATCAATAATATTGACTCGTGGAATACGTGGATTTTAACCACTGAAGCATCTAAAAGTTTTGTGTTCTTAAGCGAATTCTTGTTATTTTCGTTATGGTTTACCATCAAGCACTAATCTGCCCTTATTATTTCTTAACACATTGTCGGCAAAAAACTGCGTCAATAGAGTTAATGGCACATTTATAACTCACATGGTAATGACTCTAAGGTAGTAGGGTGGGATGACCTCTCCTTTAAAGAACGCCCTCGGACAAATCATACCTCGGGACCTAGTACACAATTTTTTTAGTGTCCTTGGTGTCTTCTTGTAGTCTTCAAGAGGTTAGATATTACACGATTAGGGTCATCGAGGTTAGGACTTCACAAATTATTTCGATCTCTTTCGATCCTTCCCCAATTCTAGGCTTGTCCGAAAACCCAACTGGGACTACATTCAATGTGTCCGCCTCTTTGGAGGTGGCAAGTTGGGTGAGAGCATCTGCATTTGTATTTTTCTCGCATGGGACCTAATCTATGGAGTAGAATTCAAATTCTGACAATTAAATTTTTAATTTCACTAGAAAAGCTGCCATCTTGATTCCGTAAGCTTGATATTTGCCTAACACCGGGATAGCCTTTCCTTTTAGCTCGTTAGCAATCCGAATTCTGGCTAAAAACTCCTCATACTTAACCTCTTTATTGGAGGCATCAAACCAAAATCTAAGAGTTGTGTGAAATCGATTTCCCTCATGTGTGATCAAGATTATTCCAACCTCCAGATCCGTGCTCGTTCAATGATCCATCGACGAAGTGCTTCCACAATTCTTGAACAAGTTCTCTCATAGGCTCGTCATGGAAACCAGTACACTCAGCAACGAAATCAGGGAGAGTGTGACCCTTTATAGCTATGCGGCTTTTATAATATCTCAAACTGACTGAGCTTGATGGCCCACTTTAACAAACATCTTGATGCTTTAGGCTTTTGCAAGACTTGCCTTAAAGGTTGATCGGTTAAGACGTGTATGGCATCGGACTGGAAATACAACCTAAGCTTCCTTGAGGAAAAAATAAGACAAAACCCGAGCTTCTTGATAAAGGGATATCGGGATTCAGCTCCTAGAAGCTTCTTGCTTATATAGTGTACTAGTTTCTGTGTCCGATTTTCCTCTCGAACTAATACAGCACTGACTGAGTTCTCGATTATTGCTAGGTAGATGTATAAATTTTCCACAGCAATAGCCTTTGATAGGACAGGGGGTTCAACTAGATGTCTTTTTAAGTCCTGAAATGCTTCTTCACACTCTTCAGTACATTCAAATCATTTATTTTCCCTGAGAAAATTATAGAAGGGGAGACATTTATCAGTAGACTTCAACGGAAATCGATTAAGGCCTGCGACTTTCCCAGTTCGGCTATGGACCTCTTTTCACGAGCTAGGTGATGGCATCTCTAACAATGATCTATTTTTTTTTTCAAGATTAGCTTCAATCCCCCTCAAATTGACAATGAAGCCTAGGAACTTCCCCGACGAGAACCCGAAGGAACATTTCTGGGAGTTTAGCTTCATGTCATTCTTCATTAATACACTTAAACATTCTTCTAGGTCGGATACATGGTTGTTGGCAGTTTTTGACTTGACAAGCATGTCATCAATGCACACTTCCGTGTTTTTCCTGATCTAATCAAAGGCATGAATTTGTAAAAGTAGACGTTGTGCTCGATCATGAAGCTTGTATACTCTTTGTCCGCAGGCTTCATCGTGATCTAGTTATATCTAGAATACACGTCCATAAAGGACATGAGCTCGTGACCTGATGTGGCTATTAGAAGTAATGCCCAAAAAGCAGGTAAATACATTTTATAGATTTAAATAAAAGTACAATTTTATTATCGTTAAATATTATAATTAATGTTTGAATTAATTATATAATAAAATCAAGAAAATTCCTTATTCATGAGATGTAGCGTCCCAAATTTACTAATAAGGTTTAGGGCCTTAATTAGCGTGCTGGGAGGGCAATAATTGATTTAATTATGTTAATATGTGAATTTGGTGATTATATGATTAAAAATGCATGTTCAGGTGAATTAAATATGGATGTGGGCCCAATTTGGTTATTAGGGGCATTTTTGTGATTTTAGACCATTGAGGGCATAAATGTGATATATGTGTATATTGTGATTGATGCCACGAGTGAGTGGTGATATATTTGTGTTGCACGATCTAAGACGGTCCTAGGGAGCAATTTATCTAAATATTCACAACGGGGTTGAATACCCAGCTCGAGAGGAGCTTAGGGGTATTTTGGGAATATAGTTGGTGTTCGGGATTTACCGAGTAACGGGTAGCAATTTAGAAATTATTTGGACATGTCGAGATTTAACGGGGATTTATAGGAACACTCGAGGAATTGGCGGGACTTGGCTATTGACAAAACTACCCTTGGTGGAAATTAAGGATGTAGGTAGGCTTAAGGGGTAATTTGGACATTTGCCTAAGGGATAAGCTTGAGGATGTAGGCAGGCTTAAGGATGTAGGTTGCTAAGACATTAGAAGAAAACAAAAGGGAAACAACATCAACTTTCAGCTCTCTCTCTCTCTCTCTCTCTCTTGCAATCGTTTCTCACTCCCTCTATATGGTGCTTGAGAATTTTGGAGAAACCTTGAGGATTTAGGCTAAAGAACTGTTCGATTGGAATCTTGCAGTGCTGGGAAGTGCTCAGGGACAGTTATAGTACAAAGGTAAGCTCTTAGACTTGATCTTCCTGCTGAATATTTCTAGAATTATAGGTTTGCATGAGAGTTTAATTCTAAGATTGATTTTGGGTGTTTGATGGGTGTGTGGAGTTGTTTGTGGTTTTGTTGTGATGTTTAGGTTATGTGAAAGAGAATTCTAGGCTTAATTTTGAATTTGGTTGATGATTGGGGTAAAAATTTGTGGTTTAGGCTCGAGGAAAAACGCAGGAAAATAGTGATTTTCAGGGTTCGAGGGCTTTGGCCGGTGCCCTGTTAGTCAGGCGTTGCGGCCCATGTGCTCAAAGAGACTGAAGGGCCTCTGTTTTTCTTATGCTGGCCGCGACCCTTGAGGAGCGCGTTGCGGCCCATGTCCCTTAGAAGAGAGGCATTTTGCCTCTGACTTGAGTGCGTTGCGGCCATTAAGGGGCGGGGCCACGACTCAAATGAAAAACTATGGCTATTTGAGGGTTTTAAGATCAGGGACCCAAATAATAAGGTTCGGGAGGGATCCTACTACTCGGTTTGGTAGAATCCAAGGTCTCGGAGGCTAGATTAATATTTTGAAGTTATTTATTTGGTTAGAACATGATGGGTGGTTATTATGAATGCGTTGTGACTAGGATTTCAACAAGGATTATGCTAGAGGACAGTGCTCGGGATCGCGGTGCTCAAACAACTCGAAACATAGGTAAGGAAACTGTTGTACCCATAGAGAAGGGTGTAGCCCTATTGTTTGTATTGTAGGGCGTGACCCTAATGTTTATGTTTAATATTTGTTTAAATATCTGTGAATATTATGCTATGTGATGCATGTTTGTGAGTGAACGGTGAAGGCCAAGAACGGCGAAGGCTTTGAATGGGAAGAGGCCAGGTACAACAAAGGGCTAGGATCGACATTGGGCACGCTAAGTGCAGACCTTCTAGGGTGCAGAAGCCACCCTCTCATCGAAATCAGCGAACCCAGGGCCTGGCAAAGTGCCTGGGACGGCGTTTTAGCCTATTGGCTATTTTGTTATATACTGTGGATTGTTATTGTAAGGCCCTGGATAATCAAGACCGTTACACTGTGTATTTAAAATGGTGCTTGACCTGCTATGCAAGTCGTTTGAACTTAAATGTGTAATTGAAGACTAAGTCAAGGTCAAGTAATAAAATATTTGGTCAACAAAATGATTATTTATCATTAAAATATTAAGTTCGTGCACAGGATCCCAAAAATTAATTTACAGATTGATAAAAGACAAACAGATCAATTTAGCTGTCCTAAGCGGCAAAAACAAGGTTTAACCCTAATTCCTCCCAAGCTACACTAACTGTGGCGATAGAGTAGGCTGCATATGTACACATCGCCCCTGAAGCTCTCCAACTCCTAGCAGGTCCATCTATCAACTCCCTTTCCTGGACCACGCAACATCCGTGAGCCAAGCCCAGCAAGAAAACTAAAAACAACATGAACAACTAGGCAACAGTATAAGCACAATAAATATAATTCACCAGATTCAACTGTCAACAAATTATAGGCAACAATCCTAACAGAAGAGCAACAGTAGAATTTAATCAACCATGACCCAACCAGTCCAATTATTCAACAAAGTACAAGAATTAAGCTAAACAACGAAAAACACATATTCTCCAGCATACATCTCAATCAGTAATAAAAATATTCAGGTTTAGTGCCCTTAGGCCGAGCCTTATGTTTACTCAGCTGACCCTAGCTAGCTCAGGCCGAGTCCTCTGATTACTTAGCTGACCCCAGCTCACATTGGCTGAGCTGCATCCAATACACTTATCATTAATGCCGACACCCTTTGGTCGTACTTTCTTCTCCCATATAACAAATATAGATCTTTCATAATGCATATATTGAAATACAGGGAATCTAAGTCCCAACGACAACCACATGGGTGCAGTTTTCTTATCTCGGATCCCGAGCAACAAGCGTATAATGGTCCCGAGCACAATCCTTAATTTCCTGAGCCCTTGCGGTAAAACCTAGTCGCACTATGAAAATGGATAACCATAAGAGTCTAAACCATTTAAAACTTTTGATTCAAATACTAGCCTCCTGGACCTCAATTTCTACTAAACCAGGTAGTAGAAATCTTCCCGAACACTTAAGTTTGACTCCTCAAGCCTACGACAAAAACTGCCTAGGTGGGATGCGTCCTAGCCCTACGGGTTGCGGGGCACCTCAAGCTAGAGGCACGACCTCTTGCATCAAGGGAGGAAGGCCGCCAGTTGTCCCTTAGAGTCACAACGTGCCCTACAATAATACACCTTCTTAAGGCCATCTGGGGCACGCAGGCGGTGGAGCCCATAAACTGGGTCGCGGAGCACCAATGTGAACCTATAATTCCTTTGGCTTTCCAGCATTTTACCCCGGCCATATCCTCAAAATTCAAACTCAACATTCCACCAAACACAGAATTAAGTATAGAATCTTTATTCTTTTAGCCTAACCATCATAACTAATCTATGAACAATTTCCTTACATCATCAAACACCCAAAATCAGACTTGGTAATCATGTTCATGCATGCTCTTAGTTCTAGCATTATGTCAATAGAATTTCAACTATAACATCTAAAATCATACCTAAATTGTTAGCCTAACCACCTCATAAATCCTTGACTGATTCTAGCTTTGATTCTCTAGACCTTCCTAGCTATATTTCCAGCTTCCTTAGGCTCTAAAGAGGAGATGAGAGAACATGAAAGAAGAAAGGGACAGAGAGTGTTTGAGGTTATCCTCTTAATTCTGGTGGGTTCCAGTTACCTTAGAGCCTCAGCTGAGTGCATCCTTTAACTCGAAAGGACTAAAATACCCCTTAGTTAACATCACATCTCCTTTTTCCCCTAAGGGTGATATGCTCATTCTCCCCATTTCCCATTAATTCCTCGAGTCATCCTATAAATTCCCAAGTAATCCTGACATGCCCATTTAATCACAAAATAACTACTCATTACTCAATATACCTAAAATATACATTAACTTCCAAAAATTCCCTAGGCTTGCCCTGAGCTGGGTATTAATCCCTGCTGTGACTATTCCGCCAATTCACTCACTACAATCGCCTCGAGCCATATACTACAAATATATCCACATAATAATGTGGTCTCAATCATTTATCACATATAATCACATTTATGCCCGCTACAGGCCAATATTACAAATATGCCCTTATAAACAATAACGGCCCCGCATGCATATTTAATACTCATAAGCATGCATCATACTCATATTATCATATATATCATGCATGCCACATAGTCACACATTTAATTAGTTAATCACACATATATCAAGTTATACCCTCCCGGTACGGTAATCAAGGCACTAAACCCTATTAGCATTTTTGGGATGTTACAACTATCCCTTCCTTATTGAAATTTCATCCTGGAAATTTATTCAAACAATTTGGAACAAAAATCCTGTAAACCTGGCTATAACCACAGAGTCTAGTACTTTACCCTTTTATCCTTTAGTGACACTCTTATTGGAGTGACAGTCTTAATCCATAAAACCTTATCACATGTATCATAATTCCATTAACTTTTCTTTGCGCAGTAACTCGCCCTAGAATCCTAGGGTCTCCTTACCTCATCAATGGTGATATCATACATTTCTTTCCTTGATATTGGCACCAGTAACATTCATAAGCCTCCACCTATACTAGCATAAGGCTAACCTGTAGGCCTCAGAACCCTTATTAAATCGGAAATGAAAACCCCTCTTTCTTTCCCAAAATATCATATTCTTTCTTGTCTGCAATATTCAGAGAAATAAAAGTCTCCCCATATTTGAAACTTTTGAACTCTTATGTCCTTTCAGATAGGCACACACTTCCACCATAATAATCCTAATAACTTCATTGGTTTCCCCGAACTAGTACTGAATCACAATACTATCCGTCTTTCATTTCATTACTTAGAACAAGTACTTCTTGCTCTCTGTCTTACTATATCTTATGCCGAGTCACCCTAGCCATTGACCGGCATTCATCACTGTGACTATTCCATCAAGGGACTATACTTGTCTTGATGCCCCAAACACTCGCACATTCAATGCATAATTCTTCAAAATCTAAATCACTACTTCATATTGCCAGTCTATTTGAAGGTAACCAATAATTCTAGGTTTCAATATTATACTCTCTGTTTCTAAATCCTTTTTCAGAACATAGAAAATAAAGGGTCTCAACCTGACACTATCAACTTCGGTGTTCAACGGGGACATACAATCTCCTGTTGCCTGAATGCCTTATTGTGTCACACATTCACACGAACCGAAGTGTGTTAACTCAATCTGTTGAGTCACAACCTTTCGTGTCCAACCTTCTTACTTGCTGTCTAATGTGGGCCACTCTTACGGTCCACTACTATACCTTTTTACCTTCTAATATACAAATTTTAGTTCTTAACATCCACTTAAACTTCCTGGTTACAATATCCATAAGGAGGTAGTACAATATTAATCTAGAATCTCCACTTCAACATCAGGTTCCATCGAATCACTCATCTGATCTTCCTCTCTTAATTTGTTCATACTAAAATAGTAGGATTCTGAACCATCCTTACAAGTTCTTCTCTTTGAATTCCATTGTCCATAGAGTAATATCTATCTACTATCAACTGCAGATAGTATATCAATCTTGATCGTTACCTCATCTGACTTTACTGTAATCCGTGGCGTCTTATCCAACTGGTACAAATCTTTCCAACTTAGGCGGTCAACTTCCATATCAATTTTCCCTTATGTAATTATGGGTTTCCAATATGAATCACTCAATAATTCCCACTAGCTCTTGGTCTCAAGGTTATTCCTCTACAAATGAATAAACACTCAAATCTTTTGCGCTAATACATTCACTTCTATTTCGTGAGTGCCAGCACTGCATCTTAACTGTGGCTATCTAGCATTACCGTCAACATAATGCTCTATATAAAAAATTCGTGTTCTTATTCTTTTGTCTACTGTGAAACATGAGCAACCATCCTCCAGTCTATTCTTGGGGGCATCTTAATCTTTGATGCACCACCTTATAGTTTCATGACTTAAACAAAGACAATATCCTTCACATTGTCCTTCCGTATCCATCCATTGTATACAGATTCTAATACCATAGGGTGCTACCAATCCTTATTCTTTCTTCTAAAAATCTGATACAAAACTATCCATTCAGTCCAACTTTAGGATTTTGTGTCATCCCAATCTCGAGTGTAGTTGTCTTCGAAGATGCTTCAAGTAGTAGATGACATGTCTACCGGTCTCACTGTACTTCTTACCCCTCAGGCGTTCATTAGCAATTTCTTTGTGGTTTCTGAGTAGATTCTTTTATAGTCTATCCTATCACTCCCTACAACGTGACCTTGATTACCTTTGGAGAAATTGAAGCTTACACTTTCTAGAGCCTTACTTGAAACCTTGCTTTATCAGTCTTGGTATTATCAATGTAGTAGTCGTTTGCATTCTGCTTCCAACTTGGAATAGACCAAAACATTCCTAACCAATCTGGATATGACTCATCCATATCTTTTCTGTACTCTCTGCTTGTCAAACCTACCTGTGTTGTTGAAGCATTTGTCAGTTAAGAGCCTTCACTGATAACCCATCACATCCCACTTGGTGCAAGAAGTAATTTCAAGAATGTCTCTTTCCTTGATCCTCAGCTGGCAATAACCTGATCAGAGATCAATTCCTGAGAACATTGTCGTATCTTGCAACTGGGCAATCGAACCCGTCAATCTCAACAGGCAATGTCAACGTGTCCCACGATACGATGCTCCGTCTGATTCATCCTTAAATCAAATATTTTCTTCAACTGAACCATTAATTCTTTCTGCTAGGCTAATACCATTCTTCACGATGTCCCTGATACCTTGTCTGTCCATACCCAATGCTCGTAGTGTACTCAACAATTCTTTTTGCACCCATCTAAAACCTTACTGGCTAATCTAGTTTCAATTCAGTCTAACTGATATATTCTAGGTGTTATCTACCCAACGTCTAGGCATCTCATAGATGCAACCGGGTCCTTCCCTTCCAAATCTAGACATTATTACCATCTCTTTAATCCATGGTTGTCCCTTATTTAACAAATTAGCTCCTACTTAGGCTCGCCCCGAGCTGGGTATTAATCCCCGCTGTGACTATTCTGCCAATCCGCTCACTAGGATTGCCTCGAGCCGTATACTACAAATATATCCACATAATAATGTGGTCTAAATCATTTAACACATATAATCACATTTATGCCCACTATGGGCTAATATTACAAATCTGCCGTTATAAACATTAATGGGCCTACATGCATATTTAATACTCATAAACATGCATATAATCATACTCATATTATCATATATATATATTTCATGCCAAATAGTCACGCATTTAATTAGTTAATCACACATATATCCACTTATGCCATCCCAGCACACTAATGAAGGCACTAAACCTTATGTTATGTTTTATTACTGGGCTTCGGCTCACGGGTTCTCTATCGTGTAGGTAAGGGCAAAGGAAAGGTCGACCAACCATGTGTACGAAGAGCATGGAGCGATGGGTTCATGTTCGTCCTACCTGGCTGCCACGACCAAGGATATTTTGGGGAAAAACACTGTAATGATTATTTTTTTCGTCTAGGTTGACCCTAATTGTAACAAATTTTCTAAACAGTATTTTGGGATCCCAAATGTATAACCCCTTATGATGTCAATGAATGACCACATTTTTACCTGAGGAAGTAGGGAATTACAACTTGATATCAGAGCATGCCAAGGTTTATGGTTCCTGGAGTTTGGTCGAATATGTACGCTCGCTGCCAGTGAAAAGCTTGACTCAGTGTTGGTTGGTATTTAATGAATTATATGCTTAATTGCTTGTTTAAGTTCCATGTTCGCCTGAATATATATATATATATATATCTATAGATAGAGTGTAACACCCCATGTCACTATGGCTGCTTCCTGGAATGACGATTGGCCCTACAAACCAAAACGAGTCTTTCCAGCGTGCTTTGTCCTCACTCGCATGCTTCTTGGGAAAACTTCCGAGGAGGTCACCCATCTTGAGATTACTCCAGGTCAAGTACGCTTAATTTTTTAGTTCTCAAGTGATGGGCTACCGAAAAGAAGATGCATCTTGTTGATATTGGTAATACCCATCAATCCAATTAAGCCATCTTCAACTATGTAGTTTCATACCTACACAGTCTTAGAATCATCACACTTGACCTTCCCTAGTCGGTGTGGGATTGCACAGCTTTACCCAGACATTTCCCTTATGGATCACAGGATTCTGACGGTCACATAGAGCATGATGAATGTGTTATTATATGTATGCATGATGTTTAGGCATGGCCCAAATGATTGTTGTATGGTATCTGTGATATGTGGACTTGCTGGTTATGATTGGTTGATGAAATTGGGAGGTGGTTTTGGATGTTGTTATCATGCCTAATGTGCGGTGTCATTGGTTGAAGGCATATTGTATTGATGCCTCAGAAATCAATCACACTCCGCAGCCATGTGGCCGAGGATGATAACTAGGGTCAGGACCCTCCAACTGCCCCACCGAATTGGCAACAGTTATTTGCTGAGATGGAAGCTAGACTTCATCGAACAGAAGAAGAGCTTTGACAGTCGAGGTAGCAGGCCACTCCTTAGAGTAGTGGGTTACAGGTTCCACAGGTTGTGGCACCAGTGCCTACCCAGCTTGCTGTGGAGAATAGATGGGAGCCATTGTATCAGATGTTCAGGAAACAACATCCTCCCAACTTCGAGGGTGGCCCAGACCCACTGCGGGCAGAGCAGTGGATGAACATGATCTCTTCCATCCTGGATTTCATGAGGGTGAAAAAAAATGAGAGAGTAGCTTGCGCTGAGAGAAGATGCTCGCATATGGTGGGATGTTGTGTCTCACAGAAGGAATATTGTAATTATGACCTAGGAAGATTTCAGAAACATTTTTAATGAGAAGTAATACAGTGTCACAGTCTGTGCTGCGAAGGTGGAGGATTTTACAACTTGACTCACAACTTGATGACAGTTATTGAGTATGCTTTGAAATTTGACCGGTTAGTGAAGTTTACGCCAGATTGGGTGCCTACTGGCATGTTATGGAGAGATCGGTTTGTGCGGGGATTGGATGTTATAATCACCCGTGATGTTAAGATAACTCTGGATCTGGGAACTACCACCTATGCATAGGTAGTGGAGAAGGCTGTAATGCCCTACTACCTTAGAGCCGTTACTAAGTGAGTTTAAAACATGAATTGTGCATTTAATTGACTCAAAGTGGTTTCTAAAACCAAAAGTGTGATTAAACCAGAGTTTGAGGCTGTATTCTTTTAAAATGTTTAACTTCATTGAAAGCGTTAAATATAAAACATCTGGGATCCCA
Organism: Humulus lupulus; assembly: GCF_963169125.1. Classification (NCBI taxonomy): domain Eukaryota; kingdom Viridiplantae; phylum Streptophyta; class Magnoliopsida; order Rosales; family Cannabaceae; genus Humulus; species Humulus lupulus. The sequence goes on along the minus strand of NC_084802.1, from coordinate 257,343,717 downwards.
AAATGAGGTTTACAAAATATTTACAACTCAAAATAGGTTTACACTTGATCAGCTATCAAAAGAATGGTTAAATACAGCCATATACAAAATGCCCCCAACCAAAGCAGTCGGGCAGGCCGAACATGTACGCGCCGCCCCCACGCTCTCCATACTCATGGCCGGTTGACTGACTCCTTGCTTTTACCCGCCACACGGAGCACCCGTGAGCCGAAGCCCAGCAAGAAAACCCAAATAACACATAACATATGCAAATCATATAGCTGACATAATTCACTGATAAATAGGAAAAACCATCATAATAAACAAGTACGGCCATGCCGCCCCAGAGGCCTTACCAAGCCTGGGGTTTCGGTTCTCACCGCGAGGATAACTCACGTATCCCTTGGGTCCCACCCTGGTTATGAGCATCCCATGTGCTGAGTGATACTTTCGGCCCCACGGCCGTACCCGGCCTATGCCGCCCTCGGCCCATGCCGTTCATTACATTATAATCACACATATAGCACATTCGAAACAATCATTCACACACGTCATGATTCATTTAAGATTAAACATTGCACATAACACAATCTCGGGCCATGCCCTATTCCCGGGTATTACGGTTTTCTTACCTGTACTCCGAGCTTTCCGATGCACCACGGCCACGAGCACGGTCCACTAGCACGAGCCTCTCCGAAATCCTAGTCACAACACACACATCAAACACTTTAAATACTAACCATGCCAAAACCACTTCCCGGGACCAATTCCGTACTCCCGGGACCTCTAAAACCTTAAAACAACACCCCGGAGGCATCCCCCGAACCCCCAGAGCTAAGACCTAAAATTGCCAAAAAAGCTATCCTGAAAATTTTCCTTGTGCCGCGGCAACCATCAGTCAGAAGCTCCCCGCCGCGGCACGCAAAAACCCTGTCGCGGCACACCTTCGCAGACCCAGAATTCTGGGTTTTTCCTGCAATTTTTCTTGAGCTTTAACCTCTCCAAATCACCCCAAACCAATACCTAAGTCTCAAAACTCAAATCCAAACCTCATATGAACAATCTAACACCCTACAAACACTAGGATCAAGGTCAAAACATCAACACACCCAAGATCCACACCATTGACCTCAAATTCAGCAACCCAAACCAAAACCCATGAAAATCTTAACTCAAGCATTAAATTCCTCAACCAACATAGAAAACAAACTTAAATAAGCATAAGATCCTTACCTCAAGAGTAGAATACACCCTAAAAGTTTCCTTGATCTCCTCCTAAGCTTCCCACTTCAGCCCCTTCTACACCTCTTTTTCTTCCTTCTTCTTGCCCTAGCCTTTCTCTCCTCTTCTTTTCCTTCTCTTCTAATTTTATCAAAACCACAAGTGAACCCAAATGCCCAAACCATATCCCCCTAAATCCCAGCTGCAAAATGTCTATTACCCTAGCCAAAAGACCATTTTACCCCTTCTTCATAACCCTTCCTAACTAAACCTTCAAGGGCACCTAAGTCCTTTCACTTCTATTTCATTTCTACCATTTTCTATCTAAAACTTGTTACCCAAAGCAGTTACAAACAGTTACCCAGGTTACTCAATTACCAATAACTAACCTCTCATTCTCAACTCAACCTTATAAGATTCCCGAAGTACCCCTAGGCTCCTCCCGAGCCGGGTACAACATCCCGTTGTGACTTTTAGGCTAATTGGCTCACTAGGACCGTCTCGACGCGTGCATCCTGATAATAACACCACACTCACATGGCACAATTCGCATAGTACAATTATCACAGTTATGCCCTAACATGGCCAAGTTACAATCATGCTCATTCTAAGACAATCAGTTCTACATGCATACTAATTCACATAGTCATGCATCTCAAATAATCAAATAGTCACATAACGTGCAATAAATCATAATCATGCATTAAGCTCAATAAAGACACACACCAAATCCCATTATGCCCTCCAGGCATACTACTCCAGGCCCTAAGCCTTAACACTGAATTTGGGTCGTTACAAAGGCCCTTACTGTAACGACCCAAAATCGCTAATAAGGCTTAAGGGCCTTGATTAGTGTGCCTGGAGGGCATAATGGGATTTTGTGTGTGACTTTAATGAGTTAAATGCATGATTATGATTTAATGCATGTTATATGACTATTTGATTATTTGAGATGCATGACTATGTGAATTAGTATGCATGTAGACCTGATTATCTTAGAAAGAGCATAATTGTAATTTGGCCATTTTGGGCATGACTGTGTTGATATCTGTGATCTGTGACTCGAGACGATCCTAGAATGAGCGGGTTAGTGGAAAAGTCAAAGCGGGAATTTATACACGGCTTGGGGTTAAGCCTGGGGAGTTTAAATGGGAATTTGGAAATATATTGAGGTTAATCTTGATGATGTGGGATATATTTGGAGATTAATTAGGTGTTGGGTAGCAAGCGGGAAATTATTAGAGACACTCGAGGAATTAGTGGGAAATGGGTAATGTTATCCAGATTTCCGGATAGCGTTTAGATTGATGTCCTCGGGGAAGCAGAATTATCGATGTCTTTCACGGTAGGTGACCAGAGCTCGCAGATGAACAGAAAGGCTTCGCCTCTCCCGTTTAGTGTCCGGATTACTCTTCCAAGCAAACACAACACGGAAACTCGTCAACTCTCCCGGACTCCCGAAGGGGTATCCTTCGGGGAAGCCCCTTCCAGGAGAAGCTCTTCGAGTGATCTCCGCGGAAATAGTTCCGTGCCTCGCACGGAACAAAGCCAAACGATCGAGTCCTGGAGGAGGCATATTTGGAATGATATCCGCCTGACACAGGATCCCGCCTGACACGCCCGTCAGGTCAAAGCCGCACACATCCCAGCACGCCTAAGGGTACCTTTTCGCCTACTGTTCCGCTGACAACTTGGAAAAGACGGCTGACTTTGGGTGTTCCCCATACTTTCACGTAAATATACCCACATAGAGTCTTGTAGCCATACTACTACAGTAATTGTATCCCTATTTATGGCTGGTGTAATTAAGACCCATGTACGTAGAGAAAAACCCTAATCCGAAACCCTAGCTATAAAGACCCCTTCATTTTACAAGAAGAGGGACGACCAACAAATCACATAGCAAAAACTCTACTAAAATCTCTCTAGCTTCATCTTCTTCAAGAGAACCCGAGAGAAACACTGTGAGTGTGTGAAGTTCTTGTGCACCAGCCATTTTACTGTAACCTTTTCCAAGTATAATAACATCGACTCGTGGACTAGGGCTTGTTAACGCCTGAACCACGTAAAAACACTGTTTGTTTAGTTACATTTCAGCATTTCTACAGTTCTTATCTTTTTATTATTCTGTTTGTATATGTTTCCGAAAAAGTCGGTAAACAGGTAAAATGACTAAAATGGCCCTACATGGACAAAAACGGTTAGATTTAATAGGGAGGGCATTTTGGTCTTTAGGATTTTTAGAGATAAGTTAAAGGGAGCTTTATACTTAGTGGAATTGGTAGAAAAAGAGTGATAAGGCTGAAAAAGAAAGAAAGAAGGAAGATAAAAGGAAAAGAGAGAAAAAACTGAGGGGTTTGGTTTCAAAGGAACGGTTTGTGGCTCTCCCACCATTTCCCTTCATTTTTCTTGGAGCTAAGCTCAGTGGTGAGCTAGGGTAAGTTGAGCATCAAGGATCCTAAGCTAGAATTAAAGATTGGCAAGGGATTAGCAAGAACACATCAAGCATTGAGGTAAGTTTTAGAAATTTCAGTTTTAGGGTTTGACTGGTTTGAGCTGTGTATTTAAGCTAATTAGATGGGGATTTTTGGGGAAATCAGGCCAAGGTTGTGAAGGAGCAAGCTAAGGAGGTTAGGATTCAACTCAAGGTCGAATTTCCATCCACGGTATGATTTCTAAGTCCTTAACTTTGATGTTTGACTGAATTTCTGGGTTTAGGGTTCATTGTGGTAGATCTTGAGTTTTGGGTTGGTTGAGCTTGGGTTATGAGTTCTTGGGATGCTTGGGATGAGTGTGAGGTGTTGATAAGTTTGTTTTTGGGTTTGGGAAAGATTTGGACAAGTATGGGGTTGAAATGGTTGAAAGAAATCGCAAAAAACAATTTTTGGGGTTGCCAGTCTGCAACTAGCGCTACAGCGCTAGTCTTTGGGCGCTGTAGCGCTAGGCCCTGTTTCTAGGGATGTGTTGTTCTGCTTATAGCACTACAGCGCCCTCTTAAGAGCGCTGTAGCACTGCACTGTTCACAGAAAGGGGTTTTTGGGCTTTTGTTGAGGGATTTTGACCTAGGGTTCGGGGCTCGATTCCACCACCTTGTTTTGTGGATCTAGGACTTCCCGGGGGCTCGGGATTGGTCTCGAGGCTAGGTTTTGGACTTGAGGTTTGGTAATGACTTTGACTTATGGATTTTGTTTAGGTGAGCGCTAGGGCTCGAGTAGGATCGTGCCCAAGGAGTCAGGTGATCAAAGCTATCGAATTGAAAGGTAAGAAAACCTTAACACCCGAGAACAGGGCATGGGCCCACAGTGTTATTGCAGGGCATGGCCCTAGATTGTATTATGTGCGAATGTATAACCTTAAATGAATTATTATATGTTTGAATGATTATTTCGAAATGTACTATATGCGTGTGTTATCCAATAAATTAGCATTGGTGACGTGGCGAATAATCTTTGGACACGTGGCTGGTACCTGGAAGCGTCTGCTAGAGTATCGATCAGGAGGCACAGTAGAAGCAGGGTAAGCATGTCTTACCCGCGACCAGTCTGGTCGGTAGTTCTGCGTACAAGGCAACATTTGTGGGAAGATCTTTATGAATCCCGAATTTATCTCATACAATCTTCTGGATATCCGATTATTCAGGGAAGAATATCTGTAACAATCTCTTGTAACCCTCCTTGAGCCTATAAATAGAAAGAGATAGCTTGAAGGCGGGGACCTTTTTTGGCTTTCGAATCATAGGAAACGAGAGTAATTCTGCAAGTAAATCTGTATTGTTCTTTAGTGGAGAGTGAAACTCATTGAACCCTGGTTCTTTGATCACCCTTCTGATTTTATATCAATATCATTCTAAGTGGACGTAGGTCATTACCAAATCCTGGGGCCGAACCACTATAAATTACTGTGTTTTCTTTACTTTTGTCATTGCGTTCTTCTCTATACATTTGTCCACATCAATCACATTTTGACTCCGTGTCAGTTGGCCAAATCTTGGGTCAACATTCTGGTGCTTTCGTTGAGAGATTGATTTATTGCTGTTAAGAAAATCAATGGCAAAAGTAGGAAGGAAAACTGGACAGGCAACCGCCGCTGCACCGTCGAATCCACCACCTCCTCCTCCCCCTACAAGCATGGCGGAAGATGAGCCGCAACTAGATTTTGAAGAGGAGGAAATGGACGATGCGACGCTGAAGAGCACCCTGGGCGCGTTGCAGGAAGAATTGGCTAGTTTGAGGGCCAATCAAGAGACCGCCGCAGAAGTTATGGCGCGACAGCAGCAGGAGATTGATCGGCAGCGTGCGGAATTGAGCGAGAGACAGGCGGAGGTGGATCACCGCCAGACCGAAGCCATGGTCGCCCTCGAAGCAGCCTTGCTGTTGGCTAGAAATCAGGCCGCACCTGCCTCGCAGCCTGACCAACCCGCGAATGTGCCACCCCAGAGGGGTCCCAATCCTAGCCCACCAATTCAGCCTTCAAGTCCGCAAAGGCCCGAGCAGCCTCAGACACCCCATGACGATGTCCCGTTGGACCCTAAGGAAAATCCACCATCCCAAGCTGCTCGGGGTAATCGCCCGCAGCAAAGGCAGAATAGGGCCGAGCGTCAGCCTCGTAGTCCTAGACGCCATGAGAATAATGGGCCAAACCAAGCGAACAGAGGTCACTACCCTCCTGGTAACAGGAGGGACTCAGAGCTAGGCTCTGCGGTCCGAGGACCCCCACGGCATGATAATGCACGGGGACACCGCGACCAGCGCAGGCCACCCTCTAACGCTCGGGGCGTTTCTGCCAGAGACGAGAATAGAGGGTACTGTCAGTCTCACCATAGCCAGTCAAGGTTCAGAGATGGCCACGGATACAATGAGGCTGACTCAGGCAAGGGAAACGCTGGTGGGAGGAATGGAGAAAGAGGTAAAGGCAGGAGCCAAGTACCTCAAGGTGACCAGCCAAATAGACAAGATGCTGGGGGGCAGCCCAGACAAGATAATGTCTTCAACCGACTCGGAGGTAGCGAGCAGCGAAGAAGAGAAGAGGACCTGAGAGATGTACTCAACGATCGTCGCGAGAGGCATGGCGAGAACATCCCCCCAGCAACAGAGGCCACCGCAATTCCTGCCGCAGTGCAAGCCCAGATAGATGCACTCAATCAGGCTGTGCAGCAGCTGGTCGGAGGAAGGACTTCTTACATCGACCACGACAGGAGGAAAGGTACTCCTTTCGTCCAGAGGATAGCTAACGCCAAAACTCCCAGCAAGTTCAAAATGCCTACGCTCCCGAACTTTGATGGATATGGGGACCCAGTCTCGCATGTGAATAAATTTGAGATTCAGATGGACATTCAGAAAGTGTCCGAAGAAGCTCGGTGCAGGATCTTCCCTGCAACACTTTCTGAAGCAGCGCCGGAGTGGTTCTTTAAGTTCCCGCCTGCAAGCATAGTTTCCTGGGAAATGTTCGTAAGGGAGTTCTACGGACAGTTCTATGCTGGTCGTGTGCACCCAACCGAAGCAAACCAGTTGGTCGAGATTCGCCAGCAGGACGGAGAGTCAGTGAAGGATTACGTCTAGCGCTTTATGCGAGCGGCAGCTGGAGCAAAAACAGTAGGGAACGAAGGCAAGATGATGGCCATTACCGCAGGGGTAAAACGTTGCTCTCCCCTCTGGAAGAGTCTCCTAAAGGAAGGAGATAAAACAACACAGGAGTTCCTGGACCGAGCTGATCGTTACATCAAGCTCGAGGAAGCCATTGCTGATGATGGAAAACCCTCGAACAAGGGTAAGAAGGCCGCCAAACCTGCCAAAGCCGCCAATGGTTCCAAACCTAATGGCAACGACAAAGGCCACAGAAACGGCAACAGTAATGGCAAAAATGGTGGGAAACGGCCGTATAACGAGCCTTCCACCTCCGACAACAAACGAGCTAAGGGTAATCGTTATGAACCTAGGTTCACTAACTACACTGCCCTCGTCGAGTCTCGGGGAGAGGTTTATCAGGCCACAAGCTCTAGTGTGCCTTACAAGAAACCGGGACCCATTCGAAAGGACATTTTGAAAAGAGACACTACCAAGTTCTGTCGTTACCATAACGACTACAGACATGACACTAATGAATGCAACCAGTTAAAAGACTAAATCGAGTTCCTTATTAGACAAGGACACTTGAGAAGGTACGTACGGGCCTCGGGAAGTTCCCAATGAGAAGCTCCAGGTGGCAACGAGCAGGCATCTACACGCCAACGCTCGCCACCATTACAGCCTGCCCCCGTGGCTGGAACACTCTTAACCATCTGTGGAGGCCCGCATCTCGCGGGAAATAGCGGAAAGGCCAGAGAACGATACGCTCAGACTCTACGTCACGACCAGGACATCGAGATGATGACTGTGGAGGACCGTGCACCAAAAAAGGCTCGGTCAGAAGAGGGTGGGATAACCTTCTCTGATGGCGATGCCCAGCACGTTCGGTTCGAACATTCTGATCCGCTGGTCGTGGACATCCAGATGGCCAACATGATGGTAAAGAGGGTACTGGTCGATACAGGGAGTTCAGTGAACATCCTATATAAATCAACACTGGAACGCATGAAGTTGTCCGTAAAAGACTTGGAGCCCTGCAATCAAACCATATACAGCTTCTCTGGAGAAGGACTTGCCCCAGCCGAAATGATCAAGCTTCCAGTAACGACGGGTACAGCGCCCACAACAAGGAGATTACTCACCACCTTTGTAGTGGTCGATTGTCCTTCAGCATACAACGCCGTTATTGGAAGGCCCATATTGGTTGATCTACGAGCCGTCATCTCTATGTGGCACCTAGCCATGAAATTCCCGACGGACGAGGGGGTAGGACGTGTCTTAGGAAACCAAAGGGAAGCTAGGGAGTGCTACAACACCTCGATCACGAAGGCGAAAAGTGGGACATCAAGGAGCACTACCCCAGATTGATTGCAGATGGCAATAGACACGCAAGCCCAATCCGGTGGTGAAGTCACCAAATAGGGTGTTGCCCAAAGTGAGGATGGAGATTTGGATCCTCGCTTTGGGGATTTTGAAGAAAATGTTGGACCCGTCGAGGACCTGGAGGAAGTCCAACTCGACAAAAAAGACCCGACCAGAGTCGTAAAGGTTGGAAAGAACTTAGAGCCTACTATAAAGCAAGCACTGGTGGAATTCTTGCAAAAGAACCAGGAGGATTTCGCTTGGACACACAAAGACATGGTTGTGATAGATCCTGCAGTAATCAGCCATGTCCTAAACATAGATAAAAACTTTCCACCCGTGCAGCAAAAGAGAAGGCTGCTCGATAAAGAAAGATCAAGGGCCTTGAAAGAAGAAGTCGAAAGGCTTAAGGAGAACGGGTTTATCAGGGTGGCGTTTTATCCGTCGTGGGTCTCAAATCCGGTGCTGGTCCCCAAGCCTAACGGAAAATGGCGGACCTGTGTGGATTTTACGGACCTCAATAAAGGCTGCTCAAAGGACTGCTTCCCGCTCCCAAGGATCGACCAGCTGGTCGATGCAACTGCAGGACACGAGATCCTCTCGTTCATGGATGCATATTCAGGCTACAACCAGATCAGCATGCATCCCCCTTGTAACGACCCAAAATCGCTATTAAGGCTTAAGGGCCTTGATTAGTGTGTCAGGAGGGCATGTTGGGATTTATGTGTGATTTTATGAGTTAAATGCATGGTTATGATTTAAAGCATGTTATTTGACTAATTGTTTATCTGAGATGCATGACTATGTGTTTTAGTATGCATGTAGGCCCTGATTGTGTTTGAAGGGCATAATTGTAATTTTAGCCGCTGAGGGCATATATGTGATAATTGTATTCCGTGATTTGTACCACGTGAGTGTGGTGGTATTATTGTGATGCACGTGCCGAGACGGTCCTAGAGAGCAAATTAACTTAAGAGTCACAACGGGATTTCTATACCCGGCTCGGGAGGAGCCTAGGGGTACCTCAGGAATTTCATGGCTAAGATTGAGATTTAGCGGGTAATGGTTATTGGTGATTGAGTAACCTGGGTAACCATTAGTTACTAGTGAGAGTAACAATTTCTAGATAGAAAATGGTAGAAATGAAATAGAAGTAAAAGGACTTATGTGCCCTTGAGGTTAGTTGGGAAAGGATAGGCAAGGAGGGGTAAAATGGTCATTTGGCTGGGAATTGGATATATGGCAGCTGGGTATTAAGGGGTACACAGTTTGGGGCTTGGTCATTTGATGCTTTGATAATTTGAAGAGAAGAAGAAGGAGAGGGAAAAAGCTAGGGCATGAAGAAGAAGAAGGGAGCTGAAACTTGAAGACTAAGGGGATGATCCAAGGAAGCTTAAGGTTGGATTCTTGATTGAGGTAAGAGTTTTAAACATCCTTGGCTTTTCTTTTCTGTTGTGGTTTAAGATTTTGAAGCCATGGTTTAGGTTTGTCAAGCTTGGGTTGTGTTTTTGGCCTTTGGGTTTGAGTTTTCTGAAATTTGGAATCAAATGGGTGATTTTGAGTGTGATTGTGTTATTGAGTTGGGTTATGATGTTTATGGGTTGATGTATGGTCTATTTGGAGTTTTGAGTTGGTTTTGGAGCTTGGGTGTGAGTTTGGGACGATTTGGGAGGTTTTAGCTCGGAGAAAATGCAGGGGAAAAACCCAGAATTCTGGGTCTGCGAAGGCGTGCCGCGACACAGGTTTTTCGTGCCGCGGCAAGGGAGTCCCTGACTGATGTGTGCCGCGGCACAAGGCAAATTTCAGGTTCACATTTTTGGCAATTTTAGGCCTTTGCTCCGGGGGTTCGGGGGATGTCTCCGGGGTGTTGTTTTAAGGTTTTAGAGGTCCCGAGAGTGCGGGATTGGTCCCGGGAAGTGGTTTTGGGTTTATTAGTATTGAGGGATGTTTCTTGTGTGTTGTCACTAGGTTGTCGGTGAGGCTCGTGCTAGAGGACCGTGCTCGCGGCTTTAGTGCATCAGGAGGCTCGGAATACAGGTAAGAAAACTATAACACCCGAGGTTAGGGCGTGGCCCCAGATTGTATTATGTGCAAGTGTTTAACCTTAAATGAATCATGATGTGTGTGAATGATTATTTCAAATGTACTATATGTGTGATTATGATGAAATGAACGGCAAGGGCCGAGTACGGCGTAAGCCGGGGCGGCCGTGGGCCGAGTACGGCGTAAGCCGGGGCGGCCGTGGGCCGAGTACGGCGTAAGCCGGGGCGGCTGTGGGCCGAGTACGGCGTAAGCCGGGGCGGCCGTGGGCCGAAAGTAACACCTAGCACATGGGATGCTATAATCAGGGCGGGGCCCGGTGGATACATGTGTTATGCTATATTCATGGTGGGACCCAAGGGATACACGAGTTATCCTCGCGGTGAGAACCGATACCCCAGGCTTTGGTAAGGCTCTGGGGCGGCTTGGCCGTGTTTGCTTAGTCTAATGATTGACTTGTTTATTGTGGATTATCTATTATGATAAACTGTATACATTGCATATGTTATGTTCTGCATGAGTTTTCTTGCTGGGCTTCGGCTCACGGGTGCTCTGTGTTGCAGGTAAGGGCAATGATTGAGTCAACCAACCATGAGTACGGAGAGCGTGAAGCGACGCGTACATGTTTGGCCTGCCCGACTGCTTTGGTTGGGGGTTTATTCGAAAATGGCTGTAATAATCTATGATTTTATGATTTCTTAACTGTAACCTTATTTCAAGATATGATCAGTTTTCAAACCTTATTTTGGGATCCCAAATGTTTAATGATAGAAGTTTTAATGAAACGACGCATTTTCAAAGATTACAGCCTTAACTTTTAATTAGTCACACTTTTGCTCAAAACCTCGGTTAGCGAGTTCATTGCACACTATTTCGCCTTCAAAACTCACTTAGTAACGGCTCTAAGGAAGTAGGGCGTTACACCCCTGACGAGGAGCACACCAGCTTTCGGATCGATACGGGCTTATACTGTTACAAAGTGATGCCCTTCGGGCTGAAAAACGCAGGTGCGACTTACCAACGGCTAGTCAACCACATGTTTAAGGAGCTGATCGGTGCAAACATGGAGGTATATGTGGATGACATGCTGGTAAAGTCTAAGAAGGCAGAAGGACATGTGAGGGATCTACAAGAATGCTTTAATGTGCTAAACAAGTACCGGATGAAATTGAATCCCCTCAAATGTTCCTTTGGAGTCGGATCAGGGAAGTTTTTGGGTTTTATAGTAAAGTCAAGAGGGATTGAGGCCAACCCCGACAAGATAAGAGCCCTGATCGACATGAAGTCGCCAGAAAGGATTAAGGATGTACAAAGTTTAACTGGGAGAATCGCGGCCCTGAGTAGATTTATCTCGAAATCAACTGACATGTGCGTCCCATTCTTCAATCTACTCAGGGGGAATAAGAAGTTTGAATGGACGGGAGACTGCGAACATGCATTCCAGGCCTTAAAAGCTCATATGGCGCAACCTCCCATCTTATCAAAACCAATCGAAGGAGAGACTTTGTATATTTATCTGGCGATTACCGAAGTTGCTGCTAGTGCGGTACTAATACGGGAGGAAGAAGGTGTACAGAAAGCAGTCTACTATGTCAGCAAAAGGTTAATCGGTGCAGAATTAAGATATCCGCCAATCGAAAGGTTAGAATATTGCTTAATTCTAGCCTCCAGGAAGTTGCGTCCTTACTTCCAAGCCCATCCTATCACAGTTCTAACCGACCAGCCCCTTCGGCAAGTCCTCCAAAAACCGGAGGCGGCTGGAAGACTATTAAAATGGGCAGTCGAACTAGGGCAGTTCGATGTAACTTATTCACCACGGGTAGCAATAAAGGGACAAGTCTTGGCCGATCTTGTCGCGGAGTTCATCGAACTCCCAGGCAGTGAGCAGTGCGAACAGCCTGAAGCGCCCATGCCTCAAGACAAAACTCCTTCGTGGAAACTATTCACGGATGGCTCATCCAATGAATCCCACGCTGGAGCGGGAGTGATATTGATAACGCCGGAAGGGCATCGATTTCACTGTGCAATCAGGTTCGACTTCGCAGCATCAAACAATGAAGTGGAATACGAAGCACTCCTAGCTGGATTATGAATGGCCAAAGATATGAGCATAAAGACGCTTGACATTTACAGTGACTCTCAGCTAGTCGTAAATCAAGTCATGGGAGAATATCAAGCGCGAGGCTTACAGATGATGGCCTACCTGAATAAAATGAAGGATTTGCTAGCCCAGTTTACAAAGTACACCCTCCAGCAAATCCCGCGAGACCAGAATTCGAATGCAGATGCCTTAGCTAAACTCGCGAGCGCAAAAGACGCTGACACTTTGAACATTGTGCCAGTGGAAAGACTGAGCAAGCCAAGCATACAAGCAGCTAAGTCCAGTATGGAGATTCGAATGGAGGATACATGGATGGCGCCTTACTTGGAGTATCTGACCAATGGTGCACTGCCAACAGATAGAAACAAAGCCAGAACTCTGCAAAGGCAAGCCGCTAGGTACATACTGGTCGATGGCATTATGTATCGAAGAGGATATTCAATGCCATCACTCAGGTGCGTTACACCAGAAAAAGCTAAGGAACTCATGAGGGAGGTGCATGAAGGCTTCTGCGGAGATCATGCTGGGGGGTAGAGTTTGGCAAAAAAGATTCTAAGACAAGGTTACTTCTGGCCAACAATGAACGAGGATTCGATGGAGTATGTACGAAGATGCGACAAATGCCAGAGGTTCTCCAAGATCCCACGAACAACTCCAAATGAACTAAAACAGATGTAGAGCCCATGGCCCTTCGCAGTATGGGGGATAGATTTGATTGGATCCCTGCCAACAGGGAAAGGAGGAGTAAAATACGCAGTTGTGGCAGTCGATTACTTCACAAAATGGGCCGAAGCTGAACCACTCGCAACCATCACGACCAAAAAAGTTCTTGACTTCGTCATCAAGAACATTGTATGCTAGTAAGGATTACCCAGGAAGATAGTTTCAGACAACGCGACCCAATTTGACAGTGATTTATTCACCGATTTCTGCGAAAGGCATGGGGTCATTAAAAGTTTTTCTTCAGTTGCACATCCACAAGCGAATGGGCAAGTCGAAGCCATGAACAAAACTCTTAAGGACACCCTGAAGAAAAGACTTGAAGAAGCTAAAGGAGCGTGGCCAGAGCAACTGCCTGAAGTCCTCTGGTCGTATAGAACATCTCACCGAACAGCAACAGGGCATACCCCATTTTCCCTAGCCTACGGATATGAGGCCATGCTACCTGTCGAGTTGAATCCCCCCTCACATCGGCGTTTGACTTACGACCAGGACCTGAACAGCCAGCTAATGATGGAGTCCCTAGACTCAATCGACGAGATGCGAGAAAAATCTCAACTCCGAGTTGCTGCTTACCAGCAAAAAGTCGCCCGGTACTTTAACTCCAAAGTTAAAGAAAGAAAATTCAACGTCGGAGATTTGGTGCTACGACGAGTTTTCTTAAATACCTGCGACCCCACTGCTGGAGTGCTCGGACCTAACTGGGAAGGACCTTACCAGATTGAAGAAGTCCTTCACCCAGGCACCTACAAACTTGCACGCTTAAACGGAGATCTCGTTCCACGTTATTGGAATGGAGAACACCTGCGCAAGTATTATCAATGAACAGTCCTTCTTAAAGGACTGGCTTGTTTAAATTTTTCATTTTAATTTTTACAAGTTTTGAAAAGAGGGTTAGCCACGTTTAATAGCTAACTGCTCGTATATGTAAGATTCTATTTCAGAATCACTCGTAAAGACATGTTTAGTCCATTTTTAATACGACATTATAAGGGACTGTGCTCAGCCAGTCATTCTTGCCAACCTTTGTGAATTTGTATTTACAAGTATTTGTTCATTACGTGTGTTGTTTTGCTGTATTACAAGTATCCGTTTTCATATGAACAGGAATGTTCGAGCAGGTTATGGTCAAGGCAAGTGACCAAGGACCTAAAGCTCCTCGATCACTTGGGGGGCATATAAGGCACATCGATAGCAAAGCATACTCTCAAGGTATGTAAACACATGAACAAAATAAGTGAAAGCATGCTACAGTACTTAGAGTATTTTTCAAAATTTATGTTTTGTTAAATCATGCCAAAGTACTATGCTAAGTCCGGTCATGCGGAAAAATGTTATAATAAGTAAAGATATTATAGCACCAAGAGTTAAGCTTTTACACCGCAAGCATCGCAGCTTGGATGTAATTGTTCAAGTAAAAAGATTTACTGCCCGTGCAGCAAAATTTAAAAAGAAACTATTGTCTTTACATCGCGACCCTTGGGTCGTATATCCAAAAAGAAGAAAAAATAAATGAGAAGAATTCAAGAGGCATTCGGGGCCGGAGGATCCTGGGCAGCACCCTGGTTAGTCACGTCCTCAACAGCATCTTCTTCTTCCAAACCAGCGACGCTTGGAGTAGCAGGGGTCGCGGCTCTTGCCTCCTCTTCGGCCAGTTGGGCAGCACATCGGGCCAACTCCGCAGTTCTGACTTCCTCTGAAAGGTAGCTAAAGTCGGCACCCTGATTGTGTTTCCAGAAATTGTAGAAACATCGGAGTGTTGTCCTTTTGTACTTTTCCAGATTCTTGGAGTTGTCAAGCTCCAACTGCTTCACTTTTCCCTCGAGGGAGAGAATAGCCTCATCCTTGGTCTTGAGTACCTCCCCCAGATGCTTGATTTCGCGGAGATGGGTTTTGTTGAAGTCTCGGTACTCCTGCCTCAACTTGACCGCTGCTTCCTTCGCAGCTTCAGCCTCGGACAGCTTAGTGACCGCCGCATCCCTCTCTCGGACCACTGCCTCCAACTCCTTGGCATGCTTAGCCTCAGCAGCCGAAAGCTCCTCGGCCGCCTTCACCTGATACCTCTCGATGGCTTTTGCCTCGGCCTGCTCGAGGTAAGCCTGGGCTCGGGTACGAGCAGTAGTGGCAGAAAGTAAGGCCTGTGCACAAAGAAAAAGGAGTTAGAACTTATCACGAGGACTAAAACACTAAAGACTCGAAGAATAAAGAAACACTTACGTTGGAGATTTCGTTTAGAGCCCTGTTCAGGATCTGGTCGACTGGCAGCTCTTCAGCTTGGACCATTGCGATCCTAACACGGTCGCCTTTGCCGATGCGATCGAGGCGGTCCCTGGCAGATCGAATGGCACGGCTCATGAGTCTGGCCCCATGAGCCTCTTCACGAGAAAGCTGCTCCCTGGTAGGCGCAACTGGAGGATTCGGCCGAACAGGAGTAGTTTGCTGTTTAGAAGAAGCTGGAGGAGGAGTAGGAGTTCGCCCAGTTGGCGCAGGACTTTGCCCAGTAGGTGTACCCTGAGGAGGATCTTCTGATCGACCCTTCTTGGCCGGAGGGCCTCGACTGGATTAACCAGTCCTCTTCTTAGGCTTACGTTGGAGTTGAGGAACTTCCTCTTCCTCCTCGACCTGGTACATTTAAAAAATATTGGGAGTTGACATATCTGCATGAAGATAAACATAGCAAGTTAATAAAAAGGAGGCAGGTGAAAGTAAGTTAGACAACTGAAAGGAGGTAACAAAGTAAATACCCGAGCTACAACTACTGGTCGCTACACTATTGACTCTATTAGTCATATACTCATTATTATGCATGAAGAAGTTTGGCCCTAGATTTGGAGCATATGTAAAGTTACCGTCCCTGTCAAACATATGATAGGGAATTGGCAAACCATTTAAAAGCGAAATAACTTTACCATTATCATTGGAAGATTCTCCCAAGTCAACAATAGGCTCTTTGGCTTTTTCTTTCCCCTTGCCTTGGGGAGCAGAAGGCCTTTCTGCGGAAGGGAAACCCGTGGGTTCCCTGATCGTAAGTCCTGTTGGCCTCCTCCTAGGAGGAGGCACAGGAGGTTGCTGCTCGAGAACCCCCTCGGCAGTGGCTTCGTCCACCACGGACCCTCTATTTTCATGGCGAGGAGCCAGGAGGCCAGACGACCTCAAGTTCTTTTTGATTATCAGGGTCTTGACACATTTTGTTGCATCAAACATCCTGGCCAGAGTGTTAGACCTCGACACCATGTCTGGTGTTGGGGTCAGACGCAACCAAGGGCCTGAAAAACAGATTAAGTTTGAGAAAAATGAAAGGAAACACTCTATGTTAAAATATCGACCAGTCAAAGATAAGCTCCTACCTCCTCGGGCGAAGGCCAGGTTGTTGCTGGTTATGTTCGGAGTAAAGAAATACTCCTTGTTGTAGTTCCCCACGTTTGATATATGGGTGGTGCTCAAGAACGTCCGGCCGGTCTCCTGGTGGCAGAAGTGGAAAAAGCCCGTCCCGTTGTGCTGTGGGTTGGACTTGAGGTCAAAAATATAGTTGACATCGTGAGGCGAAGGTTCTGGCCATTTGTTAAGTTTATACAAGATATAGAGTGCGGCCATCATCCTATATCTGTTTAGAGTTATTTGGAAGGGGGCGACGCTGAAATAATTGGCCACCCCCACAAAGAAAGGATGAAGAGGGAGATAAGCTCCCGCCTCAATGTGATACCGGGACCAGGCGCTGTTCGCCCCTCCTGGACGGTTAGCCCTCTGGTCTGCGGTAGGACGTATAATGGTTACCCCCGTGAGGGGAAATTTCCTGAAACAGTTAGCAACCATTCGAAGGGTCACTGAACTGGCTGGGGGAGTATACCACTCGACATCAGGCGGATTTCGATGACGAGGACAAGCCCTAGTTTGGATATTAGGGTCAGGAACAAGATTTTCTCGACCGATGGTCGAGGGAGCCCTAGCCTGCAAATCAGGCTGGGCAGGAGGAGTAGGGTTGCTTTCAGACTCGGGCCTTTTCTTGCCAGAAGACTTGGAGCGGGCCATTGGGGAGGAAGGATGAGGTCTGGAGGAAGATTGCGAGAAAGGAATCTCGTGGACACGTACAGCTGGTTGTTCTTCTCCCTCGAGCAGCTGGGCAAGAAGGTCGTCGTCGATGGGTCTTTCACCTCCCCACAAATCTGGCATTAAAATCTGCAAACAGAAGAATGGGGAGGTGAGGAAATAGAACTTTGAAAAGCTTTTTAGAATAACGCTGGTCGAGTATAAAAGTTAGGCTTTTATACAACAGCATTCTATCAAAAAGCTAGTTCTTTCTACATGAACAGTTTGAAAAACGGATCAAAGGGTGAAAGTAAAAAGTTTTTCTGTGAATGCTTTTTCAACTCCCCTTAGGGCGGGAAAAATTTATTTTTCAACTGGCTTAAAAATCGAAATGTTACTTCGGTTTTTCGTCCTAAAAAGCATGATCCTGGATTTTAAACTAACTCGTAACTCTACCACGCCTACAAAACATTCTGTCTACAAACATCTTAAACCAGAAACAGAAAGACTTAAACAGTACACCATCAGAAGCATACACCATGAGAAATTAAAAGCATGGGGTTTCGAAAACATACCAAGAAAAGTGATCACAAGGGTGGAAGAACGGTCTTCGGAGATTAAAGAGTCCGCGGTCTGAGTCTTGGAAGTGCAGGAAAATGGTCTCCGGAGAAAGTTAAAGCTCTGGTCTTTAGGGTTTTCTGCAAAGACAATGGTGTGCGTAAAAGAAAGTAGAGGCTCCGACGATCTTACATAAGTTTGTCTCTGATATTAAAAAAGTGTAATCATTAGTTTTCCTTTTTCAAGGTATGGGGAAACGGGATGGCCGTCGAAATCGTTTCTGGGGAACTGAAAAGGCATGATTAGACAGAAGTGGGTTGCTTTTTTCGAGAGCACACGAAGGGTTCTGACACGTTAGGAGGGGATACCGAAGAGTCGTTCGTTCAAAGTTTATTTACTATTCGTAGTAAACAAACTTTGGGGGGCAAATGTTATCCAATAAATTAGCATTGGTGACGTGGTGAATAATCTTTAGACACGTGGCTGGTACCTGGAAGCGTCTGCTAGAGTATCGATCAGGAGGCACAGTAGAAGCAGGGTAAGCCTGTCTTACCCGCGACCAGTCTGGTCGGTAGTTCCGCGTACAAGGCAACATTTGTGGGAAGATCTTTATGAATCCCGAATTTATCTCATACAATCTTCTGGATATCCGATTATTCAGGGAAGAATATCTGTAACAATCTCTTGTAACCCTCCTTGAGCCTATAAATAGCAAGAGATAGCTTGAAGGAGGGGACCTTTTTTGGCTTTCGAATCATAGGAAACAAGAGTAATTCTCCAAGTAAATCTGTATTGTTCTTTGGAGGAGAGTGAAACTCATTGAACCCTGGTTCTTTGATCACCCTTCTGATTTTATATCAATATCATTCTAAGTGGACGTAGGTCATTACCAAATCCTGGGGCCGAACCACTATAAATTACTGTGTTTTCTTTACTTTTGTCATTGCGTTCTTCTCTATACATTTGTCCACATCAATCACGTTTTGACTCCGTGCCAGTTGACCAAATCTTGGGTCAACAGCGTGAATATAATGAAATGAACGGCTAAGGCCGAGAGCGGCGAAGGCCGAGAACGGCCTTGGGGCTGGAAGTAACACTTAGCACATGGAGTGCTTATAGCCAGGGTGGGACCCAATGGATACGTGAGCTATCCTTACGGTAAGGACCGATACCCCAGGCTTTGGTAAGGCCTCTGGGGCGGCATGGCCGTGCTTGTTCAGTCTAATGGTTTTCCTATTTATTAGTGGATTGTATGTCAGCTATATTCTATGCATATGTTATATACTGTATGAGTTTTCTTGCTGGGCTTTGGCTCACGGGTGCTCTGTGTGGCAGGTAAAAGCAAGGAGTCAGTCAACCGGCCATGAGTATGGAGAGCGTGGGGGCGGCGCGTACATGTTCGGCTTGCCCGACTGCTTTGGTTGGGGGCATGTTTTATATGGCTGTATTAACTCATTCTTTTGATAGTTAACCAGGTGTAAATCAATTTTTGAGTTGTAAATATTTTGTAAACCTTTTTTTGGGATCCCAGATGTTTGACACTTAATGTTTTCAATGAAACTAAGCATTTTCAAAGACTACAGCCTTAATTTCTAATCAAGTCACACTTTTGGTTTTAGAAACCTCGTAGAGTCAGTTAATTGCACAATTTTCGTCTTAAACTCACTTAGTAACGACTCTAAGGTAGTAGGGCGTTACACTTATAGTTGAGGGGCCGAAGATCAGATATGGAGAGAGGGCGCTGCAAGGCGTGATGCTCGGAGGATTGTGATTCTTTTTACTAGATCGTGGTAGAGTAGTGGCCCCAGTGAATAGAAGAGAAAGGCCGTAGACTCTTTTGTTCCTCCTGCCTCAGATAGGAGAACACGGGGTGCTATCAGTGGCCGTCTAGGGGAGGGAGATAATTGGAGGAGTTTCCTAGTGTGTCCTCGGCGCATATGACGACATCAAGGAGAGTGCAGGATTAGGGTCTGCTTTCTAGTGTTGGTTCTTCTTTTAGAGCATTTATTGACTCAGGGTCTACTCATTATTTGTATCTGCTAGAGTGATAGATTAGCTATTTAGACCTAGTTATTTGTATGCTAGGAGATTTCAGACTTTGTTGCCAACTGGGGAACTGGTGTAACACCTTACTTCCTTAGAGCCGTTACCAAGTGAGTTTTAAGACAAAACAAAGTGCAATGAACTCGCTAACCGAGGTTTTTAAAACCAAAAGTGTGACTAAACAAACATTAAGGCTGTAATCTTTAAAAATGCGTGGTTTCATTGAAAACTTCTAGTATTTAACATTTGGGATCCCAAAATAAGGTTTGAAAACTGTTTACAACCTAAAATAAGTTTACAAGTGCTTAATTAATAAAATCTCAGATTATTACAGCCATTTCTCAAATAAACCCCCAACCAAAGCAGTCGGGCAGGCCAAACATGTACGCGTCGCTTCATGCTCTCCGTACTCATGGCTGGTTGACTCAATCATTGCCCTTACCTGCAACGCAGAGCACCCGTGAGCCGAAGCCCAGCAAGAAAACTCATACAGTATATAACATATGCATAGAATATAGCTGACATATAATCCGCTGATAAATAGGAAAACCATCAGACTGGTCAAGCACGGCCATACCACCCCAGAGGTCTTACCAAAGCCTGGGGTCTCGGTCCTTACCGTAAGGATAACTCATGTATCCCTTGGGTCCCACCCTGGCTATAAGCATCCCATGTGCTAAGTGCTATTTCCGGCCCCAAGGTCGTTCTCGGCTCCTTGTCGTTTCATTCAACCACAATCACAGATAGTCTACTCAATTAACATTTGAACATATATCAATTCAATCAAGTTTGCACCCTAACAAGTAATGCAATATAGGGCCGTGCCCTACAATCAATCACATCATGGGCCCATGCCCTGGCTTACGGGTGCTATAGTTTTCTTACCTGTCAATTTGATAGCTTTCAACACTTGACTCCTTGAGCACAATCCCACTCGAGCCTTAGTGCACACCTAAGCACAAACATAAGCCAAAGTCAACACCAAACCCCAAGTCCGAAAACCTAGCCTCGGGACCACTCCCGAGCCCCCAGGAAGTCCTAGATCCAAAAAACAAGGTGGTGGAATCGAGCCCCGAACCCTAGGTCAAAATCCCTCAACAAAAGCCCAAAAACCCCTTTCTGTGAATAGTGCAGAGCTACAGCGCTCTAAAGAGGGCGCTGTAGCGGTACAAGCAGAACCACACATCCCCAAAGACTAGCGCTGTAGTGCTAGTTGCAGGCAGGCAACTCTCAACTTCTTTTTCTGCGATTTCTTTCAACTATTCTCAACCCAAACTTCCCCAAATCTTTAACAAACTTAAAATCAAACTTATAAACACTCTCCATTCGTCCCGAGCATCCCCAAATCTCAAAACCCAAGCACATACCTCCCAAATCTCAAGATTCACCATAGATGAACCCTAAACCCAGAAATTCAGTCAAACAACAAAGGTAAAGGCTTAAAATTCATACCATTGATGCAATTTCGACCTTGATTCATTCCCTAGGCCTCCTTAGCTTGTTCATCCTCAAATCTTGCCAAGAAATTCCCTAAAGTTCCCATCAAATCAGCTCAAAACATAGCTCAAACCAGCCAAACCCTTAAAACTGAAATTTCTAAAAACTTACCACAAAAGTTGATGTGTTCTTGCTAATCCTTGCCAAATCTTCAAGTCTAACTTTAAGATTCTTGATGCTCAACCTATCCTAGCTCCCCACTGAGCTTTGCTCCAAGAAAAATGGTGCAAGAATGCACAAACCGCCCCTTTGGAAAATCCTCTGTTTTTCTCTCTTTTCTTTTCTTCCTTTTTCTTTCTTTTCCTTCAGATTTCTCACACTCTCTAACAATCCCACTCACTATATAAAGCCTCATTTAATCTATCTTTAAAAGCCAATTGACCAAAATGCCCTCCCTATTAGTTCAAATCCCTTTTTGTCCAAGTAGGGCCATTTTAGTCATTTTACCCAATTCTCGCTAATCCTCAAGTGTCTCTAATATTTTCCCGCTTGCTTCCCAATACCTGAAAAGTCACCAAATAATATTCCTCGATATTAAAAATAAACCCCAATATACTCATTAACTTCCTATTTATACCCCCAGGGTCGCCCCGAGCCGGGTATAAATCTCCGCCTCGACTTTCCGCTAGTCTGCTCACTGGGATCGTCTCGAGTCACAAATCACAGATACATCTACATCACAATGTGGTATCAACAATCATCACTTATCAATACAGTTATGCCCAACATGGCCAAAATTACAATTATGCCCTTCTAACACAATGAGGGCCTACATGCATACTAATACACATAGTCATGCATCTCAATTAGTCAAATAGTCATATAACATGCTCTAAATCATAATCATGCATTTTACTCACTAGAATCACACATAAATTCCATCATGCCCTCCAGGCACACTAATCAAGGCTCTTAAGCCTTAATAGCGATTTTGGGTCGTTACAACTGGTAATCTCTAGGAGATGGGTTAGAGCATTGACAGTAGAGATAGACAGTAGGGAGTTTTCTGTGGATTTGATAGAGTTAGTGATGGATGACTTCGATATGATCTTAGGGATGGATTGGTTATCGAAGTACAGGGCAACGATTGACTGCAAGCGTAGGATGGTGACTTTTGAATTGAAAGGGGAGGTACCCTTTGTATTCGTGCGGATAGTGAGTGGACCACGAGTACCTATTATGTTTGCACTCAAGGCTAGAGACCTAATGCAAGAGGGTTGCATAGGATTCCTGGCAAGCATTTGTTAGGAGTATGTCCTAAAAGCATGTAAAAGACATTATTTATATCAATGAATAAATAAATACAATGGTCTATTATTGTTATATTTAGATTATTTAAATTATTGTTTGAATATTTTCTTTGTAAATATCAGAAAAATTCCATATTCATTATTGAGAATGTGATCTTGTATTAGTACGAGAGAATTATGATCACATGAATGAATAAAAATATTCAACAACGAATTGGAGTTATGGAATTCTTTAATTAGGGTGGTAAGTACGGTTTACTTAGTATCATGTTGATATAAATAATCTAGATTTGAATTATTGATGTGGTAAGACATCTCGGTAAAGGTGCTTTATATAATATGATTATATATGACAGGGACCGATATGAATAAAAGTCTTTATCCAAAAACCATTTAATAATGAGTTGTAATTCATATCATAACTGATGATCATTTATAGATCAACCTGTTTATGTTTATTAAATCTTTTGATTCATTCGTTAAGGTCTCTTCATAGATTGAGGCTAATGACTTTTGTTTTGGAAATTTAATATCATGGATGGCTGGGAACATGTATCAACAATACGAAATTTAATCTTTCCTAACGGATTGTATATTGGTTCCCTTAAGGGTTAATTCTAGAACAGAGTGATTTTGAGCTCAAATATATAATTAGATTATAGATTAATTATTCACTAGTGAATAAATTGTACTTAAGGAATAAGAAGTAAATTAGAAAGGTAAAATGGTAATTCTTCCATTCTAATTTATGAACTAATTAATTAGAGGGTTGAACTATTGTAAGATTGTTAGATCAATGGACAACTTAAAATAAGATTTTTGTAAAAGTATATCTATAACATAAAGAGTTCAATTATGAATTTATAGTAGAGAAATATCAGAATTAATAAATTAACTATTATGATTAAAGAGTTTAATTATTTAGTTTTAATTTATTGGAGCTTAATGTTATAGGTCCATGGTCCCCGAAATGGCTCAAATAAACACTGACAAAGATAAATACAAAAATGGGCAAAAGGACTTATTCGATAAGTAAAATATTTTTCCGTGCACTAAACATAATTATTGTATAATTATGTGTAATTAATTAATTGAGAATTAATTAATTAGTTGATTTAACAAAAATATAATTAATTTTGAATAAATTTATTTTTGAGAATTTTGGTATTTAAATATTGATGAAAAAAATTGGGAAAATCACATGCCCTCCCTGGCATAGGTTAGGCATGTAGCACAGTGCACAGACACTGTGCTACATGCACAAGAAGATTCTAGAAGAATCTTGGTTCAACAATTTTAGTTATTTAAATATTAAATAAATAATGAGATATTTTAATATGATTAAAATATTATTATTTTAAAAAAAGTCAGATAACTGATTAGTTGTTTTTAAATTGTTTAAAATAACTAATGTTATTTATTTTAATATATATTGGATATATTAAATATTGGAGATGAGTTTTTCAGTGCGATACTTTTCAGAGATAGAAAATATATCGTGAAATCTCCCAAAGAGAAATAGAACAGTGCTACAAGCATAGGACACTATTCTTCACAAATTTAGGTCCAAACTTTATCAGATCTCATGTGTTGAGAACATTTGATAAATAGATTTCGCGTATTGTTTTGTATAACGAGCCCACACTCGTTCTTTGTGTGTTGAGAACATTTTCGAAGATCTTGGTGTGAGATCTCAAGGATTTTTCCGTACAAAAAGATAGCAGCAAGGAAGGACTTGAGGTAACGTTTCTATTCATCTCTTTGATTCA
Organism: Humulus lupulus; assembly: GCF_963169125.1. NCBI lineage: Eukaryota > Viridiplantae > Streptophyta > Magnoliopsida > Rosales > Cannabaceae > Humulus > Humulus lupulus. Next base: position 257,319,587 of record NC_084802.1, on the reverse strand, counting down.
ATATATATATGTATGTGAAGAAGTAGATCTATAAATCTTGTGGGGTTAAATTAACATTTTTGATTGTTGTTCCGCTACGTATAATCTTTGATTTGATCTATAAAAATAAACAGCATTGTGGATACTTCCAAAGTTGTTACGGTTGGGCAAGATGAGACCAAATTGGTATGTCAGTTTAATGGTTTGTTCCTCGCAGATTTGCTAGAGCTGTTGTCACACCGAGAGATCGAGTTTGTCACAGAGTTGGCACCAAGGGCGGAGCCAGTGTCTGGACACCTTATAGAATGGCTCCGGCAGAGTTAAAGGACTTGATGATTAAGTTGAAGGAGTTACTAGATTTAGGATTCATCAGATCAAGTTTTTCGCCAAGGGGTGCTCCAATGTTGTTCGTTAAGAAGAAAGATGGATCCTTAAGGATGTGCTATGACTACAGAGAGTTGAACAAGTTGACTATTAAGAACAAGTACCCACTACCTAGGATCGATGATTTGTTTGACCTACTACAGGGGAAGATAGTTTCTTCTAAGATTGACCTTCGGTCAGGCTACCATCAGTTAAGGATTATAGAGGAGGACATACAAAAGACCACTTTCCGCACGAGGTATGGACACTATGAATTCCGTGTTGTGTCCTTTGGATTAACCAACTCCCTAGCATCTTCTATGAACTTAAAGAATACGATCTTCAAGGATTATATGGACAAGTTTGTGATCGCATTCATTGACGACATATTGGTGTACTCTTAGTCAGAGACAGAACACGAGCAGCATCTACACCTGCTATTACAGCAGTTGAGGGAGCATAGGTTGTATGCTAAGTTTAGCAAGTGTGAGATTTGGCTATCTCAAGTAACATTTCTTGGTCATATTGTTAGTAAGGAGGGGATTTTAGTTGACCCAAGTAAGATTGAAGTAGTGAGAGATTGGCCCAGGGCGAGTAGTGTACCAGAGGTTAGGCGCTTTTTGGGATTGGCAGGGTACTATCATCGGTTCGTCGAGAGATTCTCCAGAATAACAACACCATTGACCAAAAGAACATGTAAGAAGACTAAGTATGTATGAATAGACAGGTGTGCGAACAATTTCAAGGAGTTAAAGCGGCGACTGATCACCACTCAAGTATTGAGTTTGCCGCAGACAATGAGAAGTTTGCAGTCTACTGTGATGCTTCCAAACAAGGTTTAGGGTGTGTACTAATGCAAGCTGGGAATGTAATAGCTTACGCAAGGAGATAGTTGAAGGAATATGAGCAGAGGCATCCCACACATGATCTGGAATTGGCGACGGAAGTATTTGCACTTAAGGTATGAGACATTATTTATATGGCGAGAAGTGTGAAATATACACCGACCATAAGAGTTTGAAGTACTTCTTTACTCCGAAGGATCTGAATATATGCCAGAGGCATTTGCTGGAGTTGGTAAAGGATTATGATTGTGATATTCTATACCATCCTAGGAAGGCCAATGTGGTGGCCGACGCACTAAGTCATAAGGGCACATGATAATTGTTCAGCTCGAGGAAGATATCAGATAAGTTAGCTGAAGAGATGACTAGAGTAGGTAGTGAGTTGGTGGTTAGTTGGTTAGCCAACATCACTCTTCAGTCTGCACTCCTTGAGAGGATCAAGGAGGAACAGGGGGAGGATTCCTAATTGAGAGATCACAAAGAGGGGGTCTTAGCCGCAACGGCTAAAAACTTTTCTATTTCTGAGATAGGATTACTAAAGTACAAAGGCCAAATTTGCGTTCCGATGGATTTTGGTATCCGGCGAGAGATCTTTGATGAGTCTCATACCACTCACTACTCTTTACATCTGGATACAACTAAGTTGTACTAAGGTTTGAAAACTTTCTATTGGTGGCCGGGAATGAAGAGGGATGTGGTACATTATGTGGACAAGTGATTAACTTGTCAATAGGTAAAAGCTGAACATCAGAGAACAACACGGTTGTTGCTGCCTCTGGGGATTCTGGAATGGAAATGGGAGGATATCACCATGGACTTTGTGGTTGGATTATTGAAGATTGTGAGGCAACATGATTCGGTGTGGGTGATTGAGGACAGGTACACCAAGTTAGCCCACTTTTAGCATGTTAAGATGACTTATACTATGGAGCAGTATGCTGAATTATATGTGAAGGAAATTGTAACACCCTACTGCCTTAGAGCCGTTACTAAGTGAGTTTAAATGTGCAATTGACTCGCTAAACGAGGTTTTAAGACAAAAGTGTAACTAAATCATAATCAGAGTCATAAACTTGAGAATAAACCTTTCATTGAAAACTATAAGACATATAACATTTGGGATCCCAAAAACATTGCTTAGAAATATTTACAACTCAAAATTTAGTTAGAGTCAACTAAACGACAAAATTCAGGTTTTGTATAAACATCTCTTAAAAACACCCCTGGCCGTGGCAGCCAGACAGACCGGACATGTACGCGCCGCTCGTCCCACTTGCCATACTCAAGGTTGATCGACTCTTCCTTTGCCTTTACCTGCACCATAGAGCAACCGTGAGCCAAAGCCCAGCAAGAAAACCCTCACAAGCAGATAGTAAACCCATATCAAACACTTAATATAAAATCAAGCCATCACAACATCATACATGTACGGCCATGCCATCCCAAACACTTTACCAAGCCCTGGGTTCACGGTCTAAACCATAAGGATATCCCAGGTATCCCTTGGGGTCTCACCCTGGCAACTCGCACTCTGCGTGCTAAATGCTGCACCCAGCCCCTTGCCGTTCTCGGCCATCGCCATTCCCGACCTTCGCCGTTCCATCATTAATATATACACATAATATACTAAATAGACATTTAAACACTCATAAATTCAATTAAAGGGCCATGCCCCGCAAAACAGTCATATAGGGTCGGGCCCTGAAACACAATCATATAGGGCCGAGCCCTGCAACACAAGCTCTATGGGAATAATAGTTTTCTTACCTGTGTCCCGATCTTTATAAGCACCAACGTCCTGAGCACAGTTCCCTAGTCCGAGCCTCGCCGAAACCCTAGTCTCGACGCATTAACAATTTCATCCATCAAGTTCTAATCCACTAAATTGCTTCAAGCAATAATTCTAATCTCCGGGGCCTTGAATTCTATCAATCCGGGTAAAAAAATCCATCCGAGCCTTAGCAATTAAGTTCCCAAGTCAAAACCCACAAGTCACCCTGCACCTTGGGCTAGGGTCGCGACCCAACCCCTCACGAGCTACGGCTAGCCTGAAAACAGAGGCTAACACCTCCCTGGAAACACACATGGGCCGCGGCATGCTTGGCCAAGCGCTGTGGTGCGTCTCGAGCTTGATGGCCTCCCCAGACCTCGCGTGCACACGGGCCGCGGCATGCCCCTCCTAGGGTCGTGGCCCTCGCCTCCAAACCCAGAAAAACCATTTTTCCCTGAATTTCGTTCGAGCCAACACTTCCAAAATCACCTCAACCCAACACTTAAACCCAAAATTCATACTTATGCAACCTAAACATTCCAACAAATTCATGAACCAATTCCTACACCCATCAAGCAATCAAAACCAATCCTAGAATCCAAACCATGCATGTCTAAATCCTAAAACCCAATATCAACAGAATTCAGCTGCAAATCAACATAACTAAACATATTAGGAAGCTTACCTTGTGTGGATGCCAAAAATCCACCAAATAAAAAGTTTTTAGTCCCTGGTTGGAACATAGGGATAAAGGTCACTTATTCATGCTATTGGGCTCGAGCCTGTAGGCCTTGTTGAAAACAGGAGATCATCTCAAAAGAAACAACACATTATGAGCCACAAGGTTTGGCCCTGCAATGAATACTGCAAGAGGATAGGTGCACAAGGCCCAAACATAGTGAGGTCCAACGTGCCCGCGCAAGGCCGACATGCTCATGGGTCAAGATGCACTCATACGCGTGAACGCTGCCAAAGACGCCCGGGACATACACCTGTGGATGCTCAATATTCCACGCTTATAAAAGACCCAAAGAACGCACTTAGACCCCCATACGCCTACACTCTCATTGGGTCCTCGGGCCATCAGGCACGCACCCCCTAGTGAGGCCATCAGGCACACGCCCCCAGCGAGGCCCTCCTGCGTGCGCGCCCCCTAGCGAGGCCATCAGCTGCGAACCCCCTAGCGAGGCCATCAGGCACACGCCCCTAGCGAGGCCCTCATGCGCGCGCACCCCCAGCGAGGCCCTCCTGCGCGTGCGCCCCCTAGCGAGGCCATCAGCCGCGCGCCCCCAGCGAGGCCCTCATACACGCGCCCCCTAGCGAGGCCATCAGCTGCGAACCCCCTAGCGAGGCCATCAGGCACACGCCCCCAGCGAGGCCCTCATACGCGCGCACCCCCATCGAGGCCCTACTGTGCGCGCGCCCCCTAGCGAGGCCATCAGCCGCGCGCCCCAAGCGAGGCCCTCATGCACGCGCGCCCCCACGAGGCCCGTGGGCCACCATCTTCTTGGGAGGCCGTTGCACAATCACGTCACTAGTCTGGATCAATGACACAAGTAGACAAGTATAGCTAGGCCCCTCGCCACTAGGGGCTTTGCAAGGCACGACCAATGCATGGGTCATTACCGCCTCGCATCTATGCCTTGCAAATGAGGGTCACATGGCATTGATCTCATGAGGTATGGAGTCCACTGACGAACTGAAAGGAGTTAGAGTACGGACATAGTACCCACGTCAGATAAGTAGTGGAGGTACGAACAAAGTACCATCTGTTGTCCTCACCAGCAACTCCTCTGACACCCGTACCAGGCAGGTAGTGGAGGCAGGACCAGGTACAGAAGTTGAGGTGGTCCCATGATCTCTGACCTTGTACCAGAGTCAACACCACTACCCCTGGAACCACTCTCCTGTTAGTGTACTCGTGTACCATCTGGTCCCCTGGACCACCATGTACCCAGGGCCATTAGAGCCTACTATAAAATGAACCCCACTTCCACAGAGAAGGGGGTTGGAAAATTCATTGTATGCAGAGGCTATTAAGCAATATACATTTTTCTCTCCATTGTTCATCTGTGCTTACCCTTTCATAAGTTAATTCTAAGTTCTTATCGAAACATCGCCGCATTTACCTTTGAGTTTTCTGACCTAATTTCGTTGACGAGATTTCACCATCAACACCTTGTATTGAATTGAATCCACCACTCAACTCCTTAAGCTCCAAGCCTCCAAAACTCTAGCTTGATTCCTAGTTTCCAATTGGTTTTCACATGAAGAACCTCCAAGATGCCTCTAAGTCTCCAAGAGTTAAAGAAAACTAGAGTAAGAGAGAGGAAGTGGGTCGATTTAGAAAAAGTCTGGGGGTTTCCAATTTTTGTTTTATTTAACTTAAGTCTATATGGGTACCTCAAGGCTCGGGGTACTAAAATGTCCTCGAGGGAAAAATGGTAAATTTCCCCAATATTCCCTCTTAGACATTCTAACCTCAAATATATCTCCGAATATTTATTTCCATATCCCAATGACCCCATAAAATATCTCATACCCGAAATACCCTCCGACTCGCCCACAAACATGCATCTCTATCACATATTCATATAAATTCACATATTATAACAATAATTCACTTATTGTCCTCCAGGCACACTAATCAAGGCCCTAAGCCTTTTTAGCAAATTTGGGTCGTTACAACTATCCTCTCCTTACACAAATTTCGTCCTCGAAATTACCTGAATAACTCGGGATACCGCTCCCACATCTCTGATTCTATTTCCCAAGTCGCCTCCTCAACCTTGCTGTTCCTCCACAGCACTTTCACTAAGGTGATGGTCTTGCTCCACAAGACTTTATCCTTCCGGTCAAGAACCTTAACCGAATTCTACTCATAGGACAAATCATGATCCAGCTCCACATTCTCATAACTTAGATCATGCGTCGAATCTGACACATACCTCTGGAGCATGGACACATGAAAGACATCACGAACCTCTTATAAAGTTGGAGGCATCGCTAGCCTGTAAGCTACCTCTCCCACTCGTTCTAGAATCTTTAAGGGGCCAACAAACCTAGGGCTTAGCTTGCCCCGAACACAAGACCGTTTCACTCCCCTCAAAGGTGAAACCCTAAGAAACACATGGTCACCAACTTGAAATTCCATGCTCTTGTGTTTCAGGTCTGAATAACTCTTCTGGCGACTCTGTGAGGAGAGCATTCGCGCTCTAATTTTCTCAATCGCCTCATTGGTCCTCTAAACCATCTCATGTCCCAAATAACTCCTCTCACTTGTCTCGTCGCAATGGATTGGTAATCTGCACTTCCTCCCATAAAGCATCTTATACGGAGCCACTCCGATAGTCGCTTGGTAGCAGTTGTTGTACGAGAACTCAATCAATGGAAGATACTTGCTCTAGGATCCCCCAAAATCTAGCACATAGGCTCGTAGCATGTCCTCTAGTATTTGAATATAGCTCAGCATTGTCCTCTCAGTCTGTCCATCTGTCTGAGAATGATAAGCGGTACTAAACCGTAACTGTGTGCCCATCTCTGCAGACTTTCCCAAAACTTGGAAGTGAAGGTGGGGTCCCTGTCGGATACTATCGACCTCGGAGGCCCATGAAATCAAACAACCTCCTTCACATGTAGCTCAGCATACTGCTCCACAGTATAAGTCGTCCTAACTGGTAAAAAGTGGGCGGACTTGTTATACCTATCCACAATCACCCACACCGAATCATGCTGTCCTACGGTCTTTGGCAACCCAACCACGAAGTCCATAGCGACATCTTCCCTCTTCCACTCAGGAATCCTTAGAGGCTGCAGCAACCCTGCTGACCTCTGATGTTTATCCTTAACCTATTGACAAATTAAGCACTTGGCCACATAATCCACCACATCCCTTTTCATGCCCGACCACCAATACAAAGCTCTCAGATCCTGGTACATCTTCGTCGTACCCGGATGGAAGGAATAGGGAGTGGTATGTGATTCATCTAAAATCTCCCGTTTGATGTTAGAATCCATTGGAACACAAATCCGACCCTTGTACTTCAGCAACCCCATCTCTGAAATAGAAAAGGCCTTAGCCACTCTGACTATGACATTCTCCCTGTAACCCCTAAACTGGGAATCATTCCCCTGTGCCTCCTTGATCCTCTAAAGGAGCGTAGACTGAAGAGTGAGGTTGGCTTACCGACCAACCAACAGCTCTATACCCGCTCTAGTCATCTCCTCCGCTAGCTTATCAGACATCTGTCTCGAACTGAACAGCTGTCCTGGGCCCTTCCGGCTCAAAGCATCAACAACTACAATAGCCTTTCTAGGATGGTATAGGATATCACAATTGTAATCCTTAACCAACTCCAACCACCATCTCTGATGCATATTTATGTCCTTCTGAATAAAGAAGTACTTCAAACTCTTATGATCAGTGTATATCTCACACTTCTCACCATATAAATAATGTCTCCAAATATTAAGTGCGAACAACACCGCTGCCAATTCTAGATCATGCGCGGGGTATCTCTGCTCATATTCCTTTAACTGCCTTGATGCGTAGGCTATCACCTTCCCAGGTTGCATCAACATACACCCCAAACCCTGGCTGGAGGCATCACAATAAACCACGAACTTCTCATTGTCCGTCGACAGACTCAACAATAGCACGGTGATCAATCGTCGCTTCAACTTTTTAAAACTATTCTCACATCTGTCTGTCCAGACATACTTTGACTTTTTCTTTGTCAATTCTGTCAACGGCGTAGCAATTTTGGAGAACCCCTCAACAAACCGTCGATAATACCCTGCAAATCCTAGAAAACTCCTCACTTCAGGAATACTGCTCGGTCTAGGCTAGTCTCTCACTGCCTCAATCTTATTTGGGTCAACCAAAATCCCCTCCTTACTAATGATATGGCCCAGAAATGTAACCTGTGGTAACCAGAACTCGCACTTGCTGAACATAGCATATAACTTATGCTCTCTTAATCGCTGCAATACCAAACGTAGATGATGCTCGTGCTCTATCTCTGACTCTGAATACACCAAGATATCATCGATGAATACAATCACGAACATGTCTAAATAATCCTTGAAAACCCTATTCATCATGTCCATAAAAGCTACTGGAGCATTGGTTAATCCAAAGGACATAAATATGAATTCATAATGTCCGTACCTCATTCAGAAAGCGGTCTTTGGTATGTCCTCCTCTTTAATCCTTAACTGATGATTACCTCACCAGAGATCTATCTTAGAGAACACTGTCTTTCCCTGTAGCTAGTCAAACAAATCATCAATCCTAGGCAATGGGTACTTATTCTTGATGGTCAACTTGTTCTGCTCCCTATAATCAATACACATCCTGAGAGATCCATCCTTCTTCTTAATAAACAACATTGGAGCACCCCATGGCGAGAAAGTCGGTCTGATGAATCCCAAATCCAGTAACTCCTGCAACTGAATCTTCAAGTCCTTTAATTCAGCCGGAGCCATTCTGTAAGGTTTCCTAGATACTGGCTCCGCTCCTGGTACCAACTCTATAACAAAATCAATTTCCCACTGCAATGGCAGCCCTTGCAGATTTGCTGGAAATAAATATGGAAATTTGCATACGAATCTAGTCTCCCCCGGACCAACCAACACAACCTTAGAGATATCCACAACACTCGCTAGGAATCCTATGCAACCTCCCTGCATCAGGTCTCTAGCCTTTAATGCTGAAATCATAGGTACCTGCGATCCACCAGCTATTCCCACAAATACAAAGGGTACCTCCCCTTCTGGTTCAAAAGTCACCATCCTGCGCTTGCAGTCAATTGTCGCCCCATACTATGATAACTAATCCATCCCTAGGATCATATCAAAGTCATTCATTGCAAGCTCAATCAGATCAGCAAAAAATTCCCTACCATCTACCTCTACAGCTAAAGCTCTAATCCACCTCCTAGAGACTACCAGTTTCCCAGTGGGCAATAAATTCTGAAAACCCCTAGCATACAGAATACTAGGTCTACACAGCTGATCTATCACTCTAGCAGACAAAACGAACGAGTAGCCCCCAAATCAAACAATGCAATATAAGAAGAACCAGCATTAGAGATCTGACCTATCACAAATAAAGGTTTAGCCTCTTCCTCCATCTGAGTCAAAGTGAACACCCTGGCAAGAGCAAGACCATAGCCCTACTTTGGCTCCTCCTTCCTGGCCTGTGGGCAGTCCTTCTTCAGATGATTCACACTCCCACAGATAAAGTAGGCTCTAATCCTGTACTCACCCTGATGTCGACGTCTACATCGAGGACACACTGGGAAACTCCTCCAGTTGTCACTTCCGCCCTGACGGCCACTAGAACCATCATGTGCCCTCCAATCAGAACTGGGGGGAACAAAGGAATCTGGGGCCTTTCTCTTCTGCTCACCGGAGCCACCACCTTGGCTGGATCCAATAAAAGGAGGCACTGCCCTCATGGTTACCACCTGAGCGTAGGTAGTAGTCTCTAGATCCAAGGTTATCCTCACATCACGGGCGATCAAAACATTCAATCCCCGTATGAACCTGTCTCTTCTTGCCGCATCCGTTGGCACTAGATCTGGCGCAAACTTTGCCAAACGATCGAACTTCAGAGCAAACTATGTCACGGTCACCCGGTTCTGAGTCTGGTTGATAAACTCATCAACCTTCACAACTCGGACTGCCACACTGTAATACTTCTCATTAAAGATACTTCTAAACTCCCCCTAGGTCATAATTGTCACATCTCTCCTCTGGACTACTACATCCCACAAGATGCGGGCATCCTCTCTGAACATGTAGCTTGCACAAGCTACCCTCTCGTTCCCCTAGACCCTCATAAAGTCAAGAATAGGGGAGATCATATTCATCCACTGCTCTGCCCGCAATGGGTCTGGTCCACCCTCAAAGGTGGGAGGATGCTGTTTTCTGAACCGCTCATAAAAGGGTTCCCACTTATTCTCCACAACAGATAGAATTGCCACTGTCGCCATAACCTGCTCAATCAGCAACCCTGTAACCTGTGGAGGGGCCTGTTGCCTTAGCTGGCGAAGTTCTTCCGCTGTTCGTTGTAGCCTTGCTTCCATTTCGGCAAACATCTATTGCCAATTCTGTGGGGCAGGTTGAGGGTCCTGACCCTGGTTATCATCCTCGGCCCAACTGCCGCAAAGTCTAGATGATTGATGAGGCATCTCAACAAATATGCCTGCAATCAATGACGCCGCTCATCAGGCATGATAACAACATCCAAACCACCTCCCAATCACATTATTCAACCACAAGCAACGATCCACATAACACTCAAATAACATATAGCACATGGTGGGCCATGCCCTGACATCACGCGTACATTAAATCATTCATCATGCTCTATTTCACATAAGCAGGCAAACATGGCATTTAAGCACATATTTCAACATAGTGGTCAACCATACCAACCAACCCTGAGTCAAGCTTGCAACTAACAGCGAGAGTACATGTTCGGTGATTCACCAGAAACCATAAAACTTGGCTCGCTCTAATACCAAGATGTAGTGCCTTATTGCCTTACAGCCGTTACTAACTGAGTTTAAATGTGCAATTGACTCGCTAATCTAGTTTTTAAAACAAAAGTGTAACGAAATCATAATCAGAGTCAGAAACTTGAGAATAAACCTTTCATTAAAAACTATAAGACATATAAGATTTGGGATCCCAAAAACATTGCTTAGAAATATTTACAACTCAAAATTTAGTTAGAGTCGACTAAAAGACAAAATTCAAGTTTTGTACAAACATCTCTCAAAAACACCCCTGGTCGTGGCAGCCAGACAGACCATACATGTACGCGCCACTCGTCCCACTTGCCATATTCAAGGTTGATCGACTCTTCCCTTGCCTTTACCTACACCATAGAGCACCCGTGAGCCAAAGCCCAGCAAGAAAACCCTCACAAGCAGTTAGTAAACGGTTATCAAACACGTAATATAAAATCAAGCCATCACCACATCATACATGTACGACCATGTTGTCCCAGGCGCTCTACCAAGCCCTGGGTTTGTGGTCTAAACCGTAAGGATATCGAAGGTATCAGTTGGGATCTCACCCTGGCAACTCGCACTCCGCATGCTAAACGTTGCACCCGACCCCTTGCCTTTGCCGTTCCCGACCATCGATGTTCCATCATTAATATATACACATAATATACTAAACATATATTTAAACACTCATAAATTCAGTCAAAGGGCCATGCCCCGCAACACGGTCATATAGGGTCGGGCCCTACAACACAATCATATAGGGTTGTGCCCTACAACACAAGCTCTATGGGAACAGTAGTTTTCTTGCCTGTGTCCCGAGCTTTCTAAGCACCAATGTCTCGAGCACAGTTCCTTAGTCTGAGCCTCGTCGAAACCCTAGTCACAATGCATTAAAAATTTCATCCATTAAGTTCTAATCCACTAAATAGCTTCAAGCCATAATTCTAATCTCCGAGGCCTTGAACTCTATCAATCGGGATGATAAAATCCATCCCAAGCCTTAGCAACTAAGTTCCCAAGTCAAAACCCACAACTCACCCTGGACCTTGGGCTAGGGCCGCGGCCCAACCCCTCAAGGGCCGCGGCTAACCTCAAAACAGAGGCTAACACCGACCTGGAAACACACACGGGCCGCGGCATGCTTGGCCAGGCGCTGTGGTGCGTCTCGAGCTTGATGGCCTCCCCAGGCCTTGGGTGCACACAAGCCGCGGCATGCCCCTCCTAGGGTCGTGGCCCTCGCCTCCAAACCCAGAAAAACCATTTTTCACTGCATTTCCTTCGAGCCAACACTTCCAAAATCACCTCAATACAACACTTAAACCCAAAATTCATACTTATGCAACCTAAACATACCAACAAATTCAAGAACCAATTCCTACACCCATCAAGCAATCAAAACTAATCCTAGAATCCAAACCATGCATGTCTAATTCCTAACACCCAATATCAACAGAATTCAGCTGCAAATCAACATAACTGAACATATTAGGAAGCTTACCTTGTATAGAATTGAATCCACCACTCAGCTCCTTAAGCTCCAAGCCTCCAAAACTCTAACTTGATTCCTAGTTTCCAATTGGTTTTCACATGAAGAACCTCCAAGATGCCTCTAAGTCTCCAAGAGTAGAAGAAAACAGAGTAAGGGAGAGGAAGTGGGTCGGTTTAGAAAAAGTCTGGGGGTTTCCTATTTTCGTTTTATTTAACTTAAGTCTGTATGGTTACCTCAAGGCTCGGGGTACCAAAACGTCCCCGAGGGAAAAATGGTAAATTTCCCCAATATTCCCTCTTAGACATTCTAACCTCAAATATATCTCTGAATATTTATTTCCATATCCCGATGACCCCATAAAATATCTCATACCCGAAATACCCCTCGACTCACCCACAAACATGCATCTCTATCACATATTTACATAAATTCACATATTATAACAATAATTCACTTATTTCCCTCCAGGAACACTAATCAAGGCCCTAATCCTTATTTGCAAATTTTGGTCATTACAGAAATTGTATGGCTACATGGGGCTCCGAGGTTGATAGTGTCCGATAGGGACCCCACCTTCACCTCCAAGTTTTGGGAGAGCCTGCAAAAGGCTATGGGCACACAGTTGCCGTTTAGTGCTACTTATCATCCTCAAATGGATGGACAGTGTAAGAGAACGATTCAGATACTGGAGGATATGTGGTGTGACGCCCCACGTCACTATGGCTGCTTTCTGGAATGATGACTGGCCCTACAAACCAACACGAGTCTTTTCTGCATGCTTTGTCCTCACTCACATGCTTCCTAGGAAAACTTCCCAGGAGGTCAGCCATCCCTAGATTACCCCAGGTCAAGCACGCTTAACTTTGGAGTTCTCAAGTGATGAGCTACCGAAAAGAAGATGCATCTTGTTGATATAGGTAGTACCCATCAATCCATATAAGCCCTCTTCAACTGTGTAGTCCCATACCTACACAGTCTTAGAATCATCACACTTGACCTTCCCCAGGCGGTGTGGGATTGTACAGGTTACCCGGTCTTTCCCCTTATGGATCACGGGATTCTGACTGTCACAATCACCCCCCCTTATGGGCCCGACGTCCCCGTCGGCCACACTTTCGGCTGGGTCAAGGCTCTGATACCATTTAGATGCATCTTGTTGATATAGGTAGTACCCATCAATCCATTTAAGCCCTCTTCAACTGTGTAGCCCCATACCTACACAGTCTTAGAATCATAACACTTGACCTTCCCCAGGCGGTGTGGGATTGCACAGCTTACCCGGTCTTTCCCCGTACGAAACACGGGATTCAGACTGTCACATGTGGCGATCTTGCGTGCTGGATTTTGGGGGATCTTGGAGTAAGTATCTCCCTCTGATTGAGTTTTCGTACAATAACAATTATCAGGTTACTATTGGAGTTGCTCCATATGAGATATTATATGGGAGGAAGTGCAGAGCACCCATCCATTGGGATGAGATGGGTGAGAGAAGGTATCTAGGTCCTGAGGTTGTTTAGAGGACCAATGAGGCTATTGAGAAGAATAGAGCTCGAATGATCTCCTCCCAGAGTCGGCAGAAGAGTTACTGAGACTTAAGACACAGGAGCATAGAGTTTCAAGTCGGTGACCATGTGTTTCTCGGAGTTTCTTCCTTGAGAGGGGTAAAGCGGTTTGGAGTACGGGGCAAGCTGAGCCCTAGGTTTGTTGGCCCTTTTGAGTTTCTGGAATGGGTTAGAGATGTAGCTTATAGATTGTCGATGCCTCCAGCTCTATTAGGGGTTCATAATGTGTTTCACATATCCATGCTCCAGAAGTATGTATTAGATTCTACGCACGTACTGAGTTATGAGAACATGGAGCAGGATCAGGGTTTATCCTATGAGGAGAAGTTGGTTCAGATTCTCGATGGAAAGGATAAAGTCTTGCAAAGCAAGATCGTCGCCTTAGTGAAAGTGTTGTGGAGGAACAAAAAAGTGGAAGAGGCGAATTGGGAACTTGAGACAGATATGTGAGATCAGTATCCTGAGTTATTCAGGTAATTTTGAGGATGAAATTTCTTTAAGAAAGGGATAGTTGTAGCATCTCAAATTTGTTAATAAGGCATAGGGCCTTGATTAGCATGCTGGGAAGATAATAATTGATTTAATTATGTTAATATGTGAATTTGGTGATTATATGATTAGAAATGCATGTTTTTTAGGTGAATTAAATATGCATGTGGGCCCAATTTGGTTATTAGGGGCATATTTTTAATTTTTGCCCATTGGCAAAAAGGTGATATATGTGTATATTATGATTGATACACGAGTGAGTGGTGATATATTTGTGATGCATGATCCAAGACAAACTTAGGGAGTAATTTAGCTAAATTGTCACAACGGGGTCGAATACCCAGACCGGGAGGAGCGTAGGTGTATTTTAGGAACACAGTTGGTGTTCAGGATTAACCGGGTAATAGGTACTAATTTAGCAATTATTTGAACATGTCGAGATTTAACGGGGATTAATGGGAACACTCAAGGAATTAGCCGGAGTTGGCAATTAATGAAACTGCCCTTGGTGGCACTTAAGGATGTAGGTAGGTTTAAGGGGTCATTTGGACTTTTTCCTAAGGGATAAAATTAAACCTTTGGGATGCTGACACATTAGAAGAAAATAGATGGAAAACAACATTAACTTTCAGCTCTCTCTCTCTAACAGTCGGTGGTCACTCCCTCTCTATGGTGCTTGAGAATTTTGGAGAAACCTTGAGGATTTAGGCGAAAGAACTAGTGGATTGGAAGCTTGTTGTGCTGGGAAGTGGCTCTTGGTTGATTATAGTACAGAGGTAAGCTCTTAGACTTGATCTTCCGGCTGAATTTTGCTAGAATTATAGGTTTGCATGAGAGTATAATTCTATGTTTGATTTTGAGTGTTTGATGGGTGTGTGGTGTTGTTTGTTGTTTTGTTGTGATGTTTAGGCTATGTGAAAGAGAATTCTAGGCTTAATTTTGAATTTGGTTGATGATTGGGGTATGAATTTGGGGTTTAGGCTAGAGGAAAAACGTGGGAAAAAGGGTGATTTTCTTCAGGCGCTATGACCCATGTGCTCAAAGAGGTTGGAAGGCCTCTGTTTTGTCTAGGCATAGAACGACCCTTGAGGAGTGCACTGATACCCGTGTCCCTCAATAGAGAGCCATTTTGCCTCTGACTTGAGTGTGTTGTGCCCCTTAAGGCACTGGGCCGCGACTCAAATAAAAAACTATGGCTGTTTGAGGGTTTTAAGCTTAAGGACCCAAATGTTAAGGCTCGGGAAGGATCCTACTACCAAGAGGCTAGATTAATATTCTGAAGTTATTTATTGGTTTAGAACTTGATGGATGGTTATTATGAAGGCGTTGTGCCTAGGTTTTCAACGGGGGTCGGGTTAGAGGACAATGGTCGGGATCGCGGTGCTCAGATAGCTTGGGACACATGTAAGGAAACTGTTGTACCTATAGAGCAGGGCGTGGCCCTATTGTTTGTATTGTAAGGTGTAGCCCTATTGTTTGTATTGAAGGGGGTAACCCTAATGTTTATGTTTACTATATGTTTAAACTTCTGTGAATATTATGCTATGTGATCCATGTTTGTGAGTGAATGGCGAAGGCCAAGAACGGCAAAGGCCGAGAATGGCAAGAGGCCAGGTACAGGAAGGAGTTAGGATCGACAATAAGCATGGTGAGTGAAGGACGTTAGGACGAGTCCTTTCTATGGTGCAGGAGCCACCCTCTCGGTGAAGACCGCGAACCCAGAGCCTGGTAAAGTGCCTAGGACGACGTTGGCCGCTCTGTTTAGCCCGTTGGTTGTTTTGTTGTATACTGTGGATTTTGAAGCATATGTTATATGTTTTGTGTTGAGTTTTCTTGCTAGGCTTCGGCTCACGAGTGCTCTATTGAGCAGGTAAGGGCAAAGGAAAGGTCGACCAACCATGAGTACGGAGAGCGTGGAGCGACGAGTACATATTCGACTTGCTTGGCTGCCACGACCAATGTTATTTTGGGGAAAAGCATTGTAATGATTGTTTTGTCACCTACGTCGACCTTAATTGTGACTTTGAGTTGTAACAAATTTTCTAAACAGTATTTTGGGATCCGAAATGTATAACTCCTTATGATGTCAATGAATGACCAAATTCTTACACTTAATGTCTTAAAAAATCTTTTATTTAAGTTTAGTCACATTTTTTATGTAAAACTTTGATTAGCGAGCTTAAGGCCCATTTTATTTAACTCACATAGTAACGACTCTAAGGAAGTAGGGTGTTACATGAGAATTGATCTTATATTAGTACGAGAGAATTAAGATCATATATGATGAATAAAATAGTCAGTAACATATTAAAGTAAGGAATCTTTAATGAATGGTTACTAGTGTGGTTTATTATGCATATGGGATGCAAGTGATCTAGGTTCGGATTACTGATGTGGATAGACATCTTAGTAAAAGTTTTGTATATAATAGATGTTGTATATGACAGGACCAATGAGAATTAATTATCTTTATAAACTTGTCATTTGACATAAATATTTAATTCTTATCATAATAGATGATCATTTGTAGATCATTATAATTCTTGATTATTCATGAACTCATGTTTGTGTTTGTTCGAAATTTTGATTCACTCGTTAAGGTTACTTAGTATGATGAGGCTAATGACTTTTGTTTCGGAGATTCAATATCATGAATGGTTGGGAACATGATTTACAATAATAGAATCCATACATTCCTAACTGATCGAATATTGGTTCCCTTAAGGGTTAATTCTGAAACTGAATAGTTATTGAGCTCAAATATATAATATGATTATATCATCTATTTTCTAGTGACTAGCTGTTATTAACGATCCAATAAATGGATGACATAACTACATTTATTTATTAAATCAATGGACTACAAGAGAGAACTCTGTAAACATAATTCTATAAATACTTACAGTGAAATTCCACATTTATTGTGGAGTAATCATGGAATTAATAAAATTAATTATTAGATTAAAGAGTTTAATAAATAATCTGGCTTATTTGAGCTTTGTATTATAGGTCCATGGTCCCCAGATCACCTCTGTTCTACACTGTCAAGGGTAAGGGTGTCAAAAGAAAGATTTGTAGAGAGAATGACTTAATTGCAAAGGAATTAATTTTCCATGACTAGAAAATAATTATGTGATAATTATAGGTAATTTATTAATTATATAACTATATTATTTTTATTTTGAAAAACTATATGTTAAAATAAATATTAATCATATTTGGATTAATATAAAGAGAGATTAATAATTATCTTATTTATAATAAGATATTTATTTATTTGAAGCAGATA
Source organism: Humulus lupulus (assembly GCF_963169125.1). Lineage (NCBI taxonomy): Eukaryota > Viridiplantae > Streptophyta > Magnoliopsida > Rosales > Cannabaceae > Humulus > Humulus lupulus. The sequence goes on along the minus strand of NC_084802.1, from coordinate 257,302,277 downwards.
TTTTAAGATAAAGTTAATTTTGAACTAACTGATATTTATTTTGGGATAAATATATTGTCTTAAATATTAATTAAATAAAAAATGAGAAAATCAGGGAAAACACTAATGTGGCTCACACCACTCACTGTATTGCATAGTGAGTGGTGCCACACTTTGGAATTTCCTATCCCTAGGTTTTGAATTTTGAATTTTGAATTTAAAATAATTTTGTTTATTTAATTATTATTTTTTAAATATGATAAATTAAATAATTAAATAGGTTACAGCTGATTAGTTTTATTTTAATTAAAATAAAGATTAATTAAATTAGATAATTATCTTTATAAACCGGAAAAGAAGCGATACTTTTCAAGAATAACAAGAAGTGGTTTTCATTTGACTGTCAGACTCTCTTTTTGAAAAGAAAGCGATAGTTTTTCTAAACCTGAAAACTATTCAATACATCTTCTCTCTATCAAACCTCTCTAGTTCTCCTATGTTGAATACATCTAGACAGTCCTAAATCAACCTTTTGAATCCTACGTGCCCACACTGTAACGCTCTACTACCTTAGAGCCGTTACTAAGTGAGTTTAAAACAGAAATTGTGCATTTCATTGACTCAAAGTGGTTTCTAAAACCAAAAGTGTGATTAAACCAGAGTTTAAGGCTGTATTCTTTTAAAATGTTTAACTTCATTGAAAACGTTAGATATAAAACATCTGGGATCCCAAAATAAGGTTTACAAAACATTTACATCTCAAAAATAGATTTACAACAGGTTTGACTATGAAAAGAATGAGCTAATACAGCCATTTACAAAAAAGCTCCCAACCAAAGCAGTCGGGCAGGCCGAACATGTACGCGCCGCCCCCACGCTCTCCATACTCATGGCCGGTTGACAGACTCCTTGCTTTTACCTGCCACACAGAGCACCCGTGAGCCGAAGCCCAGCAAGAAAACCCAAATAGCACATAACATATGCAATAATAATATTACTGGCATAATTTACTGATAAATAAGAAAATCATCGATTTAAACAAGCACGGCCATGCCGCCCCAGAGGCCTTACCAAAGCTTGGGGTCTTGGTCATTACCGTAGGATAACTCATGTATCCCTTGGGTCCCACCCTCGCTATAGCATCCCATGTACTGAGCGTTGCTTCCGGCCCCACTGCCGTACCCGGCCCTTGCCGCTCCCGGCCTTGCCGTTCATTCAATTACAATCACACATATCATACATTCAAACATACAATAGTTTATCTAAGATTACACATTTGCACACAATTCAAGCTAGGGCCGTGCCCTACAATCACACAATGGGCCCATGCCCTAATCTCGGGTGTTACGGTTTTCTTACCTGTAATCCGTGCTTTCTGATGCACCACGGTCACGAGCACGGTCCTCTAGCACGAGCCTCTCCGAAATCCTAGTCACAACACACATAAAACACTTTTAATACTAACCAAACCCAAAACCACTTCCCGGGCCCAATCCCGCACTCTCGGGACCTCTAAAACCTTAAAACAACACCCCGGAGGCATCCCCCGAACCCCCGGAGCCAAGACCGAAAATTGCCAAAAAAAAGCTATCCTGAAAATTGCCTTGTGCCGCGGCACCACATCCTTGTGCCGCGGCACCAATCAGACAGAAGCTCCCTTGCCGCGGCACACAAAAACCCTGCCGCGGCACACCTTCGCAGACCCATAATTCTGGGTTTTTCCTGCAATTTTTCCCGAGCTTTAACCTCTCCAAATCACCCCAAACCAAAACCTAAACCCCAAAACTCAAATCCAAACCTCATATGAACAATCTAACACCCCATAAACACTAGAATCAAATCCAAAACATCAACCCACACAAGATCCACTCCTATGATTTCAAATTTCAGCAACTAACCCCAAAACCCAACAATGTTTTGCTTAGGCATTTAAATTCCTTAAATCAAAACAAAAATCCATATTTAGATATGTATAAAACCTTTACCTCAAATGAAGAACCCACACAAGTCCTTGATTCCCTCCTAGACTCTCACTTCTCCTTCTCTTCTTCTTCTTCTTCTTCTTCTTGCTTGCCCTAGCCTTTTTCTCCTCTTCTTTCCTTCTCTTCTAATTTTATCAAGACACTAAATGAGCCAATGCCCAAACCGTACACCCCATATACCCAGCTGCAACTTGCCTATTTGCCTTGCCAAAAGACCAATTTACCCTTCCTAATAATCCCTCCTTAGCTAAACCTTCAAGGGCACTTAAGTCATTACACTTTCATTTCAATTCTACCACTTTCTATCTTAAAACTTGTTACCCACAGTAGTTACAAATGGTTACCCAATCACCAATAACTAACCACTAAATCTCAACTCAACTTATAAGATTCCCGAAGTACCCCTAGGCTCCTCCCGAGCCGGGTACAACATCCCGTTGTGACTTTTAAACTAATTGGCTCACTAGGACCGTCTCGATGCGTGCATCCTGATAAAAACACCACCTCACGTGGCACAATTCACATAGTACAATTATCACAGATATGCCCTAACATGGCCAAATTACAATCATGCTCATTATAAGACAATCAGGTCTACATGCATACTAATTCACATAGTCATGCATCTCAAATAATCAATTAGTCATATAACGTGCATTAAATGATAATCATGCATAAAACTCAATAGAAACACACACCAAATCCCATCATGCCCTCCAGACACACTACTCCAGGCCCTTAAGCCTTAACACTGAATTTGGGTCGTTACAACTATCCCCTCCTCATGAAAATTTCGTCCTCGAAATTTACCTGAACAACTCGGGATACCGCTCCCGCATATCCGATTCCAGTTCCCATGTCGCCTCTTCGACCTTGCTATTCCTCCACAGTACCTTAACCAAGGCGATGGTCTTGCTCCTCAAGACCTTGTCCTTCCTATCAAGTATCTGAACAGGCTTTTCTTCGTACGATAAATCCCGATCCAATTCCAAGTTCTCATAGCTCAACACATGAGTAGTGTCCGATACATACTTCCGGAGCATGGATACATGAAACACGTCATGAACCCCCGATAGAGCTGGAGGCATAGCTAACCTGTAAGCCACCTCCCCAATTCGCTCTAGAACCTCAAATGGACCAACAAACCTGGGACTCAGCTTGCCCCGAACGCCAAATCGTTTTACTCCTCTCAGGGGTGAAACCCTGAGGAATACATGATCACCTACCTGAAATTCCACGCTCCTGCGTTTCTGATCTGAATAACTCTTCTGGCGACTCTGGGAGGCGAGCATACGAGCTCTAATCTTCTCAAGTGCCTCATTGGTCCTCTGAACCATCTCGGGACCTAAATACCTCCTCTCACCTGCCTCATCCCAGTGAATCGGCGATCTGCACTTCCTCCCATACAGCATCTCATACGGAGCCACTCCGATAGTCGCCTGATAGCTATTGTTGTACGAGAACTCAATCAGAGGGAGATACCTACTCCAAGATCCCTCAAAATCCAACACACAAGCTCGTAACATGTCCTCCAGTATCTGAATTGTCCTCTCAGACTGTCCATCCGTCTGAGGATGGTAAGCGGTACTAAACCGGAGTTGCGTGCCCATAGCCTTCTGCAGGCTCTTCCAAAACTTGGAAGTGAAAGTGGGGTCTCTGTCGGATACTATCGACCTCGGAGCCCCATGAAGTCGAACAATCTCTTTTACATAAAGCTCTGCATACTGATCCACAGTATAAGTCGTCTTCACAGGTAAGAAGTGGGCGGACTTCGTATACCTGTCCACAATCACCCACACCGAGTCATGCTGACCCACGGTCTTTGGCAATCCAACCACAAAGTCCATGGCAATATCTTCCCATTTCCACTGGGGAATCCCTAGAGACTGTAATAATCCTGCTGGCCTCTGATGTTCCGCCTTAATCTGCTGACAGGTTAAGCATCTAGCTACATAGTCCACCACATCCCTCTTCATGCCTGACCACCAATACAAAACCTTCAGGTCACGGTACATCTTCGTAGAACCTGGGTGCAAAGAGTAAGGAGTGATATGAGACTCGTCCAGAATCTCTCGCCGAATGTCTGGATCAATCGGAACACAAATCCGTCCTTTGTACCTCAACAAACCCATCTCAGAAATAGAGAGGTCCTTAGCTGCTCCAGTTAGGACATTCCCTCTACGTTCAACTAACTGGGGGTCCTTTCCCTGTGCTTCCTTAATCCTCCCAAGGAGCGTTGACTGAAGAGTAATGTTGGCTAACCTACCAACCACTAACTCTATACCTGCTCTGGTCATCTCTCTAGCTAATCTGCCAGATATCTGCCTCGAGCTATACAGTTCTCCTGGGCCCCTCCGGCTCAATGCATCAGCCACTACATTAGCCTTCCCAGGATGGTATAGGATATCACAATCATAATCCTTTACCAGCTCTAGCCACCGTCTCTGGCGCATATTCAAGTCCTTCTGGGTAAAGAAATACTTTAGACTCTTGTGATCAGTGTATATCTCGCACCTCTCTCCATACAGATAGTGTCTCCAAACCTTAAGTGCGAATACCACTGCAGCTAATTCCAGGTCATGCGTGGGATACCTCTGCTCGTACTCCTTTAATTGCCTTGATGCGTACGCTATCACTTTCCTAGCTTGCATCAACACGCACCCCAGACCTTGTCTAGAAGCGTCACAGTAGACCACAAACTTCTCATCATCTGTTGGCAGGCTCAGCACTGGTGCAGTAATCAACCGCCGCTTCAACTCTTTAAAGTTGTTCTCACATCGATCTGTCCACACATACTTGGTCTTCTTCCTTGTCAATTCTGTCAACGGAGTAGCAATTCTGGAGAACCCCTCTACAAACCGCCGGTAGTAACCTGCTAGGCCAAGGAAACTTCTAACTTCAGGAACACTGCTGGGTCTAGGCCAATCTCTCACTGCTTCTGTCTTGCTTGGGTCGACCAGTAACCCATCCTTACTAATAATATGGCCTAGGAATGAAACTTGCGATAACCAGAACTCGCATTTGCTAAACTTAGCATAAAGCTTATGCTCTCTTAACCGCTGCAACACCAAGCGCAGATGATGCTCATGCTCTTCCTCTGACTGGGAGTATACTAGGATATCATCAATAAATACAATCAAGAACTTATCCAGGTAATCCTTGAAAATTCTGTTCATCAAATCCATAAACGCCGCTGGGGCATTGGTTAACCCAAAGGACATAACCAGAAATTCATAATGCCCATACCGTGTCCGAAATGCAGTCTTTGGTATGTCCTCTTCTCTGATCCTCAACTGATAGTAGCCTGATCGGAGATCGATCTTCGAAAACACTGTACTCCCTTGAAGCTGATCAAATAAGTCGTCGATCCTAGGCAATGGATACTTGTTCTTGATGGTCAACTTATTCAACTCTCTGTAATCGATACACATCCTGAGCGATCCATCCTTTTTCTTAACAAATAAAACTGGAGCACCCCACGGCGAGAAACTTGGTCTGACAAACCCCAAATCAAGTAGTTCCTGCAGCTGAATCTTCAATTCCTTTAATTCCGCTGGAGCCATTCTGTAAGGTGCCTTGGATACTGGCTCTGCTCCCGGAGCCAACTCTATGACGAACTCAATCTCCCGCTGTGGCGGCAACCCCGGCAGATCCGCTGGAAACAAGTCTGGAAACTCACAGACAACCCTGGTCTCATTTGGTCCCACTGCCGCCTCCTTGGAGGAATCCACTATACTCGCTAGGAATCCTATGCAACCCTCCTGCATCAGGTCTCTAGCCTTTAGTGCCGAGATCAGAGGCACCCGCGGTCCACCCACCGTTCCCACGAACACAAAGGGTGTCTCGCCCTCCGGTTCGAAGGTCACCATTCGTCGCCTACAATCAAATGTTGCTCCATACCGCGTCAACCAATCCATCCCTAGTATTATGTCAAAATCGTCCATATCTAGTTCAATCAGGTCAACAAATAATTCTCTACCGTCTACCACTACCGGTAAGGCTCTAACCCACCTCTTAGAGACTACCAGTTCACCTGTAGGCAATATAGTCTGAAAACCCCTAGCATACAAAATACTAGGTCTACACAACTGATCAATCACCCTAGCAGAAACAAATGAGTGCGTAGCACCAGAATCAATCAATGCAGTAAACAAGGATCCAGCGCTAAAAATCTGACCTGTGACCACTGAAGGACTGGCCTCAGCCTCAGTCTGAGTCAAGGTAAAAACCCTAGCAGGAGCAAGGCTGTCACCCTGCCTTGGCTCCTCCTTCTTCGCCTACGGGCAATCTTTCTTCAAGTGACTGGTGCTCCCACAAACAAAGCATGCCCTGGTCCAGCACTCGCCCTGATGTCGTCGCCTGCATCGAGGACACATTGGAAGGCTTCTCCAGCTGTCATTTCCGCCCTGGCGGCCACCCACAAAACCGCGAACCCTCCTGTCAGAACCATAAGGAGTAAATGAGTCTGGAGCTCTCCTCTTCTGCTCACTGGGGCCGCTGCCCCGACTAGGCCCAGAAGAAGAAGGCACAACTCTCCTGGTATCACGCCTAGCAGCGCCATCCTTCCAGATCTGGTCCTCAGCCCTCTCAGCAGTGAGGGCCTTGTCTACCACTTGTGCATAGGTAGACTCTGGAGTCATTTTGATACTCACGTCACGGGCGATCATTACATTTAATCCCCGTATGAACCTGTCCCTTCTGGCCGCATCAGTCGGCACCAGCTCTAGCGCAAACTTCGCCAATCTGTCGAATACCAGGGCGTACTCGGTGACGGATAACTTGCACTGAGTCAGGTTGTTGAACTCATCCGCCTTCGCAGCTCGAACGACTACGCTGTAGTATTTCTCGTTAAAAATGCCCTTGAATTCTTCCCAAGTCATAGTTGCAGTATCCCTTCGCTGCCCAACTACCTCCCACCAAATACGTGCATCATTTCTAAGCATATAACTGGCGCAATCAACTCTATCCCTTCCTTCAGCCCTCATGAAGTCCAGGATCACAGACATCGTACCCATCCACTACTCAGCTTGCAGTGGGTCTGCTCCACCCTCAAAGGTAGGGGGGTTGCTATTTTCTGAATCTTTCGTATAGAGGTTCCAACCTGTTCCCAGTCACAGGTTGAACCGGAGCCGGTACCATACTCGGCGGTGGTGGTATCGCAGTGGCCGGTGGAGGAGCTGGTTGCTTCAACTGACTAAGCTCGTCCTCTGTTTTCTTCAACCTGGCCTCCATCTCAGCTAAGATCTGTTGCCAGTTCTGAGGAGCAGGTGGAGGGTCCTGCCCTTGGTTATCATCCTCGGCCTGAATGCCGCGGAGTCTCGATGATTGGCGAGGCATTGGAACTAAATGCCTGCAATCAGTGACACCGCTCATTAGGCATGATAACAAGGTCTAATTTCCACCACTTAATCTCAACAACCACCAAGATCAATCGACCAAAATAACATGCAAATATCATACCGCATACAACGGGCCTTGCCCTAGCATCATGCATATGTTATTTCAATCATCATGCTCATAACAATCTAGGCAGGCACACAAAGCAATAAACACATATTCATGAATATATCAACCGATCAAACCAAACCACCCTAAGTCGAGCTTTTCAATGGCAGCGTGCGTACATGTTCGGTCGATCTCCAGAACCAATAAACCTTGGCTCGCTCAGATACCAAGTTGTAACGCTCTACTACCTTAGAGCCGTTACTAAGTGAGTTTAAAACAGAAATTGTGCATTTCATTGACTCAAAGTGGTTTCTAAAACCAAAAGTGTGATTAAACCAGAGTTTAAGGCTGTATTCTTTTAAAATGTTTAACTTCATTGAAAACGTTAGATATAAAACATCTGGGATCCCAAAATAAGGTTTACAAAACATTTACATCTCAAAAATAGATTTACAACAGGTTTGACTATGAAAAGAATGAGCTAATACAGCCATTTACAAAAAAGCTCCCAACCAAAGCAGTCAGGCAGGCCGAACATGTACGCGCCGCCCCCACGCTCTCCATACTCATGGCCGGTTGACAGACTCCTTGCTTTTACCTGCCACACAGAGCACCCGTGAGCCGAAGCCCAGTAAGAAAACCCAAATAGCACATAACATATGCAATAATAATATTTCTGGCATAATTTACTGATAAATAAGAAAATCATCGATTTAAACAAGCACGGCCATGCCGCCCCAGAGGCCTTACCAAAGCTTGGGGTCTCGGTCATTACCGTAGGATAACTCATGTATCCCATGGGTCCCACCCTCGCTATAGCATCCCATGTGCTGAGCGTTGCTTCCGGCCCCACTGCCGTACCCGGCCCTTGCCGCTCCTGGCCTTGCCGTTCATTCAATTACAATCACACATATCATACATTCAAACATACAATAGTTTATCTAAGATTACACATTTGCACACAATTCAAGCTAGGGCCATGCCCTACAATCACACAATGGGCCCATGCCCTAATCTCGGGTGTTACGGTTTTCTTACCTGTAATCCGTGCTTTCCGATGCACCACGGTCACGAGCACGGTCCTCTAGCACGAGCCTCTCCGAAATCCTAGTCACACCACACATAAAACACTTTTAATACTAACCAAACCCAAAACCACTTCCCGGGACCAATCCCGCACTCTCGGGACCTCTAAAACCTTAAAACAACACCCCAGAGGCATCCCCCGAACCCCCGGAGCCAAGACCTAAAATTGCCAAAAAAAAGCTATCCTGAAAATTGCCTGGTGCCGCGGCACCACATCCTTGTGCCGCGCACCCATCAGACATAAGCTCCCTTGCCGCGGTACACAAAAACCCTGCCGCGGCACACCTTCGCAGACCCAGAATTCTGGGTTTTTCCTGCAATTTTTCCCGAGCTTTAACCTCTCCAAATCACCCCAAACCAAAACCTAAACCCCAAAACTCAAATCCAAACCTCATATGAACAATCTAACACCGCATAAACACTAGAATCAAATCCAAAACATCAACCCACACAAGATCCACACAAGTACCCTCGGACGACCTTAGTCCGAGGAGAGCCAAATGTACCTGACCTTTGGTCCGAGGAGAACCATGCACATACCACCTTTGACCTACGTAAAGCTTGAAGAGTAGTCAACATGCATGAGAGACTACGTCAAACTGCCCGAAACTACTTCAGTGGGAATTGGTCCAAGCATCCGGGAATCACTCAATCCTCACTTGAATTTAGGGATCAGTTATATTTTGAATGTTTATTTTGTAATATAAATATTATGTAAATAATGGAATATCCCTATCTAAAGGGGATATCAGTTGAGAATCCCAGGTCTATAAATAGAGACTTGGGAAGATCGTAAAGGGACTTTTGGCAAAATCAAGAGTGAACTTGTGTTCTAGAGAGAGAAAGTGTTTTCCCTGAGAGAACCCCTTTTTGTATTCTGGAATATTTCACACTGAAGAAACTCAGTTGACACGGTTCATCTGATCTTGAGTGTGAATACATAATAAAATCTCTAAGTGGATTAGGCTATTACCGATCATCGGGGCTGAACCACTATAAAATCTCGTGTTATTTACTTTCATTGATAAAAACTGTCTGTTGTCGTTTATAATTCTCTTGAAGGTTTGTCGTAGTTGACGTTCTTACGTCGTTGGCTAAATTTACAGTCAACAGTATTCACCCAAAGCCTAAAAATAAACCTAGGCTATGGCTGCCTAGGCGGGCTGCGACGTGGCCCTAAGGGTCGTGATGCGCCTCAAGTTAGAGGTGCAGCCTCTTGCTTCTGGGGGTAGGCGAGCCGCAACTTACCCCCTAGGGTAACGGTGCCCATGAAATGGGTCGCAGTGCGCCCCCACGAACCGAGAAACCCCTTGGTTTCTTTGCACTTCTACCCAGTCTAATTCTTCAAAAATCCAACCCAACACGTAGTAAATCAAGAATTCAACCACCATATCACAATAACGCTCTCAAACCTTCACATCCTCCTAAAATTCTAACCCAAAACCCTTCTAATAACCCATAATTCATCAAAATTTCCCTGAAACTTAGAAGCTTGAAACACTTAATGTAACGACCCGAATTTGCTAATCGGGCTTAGGGCCTTGATTAGTGTGCCTGGAGGGCAATAAGTGATTTAATTTGCTTGTATGTGAATTTATGTGTATATATGATTATGATGCATGTTTAATTGAGTTAAATGTGCATGTGGGCCCCGTCTGGATATTGGGGGCATAAATGTGATGAATGAAATATATGCTGTATACGTGTGATATGTCTGTACAGCACGAACCGAGACAGTCCTGGGGAGCGGTTAGCCAGAGAGTCACAACGGGGTTGAGATTCGGACTCAGGGCGAGTCGAGGGGTAACTCGGGTATTAGTTGAGTTATGGGATTATCGGGACATGGAAATAAATATTTGGAGATATATTTGAGGATAGAATGCCTAGGTGGGAATATTTGGGGAATTTACCATTTTTTCCTTCGGGGACGTTTTGACACCCCGAGCCTTGAGGTAACCTTTAGACTTAAGTTATATAAAACAAATAAGTGAAAGGCACTATTTAGAAACCTTGAGAAACCGACTCATACTCTCCTAAGAACTGAAGTTAGCTTTTGCTCTCCTTTCTCTTACACTCTCTAAGGTGGAATTCAAGAGGAAACCTAAAGGATTTACCAAGGAATTGAAGGGATTTCAGCTGGGATGCTTTAGGAGCTTGAAGCTTTGGGATTGAGGATCAAAATTCTGGGATTAGGCTCAGCAAGGTAAGCTCTAAACATTAAAGTCTAGTCTTTAACTTTCTGTTGGTTCTAAAGGATTGCATGTAGCTAAGCTTGCTTAATCTTTGGGTGTTTTAGCAAAGTTTTGGAGCATACTTTGATGAGGTTTTGATGTTGTTTCTGTGCTGGAGTAATTATGTTGAATATCTAGGAGTTTTAGTTTGGTTTTGGTGGTAATTGGCTTGAAGAAGGGATGAAAAACTGATGGAAAATCTGGGTTCGTATTATGGAGCCGCGGCCCGCATGCGCGCACAGCCGTGGGAGGCTGAGAAAATTCGAGCGCGCCGCGGCCCGCGTGGTGGTCAGTGGAGAGCTAGCCTCTGTTTTGAGGCTAGCCGCGGCTCTAGAGGGTGGGGCTGCGGCCCTTAGTGTCAGTGAGGATTTTAATGATATTTTTGACTTGGGAACTTAAAGGGTAAGGCTTGGGATGGATTTTATCATTCTGATTGATAGAATTCAAGATCCCGGAGGTTAGAGTTATGGTTTGAGGTTATTTGTTGGGTTGGAATTTGATAGACGGATATTATTATGTGTTGTGACTAGGATTTCGACGAGGCTCACGTTAGTGGACTGTGCTCGGGGCATCGGTGCTCAGGAAGCTCGGAACTCAGGTAAGGAAACCCCTGTATCCATAGAGCTTGTGTGCAGGGCTGAGCCCGATATATTGAATAGAAATGACATGCAGGGCCGAGCCCTATATACTAGAATTGCAGAGCATGGCTCTTTATCTGTTTATGCATGAATTCTGTGCTTGTTGCTATATTGTGTTTGATATTATATGTGTGATCGGCAAGAGCCGGGAACGGTGTAGACCAGGAAAGGTGTAGACCGGGAACGGCGTCAAGCACGATGAGTGCAAGGCCGAGAACGGCAAGAGGCCAGGAGCGGCGTTGAGCACGTGGGGTGCGAGTTGCCAGGGCGAGTCCCTAACAAGATACTTGGGATATCCTTACGGCGTGGTCCACGAACCCAGGGCTTGGTAAACGCCTCGGACGGCTAGGCCGTATGTGTTTAGCCGTTGGTGACCTGTTTATATGTTTGATTCGTGTATTGCATATGTTATCTGTTATGGGTTTCCTTGCTAGGCTTCGGCTCACAGATGCTCTGTGGTGCAGGTAAGGGTAAAGAGAAGATCAACCAACCATGAGCACAGCTGGCGTGAGGCGGCGTGTACATGTCCGGCCAGCCTGGCTGTCACAGCTAGGGGATTTTGGGAGATGCTTGTAAATGAACTTAGATTTTGTCGTCTAGTCGACTCTGATCAGTTTTGTGTTGTAAATATTTTCTAAACTATGTTTTGGGATCCCAAATGTAAATTTTTATAATTAATTGTGAAAAGCTACTTTCTCTAATGTTTTCTTTTTAATAATGGCTTAGTGACACGTTTTGAGTTAAAACCTCGATTAGCGAGTTGAAAGCACGATTTTAAACACACTTAGTAACGACTCTAAGGAGGTAGGGCGTTACACTTAAGCTAACAACAAATTCTACCATTAAATCAAACCTGAGACTATACCTTAATGATCTTGATGTTGTTCCTCAGCTACACCTCAAATCCCAGTCATAGTTTCTCCAATCTTCAAGCTAAATTCCCTAACATTTTCCTTCAAAATTCCCTCAGCTTCAAAGCTCAAGAGTGGAAGCGAGAGAGTGCGTGAGTGAGAGGGAGCGAAAGTCTTGAGAGGTTCTGATATGTTCTATCCAGTTCTGATCACCTCCTAACTCTATCTCTTTAATTAGAATGATCAAATTCCCTTTGTACTAACCCAGCCCCCTAATTACCCTTAAGGACAAAATGGTCATTAACCCCAATTCCCGCTATTTCCTTGAGTAATCCTACCAATTCCCAATTAATCCCGTCATGTCCAACTAATTAAAAAATACTTACCCATTACTCGATATATCCCAAATATGTTAAGTCTCTGAAAATACCTCTAGGCTCACCTTGAGCCGGGTATCAAACCCTACTGTGACTATTCCGCTAATCCGCTTACTAGGATCGCCTCGAGCTATATACTGGAAATATAGCCACATAATAATGTGGTCTCAACCATTTAACACATATAATCACATTTATGCCCTTAACGGGCCAAAATTACAGATATGCCCTTATAAACAAGAATGGGCCCACATGCATATTTAATACTCATCAACATCCATTTAAATGTATTCATATCATCATATATATATCATGCATCCCACATAGTCACGCATTTAATAAATTAATCACAAATATATCCAATTATGCCCTCCTGACACGCTAACCAGGGCACTAAACCATATTAGCATTTTCGGGTCATTACACCTTAACCCAGACCAAAGCTGGGGCTAGTCCCTCGGTCATGATAATTCATATTTCTAGTGCTTGTTCTTTGTTTATTGCATCGATTGATTCACGAGTTACTCATTTATTTGTATCTACTAGAGTGATTGACCATCTGTGTAGACCTTGTGATTTGTATGCTTGGGGATTTAGATCTTTAGGTGGTTGGTTAGAGCGTTACTAGTGGAGATAGACAATAGAGAGTTGTTGGTGGATCTGATTGAACTTATGATGGATGATTTTCATATTATTTTGTGGTTGGATTGGTTGGCAAAGTAAGAGGAGAAGAAAGATTGCAAGTAAAGGATGGTAACTTTTAAGATTGATGGAGAGGAACCCATTGTGTTTTGTGTGGACGGTGAGTGGGCCACGAGTACCTATGTTTTCTGCATTGAGAGTTAGAGACCTGTTGTAAGAAGGTTGAATATGATTAATAGAAAACATAGTAGATACCTCTAATGTTGTTTCAGTTGGACCACGTGAGACAAGGTTGGTGTGTTAGTTTCTTGATGTGTTTCTAGAAGACCTGCCAAGATTTCCACCACACCAAGAGATCGAATTTGTAATAGAATTCGCACCAGGAGCAGAACCAGTATTGAGGGCACCTTACAGAATGGCTCTAGAAGAGTTAAAGGAGGTGAAGATTCAATTGAAGGAATTACTAGATCTAGGATTCATTAGGCCCAGCTTTTCACCGTGGGATGGTCCACTGCTATTTATGATGAAGAAGGATGGGTCCTTAAGAATGTGCATCGATTACAGAGAGCTAAATAAGTTGACTATTAAGAATTAGTACCCACTGTCCAAGATTGACAATTTGTTTGATCAGTTACAAGGAAAGACAATATTTTCTTAGATCAACCATTGGTCTGGTTACCATCAGTTCAGGATTAAGGAAGAGGATATATCAAAGATTGCGTTCCGTACGAGGTATTGACATTATGAATTCTTGGTCATGTCTTTAAGATTAACCAATGCCCCAACAACATTCATGGATTTTATGAATAGGGTATTCAGGGATTATTTGGATAAGTTTGTAATTGTATTAATTTATGATGTACTTGTGCACTCCCAATCAAAAACGAAACACGAGGCTAAGGGAGCATGAGCTATACGCTATGATTAGTAAGTGTAAATTCTGGCTACCCCAAGTAACATTTCTGTGCCATATTGTGAGTAAGGAGAGGATTTTGGAGAATCCAGCCAAGATAGAGCCAATGAGAGATTTTTCGATACCAAGCAGTGTACCAGAGGTTAGAAATTGTTTCAAGGAGTTGAAGCGACGACTGATTACCACTCCAGTACTTAGTCTTCCAACAGAGAAGGAAAAGTTTATGGTCTACTATGATGCTTCGAGGCAGGGTTTGGGTTGTGTACTGATGCAAGCTAGAAAGGCGATGCTCTATGCTTGTAGACAACTGATGGAGTATGAACCGAGGTGTCCCACTCATGACATGGAATTAACAGCACTGGTATTGCACTAAAGGTATGGAGGCACTACCTATATGGAGAAAATTACGAAATATACATTGGCCATAAAAGTTTGAAGTATTTCTTCACTCAAAAAGATTTTAACATGTGCCAAAGACGTTGCTTAGAGTTGGTAAAGGACGATGATTGTCAGATTTTGTACAATCCAAGGAAGGCCAATGTGGTGGCCGATGGATTGAGTCGGACGGGTGCAAGAAAATTGTTCAATTTAAAATAGATATCAGAAAAGTTATATGAAGAAATGACGAGAGTGGGAATTGAATTGGTAGTTGGTCAGCTTGCCAACATTACCCTTCTATCCACACTTCTTGTGAGAATCAAAGAAGCACAAAAGGAGGATCCTCAGTTAATGAAACACACAGAGAATTTCTTAGCTGGATTGGCTAGAGACTTTACTATTTCAGAGGTAGATTTATTGAGATATAAAATTCAAAATTGCAATTCGATGGATTTTGGTATCAAGCGAGAGATTCTGGATGCATCTCATACCACTCCTTATTCCATACATCTAGGTATGACGAAGATGTACAAAGATCTAAAGACTCTGTATTGGTGACCAGGAATGAAGAAGGACGTGGTGGATTATGTGGCCATGTGTTTCACCTATCAACAGGGGAAGACTGAAAACCAAAGACCAAAGATTCCAGAGTGGAAGTGGGATAATATTACCATGGACTTCGTAGTTGAATTTCTAAGAACTAAAACCGTTTGTCCTGAACACCAAACCATTTCACTCCCCTCAAAGGTGAAACCCTAAGAAACACATGGTCAACGACATGAAACTCTACACTTCTTCATCTCAAGTTTGAGTAACTCTTCTGGTGATTCTGGGAGACGAGCATTCGAGCTCTAATCTTGTCAATTGCCTCATTGGTCCTCTGAACCATCTCAGGGCCCAGATATCTCCTCTCTCCGGCCTCATCCCAATGGATAGGTGATCTGCACTTCCTCCCATAAAGCATTTCATACGGAGCCACTCGGATAGTTGCCTGATAGTTTTTATTGTACAAGAACTCAATCAAAGGGACATACTTGCTCCAAGATCCCCCAAAATCTAGGACACATGGTCGTAGCATGTGCTTCAACATCTGAATCTTCCTCTTAGACTGTCCATCTATCTGAGGATGATAATCAGTATTCCATAGCCTTCTGTAGACTCTCCCAAAACATGGAGATGATGGTGGGGTCCCTGTCGGATACTATTGACCTCGAAGCCACATATAACTCGGCATACTATTCCATAGTATAAGTCGTCCTGACAGGTAAAAATTGGGCAGACTTGGTATACCTATCCACAATCACGCACACTGAGTCATGTTGTCCCACGGTCTTTGGCAAGCCAACCATGAAGTCCATGGTAGTGTCTTCCCACTTCCATTTTGGAATCCCTAGAGGCTGTAGCAACCCTGTTGGCCTCTCATGTTCAGCCTTGACCTGCTAGCAAGTTAAGCACTTGGCCAGATAATCCACCACATCCCTCTTCATGCCCGACCACCAATACAAAGCTCTCAGATCTTGGTACATCTTCGTCGTACCTGGATGTAAGGAATAGGGAGTGGTATGTGATTCATCTCAGATCTCCTGCCGGATATCAGAATCCATCGGAACACAGATCCGATCCTTGTACTTCAGTAACCCCATCTCTGAGATAGAGAATCCCTTAGCCGCTCCGACTAAGACCTTCTCCTTGTGACCTCTCAACTGGGAATCTTTCCCATGTGCCTCCTTGATCCTCTCAAGGAGCGTAGACTGAAGAGTGATGTTGGCTAACGGACCAACCACCAACTCAATACACACTATAGTGATCTCCTCAGCTAGCTTATCAGATATCTGTCTCGAATTGAACAACTGTCCTGGGTCTTTCCGACTCAATGCATCAACCACTACATTAGCCTTCCTAGGATGGTATAGGATGTCACAATCATAATCCTTTACCAACTCTAGCCACCGTCTCTGCTTATATTCAGATCCTTCTGAGTAAAGAAATACTTCAGGCTCTTATGGTCGGTGTATATCTACCATATAGATAATGTCTCCAAATCTTAAGTGCAAATACCACTGCTGTCAACTCCAGATCATGTGTGGGATATCTCTGCTCATACTCCTTTCTATGTCTCGATGCGTAGGCTATCACCTTACTAGCTTGCATCCGCACACATCCTTAACCCTGTCTAGAAGCATCACAATAAACCATAAACTTCTCATTATCTGTCGGCAAACTCAACACTAGCGCGATGATCAGTCGCCGCTTCAACTCTTTGAAACTGTTCTCACGTCTGTCTGTCCAAACAAACATTGTCTTCTTCTTTGTCGATTCTGTCAACGGCGTAGCTATCCTGGAGAACCCCTCAACAAACTAGCAATAATATCCTGCCAATCCTCACTTCAGGAACACTGCTCAGTCTAGCCAAATCTCTCTCTGCCTCAATCTTACTTGGGTCAACTAGAATCCCCTCCTGACTGACGATATGGCCCAGTAAGGATGGGATTCTAGTTGCGGCAACCAAAACTCGCACTTGCTGAACTTAGAATAGAACCTATGCTCCCTTAACCGCTGCAATACCAAACACAGATGCTGCTCATGCTCTGTCTCTGACTGAGAGTACACTAGAATGTCGTTGATGAACACAATCACAAATTTATCGAGATAGTTCTTGAAATCCTTATTCATCATATCCTTGAAAGTTGTTGGGGCATTGGTTAATCCAAAGCACATAACCAGGAATTCGTAGATTCAATACCCTGTTCGGAAAGCGGTCTTTCGTATGTCCTCTTCTTTAATCCTTAGCTGATGGTACCTGATCGTAGATAAATCTTGGAAAACACTGTCCTTCCCTGTAACTGGTCCAATAAATCCTCTATCCTAGGTAGTGGATACTTGTTCTTAATGGTCACCTTGTTCAGCTCCCTGTAGTCAATACACATCCTAAGAGATCCATCCTTCTTCTTGAGGAACAACACTAGAGCACCCCATGGCCAGAAACTCGGTCTAATGAACCCCAAATCAAATCACTCCTGCAACTGAATCTTCCAATCCTTCAACTCCATCGGAGCAATTCTGTAAGGTGTCCTAGATAATGGCTCACCCTTCGTGCCAACTCTATAACAAAATCAATCTCCTGCTGCGGCGGCAACCCTGGCAGATCTGCTGCAAATAAATTTGGAAACTCACATACCAATTTGGTCTTCCCCGGTCACACCCGCCCAATCCTAGAGGTATCCACAACACTCGCTAGGAATCCTATGCAGCCTTCCTACATCAGTCAATAGCCTTTAGTGCTTAGATCATAGGTATTCACGGTCCACTAACTATCCCCACAAATACAAAGGGTACCTCCCCTTCTGGTTCAAAAGTCACCATCTTGCGCCTGCAGTGAATCGTCGCCCCATACTTCGATAAGCAATCCATCCCTAGGATCATATCGAAGTCATCCATCGCAAGCTCAATCAGATCAAGACACAACTCCCTACCATCTACCTCTACTGGTAAATCTCTAATCCATCTCCTAGAGACTACCAGTTCCCCAGTTGGCAACAATGTCTGAAATACCCAAGCATACAAAACACAAGGTCTACACATCAGAACTATCGCACTAGCAGACACAAACGAATGAGTAGCTCCCAAATCCAACAATGCAATGTAAGAAAAAATAGCACTAGAAATCTGACCTGTCACAACCGAGGGGCCAACCTCCACCTCAGTATTAATCAAAGTAAACACTCTGGCAGGAGCAAGACTATCGCCCTGCTTTGACTTCTCTTCATGGCTTGTGGGCAGTCCTTTTTCAGATGATTAGCACTCCAACAGAAAAAGTAGGCCCTAATCCGGCACTCACCCTGGTGTCATCCTCTGCACCGGGGACATTGTAACGACCCCAAATTCACTAGTAAGGCTTAAGGGCCTTGAGTAGTGTGCCTGGAGGGCATAATGGGATTTTGGTGTGTGAATTTAATGAGTTTAATGCATGATTATGATTTAATGCATGTTATATGACTATTTGATTATTTGGGATGCATGACTATGTGAATTAGTATGCATGGAGACCTGATGGTCTTAGGAAGAGCATAATTGTAATTTGGCCATTTTAGGGCATAACTGTGATAATTGTATTATGTGATTTGTGCCATGTGAGTGTGGTGTTTTTATCAGGATGCACGCATCAAGACGGTCCTAGTGAGCCAATTAGTCTAAAAGTCGCAACGGGATTTTATACCCGGCTCGGGAGGAGCCTAGGGGTACTATAGGAATTTCGTAAGTTGAGTCGAGAATGAGTGGTTATAGTTACTGGCAATTGAGTAACCTGGGTAACCATTTGTAACTACTGTGAGTAACAAGTTTTAGATAGAAAATGGTAGAAATGAAATAGAAGTGAAAGGACTTAAGTGCCCTTGAAGGTTTAGTTAGGAAGGGTTATTAGGAAGGGGTAAATTGGTCATTTGGCAAGGAAATTAGACAATTTTCAGCGGGGTTTATGGGGTACACGGTTTGGGCATTGGGTCATTAGGTGTTTTGATAAAATTGGAAGAGAAGAAAAAGAAGAAGAAAGAAAGGCTAGGGCAAGAAGAAGAAAGAAGAAGAGGTGTAGAAAGGGATGAAGTGGGAGCTCAGGAAGAGATCAAGGAAGCATATAGGGTGGATTCTCCACTTGAGGTAAGGATTTTATGTACATTTAAGTTTGATTTCTGCTTTGACTTGTGAATCTAAAGCTTGAGTTAGTTTTTTTGAGTTTTGGTTTGAGTTGATGAAATTAGAAATCAAAGGCGTGGATTTTGGGTGTGATGATGTTTTGATCTTGATTCTAGTGTCTATAGGTTGTTAGATGGTTCATATGAAGTTTTGATTTGATCTTGGGGTTTAGGTATTTGTTTGGGTTGATTTGGGAAGGTTGAAGCTAGGGAAAAACGCAAGAGGAAATCCAGAATTCTGGGTTCGCGAAGGAGCGCCGCGGCCCTGTTCTTGGGTGCCGCGGCGCAAGGATGCTTCAGGAGGTGGCCTAGCCGCTGGGCGCCGCGGCCCTTGAGGGGAGTGCCGCGGCCCTAGGCCATTTTGGCAGCCAAAAAGTTGAATTTTTAGGGCTTTTGCCCGGGGACACGGGGGATGGTTCCGATGTTTTGTTTTATGGATTTAGAGGTCCCGGGAGTGCGGGATTGGTCCTGGGAAGTGGTCTTGGGCTTGGTTAGTATTAAAAGTGTTTTATGTGTGTTGTGGATAGGATTTCAGGGAGGCTCGTACTAGAGGACCATGCTAGTGACCTTGGTGCATCGGAAAGCTCGGAATACAGGTAAGAAAACCGTAACACCCGAGAATAGTGCATGGGCCCACCGTGTGATTACAAGGCATGGCCCTAGATTGTATTATGTGCAAATGTGTAATCTTAGACGAACTATTATATGTTTGAATGGTTATTTCAAAATGTATTATACGTGCTATTATAATGAAATGAACGGCTAAGGCCGAGAGCGGCGAAGGCCGGGTACGGCCTTGGGAACGGAAGTAACACTCAGCACATGGGATGCTTATAGCCAGGGTGGGACCCACGGGATACATGAGTTATCCTTACGGTGAGGACCGAGACCCCAGGCTTTGGTAAGGCCTCTGGGGCGGCATGGCTGTGCTTGTTTAAGACTGATGGCTTTCCTATTTATCAGTGTATTATGTCAGCTATATTATTTGCATATGTTATGTACTATTTGGGTTTTCTTGCTGGGCTTCGGCTCACGGGTGCTCCGTGTTGCAGGTAAAAGCAAAGAGTCAGTCAACCGGCCATGAGTATGGAGAGCGTGGGGGCGGCGCGTACATGTTCGGCCTGCCCGACTGCCTTGGTTGGGGGCATTTTGTATATGGCTGTATTTACCATTCTTTTGATAGTTGATCAAGTGTAAATCTATTTTTGAGTTGTAAATATTTTGTAAACCTTATTTTGGGATCCCGGATGTTTTATACTTAACGTTTTCAATGAAGCTAAACATTTTAAAAGAGTACAGCCTTAAACTTTGATTTATTCACACTTTTGGTTTTAGAAACCACTTAGAGTCAGTCAAAAGCACGATTTCTGTCTTAAACTCACTAAGTAGCAGCTCTAAGGTAGTAGGGCGTTACAACTTGGTATCAGAGCGAGCCAAGGTTTATTGGTTCTGGAGATTGACCGAACATGTACGCACGCTGCCATTGAAAAGCTCGACTCAGGGTTGATTGGTATGGTTGATCAATATATCTGAATATGTGATTAAATGCTTTGTGTGCCTGCTTAAGTTATTAGGAGCACGATGATTGAAATAACATATGCATGATGCCAGGGCAAGTCCCGTTGTATGCTGTATGATATTTGTATGACATTTTGGTCGATTGATCATGGTTGTTGTTGAGATTGAGAGGTGGAAATTGGACCTTGTTATCATGCCTGATGAGCGGTGTCACTGATTGCAGGCATTTAGTTGTAATGCCTCGCCAATCATCGAGACTCCGCGGCATTCAGGCCGAGGATGACAACCAGGGGCAGGACCCTCCACCTGCTCCTCAGAACTGGCAGCAGATTTTAGCCGAGATGGAGGCTAGGTTGAAGAAAACAGAGGAAGAGCTTAGTCAGTTGAGGCAACCAGCTCCTCCACCAGCCACTGGGATACCACTACAGGCGAGTGTAGCACCATCTCCGGTTCAACTTGTGACTGAGAACAGGTTGGAACCTCTGTATGAAAGATTCAGAAAACAGCAACCTCCTACCTTTGAGGGCAGAGCAGACCCACTGCAGGTTGAGCAGTGGATGAATATGATGTCTGTTATCCTGGACTTCATGAGGGTTGAAGGAAAGGAAAGGGTTAATTGTGCCAGTTATATGCTTAGAAATGATGCACGAATATGGTGGGATGTAGTAAGGCAGCGAAGGGATACTGCAACTATGACTTGGGAAGAATTCAAGAGCATTTTTAACGAGAAATACTACAGCGTAGCCGTGCGAGCTGCGAAGGCGGATGAGTTCAACAACCTAACTCAGTGCAGGTTATCCTTCACCGAGTACGCCCTGGTATTTGACAGATTAGCGAAGTTTGCACCAGAGCTAGTGTCGACTGATGTGGCCAGAAGGGACAGGTTTATACGGGGATTAAATGTAATGATCGCCCGTGACGTGAGTATTACAATGGCTCCAGAGACTACCTATGCGCAAGTGGTAGACAAAGCCCTCACTACTGAGAGGGCTGAGGATCAGATCTGGAAGGATAGCGCTGCTAGGCGTGATACCAGGAGGGTAGTGCCTTCTTCTTCTGGGCCTAGTCGGGGCAGCGGCCCCAGTGAGCAGAAGAGAAGAGTACCAGACTCATTTGCTCCTTATGGTTCTGACAGGAGGGTTCGCGGTTCTGTGGGTGGCCGCCAGGGCGGAAATGACAGCTGGAGAAGCTTTCCGATGTGTCCTCAATGCAGGCGACGACATCAGGGCGAGTGCCGAACCAGGGCATGCTTTGTTTGTGGAAGCACCAGTCACTTGAAGAAAGATTGCCCACAGGCTAAGAAGGACGAGCCAAGGTAGGGAGACAGCCTCGCTCCTGCTAGGGTTTTCACTTTGACTCAGACTGAGGCAGAGGCCAGTCCCTCAGTGGTCACAGGTCAGATTTTTAGCGCTGGATCCTTTTTTACTGCATTGATTGATTCTGGTGCTACGCACTCATTTGTTTCTGCTAGGGTGATTGATCAACTTTGTAGACCTAGTATTTTGTATGCTAGGGGTTTTCAGACTATATTGCCTACAGGAGAACTGGTAGTCTCTAGGAGGTGGGTTAGAGCATTACCAGTAGTAGTAGACGGTAGAGAATTGTTTGTTGACATGATTGAACTAGATATGGACGATTTTGATATAATACTAGGAATGGATTGGTTGACGCGGTATGGAGCAACAATTTATTGTAGGCGGCGAATGGTGACCTTTGAACCGGAAGGTGAGGCACCCTTTGTGTTCGTGGGAACGGTGAATGGACCGCGAGTGCCTACGATCTCAGCACTAAAGGCTAGAGACCTGATGCAGGAGGGTTGCATAGGATTCCTAGCGAGTATTGTAGATTCCTCCAAGGTGGCGACAGTGGGACCGAACGAAACGAGAGTGGTCTGTGAGTTTCCAGACTTGTTTCCAGCAGATCTGCCAGGACTGCCGCCACAGCGAGAGATTGAGTTCGTCATAGAGTTGGTTCCGGGAGCAGAGCCAGTGTCCAAGGCGCCTTACAGAATGGCTCCGGCAGAATTAAAGGAATTGAAGATTCAATTGCAGGAGCTACTGGATTTGGGGTTTATTAGACCGAGTTTCTCGCCGTGGGGTGCTCCAGTGTTATTTGTTAAGAAAAAGGATGGATCGCTCAGGATGTGCATTGACTACGAGGAGTTGAATAAGCTGACCATCAAGAACAAGTATCCATTGCCTAGGATTGACGACTTATTTGATCAGCTTCAGGGGAGTACAGTGTTTTCAAAGATTGATCTCCGATCAGGTTATTATCAGTTGAGGATCAAAGAAGAGGACGTACCAAGAACTGCTTTTCGGACACGATATGGGCATTATGAATTTCTGGTCATGTCCTTTGGATTAACCAATGCCCCGGCGGCATTTATGGATTTGATGAACAGAATTTTCAAGGATTATCTGGATAAGTTTGTGATTGTATTTATTGATGATATCCTAGTGTACTCCCAGTCAGAGATAGAGCATGAGCGTCATCTGCGCCTGGTATTGCAACGGCTAAGAGAGCATAAGCTATATGCTAAGTTTAGTAAATGCGAGTTTTGGTTATCGCATGTTTCATTTCTAGGCCATATTATCAGTAATGATGGGTTACTGGTCGACCCAAGCAAGACGGAAGCAGTGAGAGATTGGCCTAGACCCAGCAATGTTCCTGAAGTTAGAAGTTTCCTTGGATTAGCAGGTTACTACCGGCAGTTCGTAGAGGGGTTCTCCAGAATTGCTACTCCATTGACAGAACTGACAAGGAAGAAGACCAAGTATGTGTGGACAGATCGATGTGAGAACAGCTTTAAAGAGTTGAAGCGGCGGTTGATTACTGCACCAGTGCTGAGCCTGCCAACAAATGATGAGAAGTTTGTGGTCTACTGTGACGCTTCCAGACAGGGTCTGGGATGCATGTTGATGCAGGCTGGGAAAGTGATAGCGTATGTGTTGACCCAAGATTTGGCCAACTGACACAGAGTCAAAACGTGATTGATGTGGACAAATGTATAGAGAAGAACGCAATGACAAAAGTAAAGAAAACACAGTAATTTATAGTGGTTCGGCCCCAGGATTTGGTAATGACCTACGTCCACTTAGAATGATATTGATATAAAATCAGAAGGGTGATCAAAAAACCAGGGTTCAATGAGTTTCACTCTCCTCCAAAGAACAATACAGATTTACATGGAGAATTACTCTTGGAGAATTAAAACAAAGTGTGACTAATAAAAAATTTAGGCTGTAGTCTTTCAAAACGCGTTGTTTCATTAAAAAAAACTTCTAGTATTACTAATTTGGGATCCCAAAATAAGGTTTGAAAACTATTTACATCCTGAAATAAGTTTACAGTTGATTAGTTATAAAATCATAGATTATTACAGCTATTTCTCAAATAAACCCCTAACCAAAGCAGTCGGGCAGGCCAAACATTTACGCGTCGCTTCACGCTCTCCGTACTCATGGTTGGTTGACTCAGTCTATGCCCTTACCTGCAACACAGAGCACCCGTGAGCTGAAGCCCAGCAAGAAAACTCATGCCGTTCATAACATATGCAAATTATACAGTTAATCATATCAGATAGTCCACAGATAAACAGGTCAACCATTTGACTAAGCAAACACGGCCATGCCGCCCCAGAAGCCTTACCAAAGCCTGGGGTCTCGGTCCTCACCGTAAGGATATCATATGTATCCTCTGGGTCCTACCCTGACCATAAGCATCCCATGTGCTAAGTGTTACTACCGGCCCCACTGCCGTTCTCGGCCTTTCACCGTTCTCGGCTCCATTGCCATTCTCAGCTCCGCGCCGTATCATTCCACTATAATCACATATAGTATAACTCAAAAAACATTCAAACAAATATCAATTCATTTAAGTCTGCACCCTAACATGTAATGCAATATAGGGCCGTGCCCTGCAATCATCTCATCATGCAATATAGGGCCATGCCCCCAATCACACTATGGGCACATGCCCTATCCTACGGGTGTTATAGTTTTCTTGCCTGTCAATTTGGTAGCTTTCAACACTTGACTCCTTGAGCACGATCCCACTCGAGCCTTAGCACACACCTAGGCACAAACATAGGTCAAAGTCAACACCGAACACCAAGTCCGAATACCTAGCCTCGGGACCACTCCCGAGCCCCCGGGAAGTCCTAGATCCCCAAAACAAAGTGGTGGAATCGAGCCCCGAACCCTAGGTCAAAATCCCTCATCAAAAACCCAAAAATCCCATTCTGTGAATAGTGCAGCGCTACAGCGCTCTAAAGAGGGCGTTGTAGCGCTACAAGTAGAAACACACCCCCCAGAACAGGGGCTAGCGCTAGAGCGCCCACTGACTAGCGCTGTAGCGCTAGTTGCAGCCCAGCAGAACCCAAAAGTCGCTTCTTGCGATTTCCTTCAACCATTTCAACCCCAAACTTGTCCAAACCTTTTCGAAACCCAAAAACAAACTTATCAACACCTCACACTCATCCCAAGCATCCCAAGAACTCAAAACCCAAGCACATTCAACCCAAATCTCAAAATTCACCATGATCAACCCTAAAACCAGAAATTCAGTCAACAACAAAGTTAAGGGTTTAGAATTCTTACCATTGATGCAAATTTCGACCTTGATTCAACCCTAGACCTCCTTAGCTTGTTCATCCTCAAAGCTTGCCCAGAAATTCCCTAAACTTCCCATCAACCCAGCTCAAAACACAGCTTAAACCAGCCAAACCCTTAAAACTGAAATTTCTAAAAACTTACCTCAAAAGTTGATGTGTTCTTGCTAATCCTTGCCAAATCTTCAAGTCTAACCCAAGATCCTTGATGCTCAGGCTATCATTGCTCTCCACTAAGCTTTGCTCCAAGAAATTTGAAGAGGAATAGTGCAAGAATGCACAAACCGATCTTTTTAGAAAAACCCTCTGTTTTCCCTCTTTTCTTTCTTTTCTTTCTTTCTCTCCACAGCCAACACACTTTCTCTATAAATCCCACTAAGTGTAAAGCCTCATTTAATCTATCTCCAAAAAGCCAAATGACCAAAATGCCCTCCCTATTAATTCTAAACCCCTTTTGTCCAAGTGGGGCCATTTTAGTCATTTTACTCAATTCCCGCTAATCCTCAAATGTCTCTAATAATTTCCCGTTGCTTTCCAACACCTGATAAATCACCAAATAAGTATTCCTTGATATCAAAATAAACCCCAATATACTCATTAGCTTCCTATTTATACCCCCAGGCTCGCCCCGAGCCGAGTATAAATTTCCCGTCATGACTTTCCGCTAGCCTGCTCACTGGGATCGCCTCGAGTCATAAATCACAAATACATCCACATCACAATGTGGTCTCAAAAATCATCACATATCAATACAGTTATGCCCAACATGGCCAAAATTACAATTATGCCCTTCTAACACGATCCGGGCCTACATGCATACTAATATACATAGTCATGCATCTCAGATAATCAAATAGTCATATAACATGCTTTAAATCATAACCATGCATTTAACTCATAAAATCACACATAAATCCCAACATGCCCTCCTGGCACACTAATCAAGGCCCTTAAGCCTTATTAGCGAATTTGGGTCGTTACATTAAGTCTACGTGGTTACCTCAAGGCTCGGGGTACCCAAACGTCCCCGAGGGCAAAAATGATAAGTTTCCCAAATATTCCCTTCTAGACATTCTAAGCTCAAATATATCTCCAAATATTTATATAATGCACATTTTAAACTCGCTTAGTAACGGCACTAGGGAAGTAGGGCATTACAAGCAGTGGATGAATATGATTTCCTTAATTTTGGATTTTATGAGGGTTAAGGGAAATGAGAGGGTGGCTTGTGCTAGTTACATGTTTAGGGAAGATGCCCGCATCTGGTGGGACTCGCTGGTTCAGAGAAGGAATGTAACAGTTATGACTTGGGAAGAGTTCAGAAACTTATTTATATCATAAGTACTACAGTGTGGCAGTTTGAGCTGCGAAGGTTGACGAGTTCATCAACCTAACTCAGAATCGATTGACAGTGACAGAGTATGCTTTGAAGTTTGACAGACTGGCAAAGTTTGCACCAGATTTAGTGCCGACTGATGCGGCTAGAAGGGACAGTTTTGTGCGGGGATTGAACGTTATGATTGCCTGCAATATGAATATAACTTTGGATCTGGCGACTACTACTTATACCAAGGTAGTGGACAAGGCCCTTACAGCTGAGAGGGCCGAAGATCAGATTTGGAAAGAAAGTGCTATCAGGCGTGATGCCAGGAGGACAGTGCCTCCTTTTGTTGGATCAGTTAGGGTGGTGGTTTTAGTGAGAAGAAGAGGAAGACCCCAGATTCCTTTGTTCCTCCCACTTCAGATAGGAGGGAACGGGGTGCTTCTACTGGCCGACAGGGTGGAAGTGACAACTGGAGGAGCTTTCCAGTGTGTCCACGGTGCAGGCGACGACACTAGGGTGAGTGCAGGATAAGGGCCAGCTTTGTTTGTGGGAGCCGCAGTCATCTGAAGAGGGATTGCCCTCAATTCAAGAAAGAGGAGCAGAAGCAGAGTGACAGTCTTGCTCCTGCCAGGGTATTTACTTTGACTCAGACCGAGGCGGAGGCTAGGCCCTCAGTTGTGACAGGTCAGATCTCTAGTGCTGGTTCTCTGTATACTACATTGTTTGATTCAGGGGCTACCCAGTCATTTTTATCTGCTAGAGTGATAGATCAACTTTGTAGACCTAGTGGTGTGTATGCTAGGGGATTTTAGGCTTTGTTGCCAACAAGAGAATTGGTAGTCTCTAGTAAATGGATTAGAGCATTGCCAGTAGAGGTAGAGGGTAGGGAACTGTCTATGGATTTGATTGAGTTAGAGATTGATGACTTTGATATGATTCTAGGGATGGATTGGTTATCGAAGTATGGGGCAACAATCGACTGCAAGCACAGAATGGTGACTTTTGAACTGGAAGGGGAGGTACCCTTTGTATTTGTGGGGACAGTTAGTGGACCGCGAGTACCAATGATTTCAGCATTGAAGGCTAGAGACCTGATGCAGGAAGTTTGCATGGGATTTATAGCGAGCGTTGTGGATACTTCTAGGGTGGTGTCGGTTGGACCGGGTGAGACTAGACTGGTGTGTGAGTTTCTAGATTTGTTTCCGGCAGATTTGCCATTGTTGCCGCCATAGCGGGAGATTGACTTTGTTATAGAGTTGGTACCAGGAGCGAAGCCAGTATCTAGGACACCTTACAGAATGGCTCCAGCAAAACTGAAGGAGTTGAAGATTCAGTTGCAAGAGTTACTTGATTTGGAGTTCATCAGACTGAGTTTCTCACCATGGGGTGCTCTAGTATTGTTTGTTAAGAAGAAGGACGGATCCCTTAGGATGTGTATTGATTACAGGGAGATAAACAACTTAACCATTAAGAACAAGTATCCACTGCCTAGGATCGACGATTTATTTGATAAATTACTGGGAAGAACAGTGTTTTCCAAGATAAACCTTCGATCATGTTACCATTAGTTGTGAATTAAAGAGTAGGACATACCAAAGACCACTTTCCGAACGAGGTATGGACACTATGAATTCCTGGTTATGTCCTTTGGATTAAGCAATGCCCAAGCAGCCTTTATGGACATGATGAATAGGGTTTTCATAGATTATCTGGATAAGTTTGTGATTGTGTTCATCAACGACATCTTGGTGTATTCTCAGTTGGAGACGGAGCACGAGCAGCATCTGCTGTTGGTTCTACAGCGGTTGAGGGAGCATAAGTTATATGCTAAGTTCAGTAAGTGTGAGTTCTGGTTACTACAAGTTACATTTCTAGGCCATATTTTCTCTAAGGAGGGGATTTTGGTTGACCCAAGTAAGATTGAGGCGATCAGAGATTGGCCTAGATCGAGCAATGTTCCCGAAGTAAGAAGCTTTTTGGGCTTAGCGGGGTACTATCGGCGGTTCATTGAGGGGTTCTCCAGAATATCTACGCCATTAACAGAACTAACAATGAAGAAGACAAGGTATTTCTGGACGGACAGATGTGAGAATAGTTTCAAGGAGCTGAAACGGCGATTGATCACCGCGCCAGTGTTAATTTTGCCGGCAGATAATGAAAAGTTTGTGGTTTATTGTGATGCATCCAGGCAGGGTTTGGGGTGCGTGCTAATGCAAGCTGGTAAGGTGATAGCCTATGCATTGAGACAGTTAAAGGAGTATGAGTAGAGGTATCCCACACTTGATTTGGAGTTGGCAGTGGTGGTGTTCGCACATAAGATTTGTAGACATTATCTCTATGGTGAGAAGTCCGAGATATACACCGACCATAAGAGCCTAAAGTATTTCTTTACTCAGAAGGACCTGAATATGCGCCAGAGGCGGTGGCTGGAATTGGTTAAGGATTATGATTGCGATATCCTATACCATCCTGGGAAGGCTAATGTGGTGGCTCATGCATTGAGTCGGAAAGGGCCAGGACTGTTGTTTAGTTCAACGCAGATATCTGACAAGCTGGCCGAGGAGAGGATCAGAGTAGATATAGAGTTGGTGGTTGGTCAGTGGGCCAACATTACTCTTCAAGTCTACACTCCTTGAGAGGATCAAGGAGGTGCAGGGAAAAGATTCCCAGTTTATAGGTCACAGAGAGAATGCCTTAGTCGAAGCGACCAAGGATTTTTCTATATTAGGGATGGGATTACTGAAGTACAAGGGTCAGATCTACGTTCCGATGGATTCTGATATCCGGCGGGAGATTTAAGATGAATCGAATGCTACTCCCTATTCTTTGCATCCAGGTACAACAAAGATGTATTAGGATTTGAGAGCTCTGTATTGGTGGTCGGGCATGAAAAGGGATGTGGTGGATTATGTGGCCAAGTGCTTAACGTGTCAGCAGGTCAAGGCTGAGAATTAGAGGCCAACGGGGTTACTGCAGCCACTGGGGATCCCAGAATGGAAGTGGGAAGATATCACCATGGACTTTGTGGTTGGTTTACCGAGGACCATGGGACAGCATGACTCGGTGTGGGTGATTGTGGATAGGTATACCAAGTCCGCCCACTTTTTGCTTATTAGGACAACTTATACTGTGGAGCAGTATGCTGAGTTGTATGTGAAGGAGATTATTCGACTTCATGGGGCTCTGAGGTCGATAGTATCCGACAGAGACCCCACCTTCACTTCAAAGTTCTGGGAGAGTCTGCAGAAGGCTATGGGCACGCAGTTACAGTGTAGTACCGCTTATCATCCTCAGATAGATGGACAGTCTGAGAGGACAATTCAGATATTGGAGGACATGTTGCGAGCCTGTGTGCTAGATTTTGGGGGATCGTGGAGTAAGTATCTCCCTTTGATCGAGTTCTCATATAACAACAGTTACCAGGCGACCATTGGAGTGGCTCCGTATTTGATGCTCTATGAAAGGAAGTGTAGATCACCTGTTCATTAGGATGAGACAGGTGAGAGGAGATATTTGGGTCCAGAGATGGTTCAGAGGACCAATGAGGCAATTGAGAAGATTAGAGCGCGAATCCTCGCCTCCCAGAGTCGTCAGAAGAACTATTCAGACCTGAAATGCAGGGGCGTGGAATTTCAGGTTGGTGACCATGTGTTTCTTTGGGTTTTGCCTTTGAGGGGAGTGAAACGGTTTGGTGTTCGGGGCAAGTTGAGCCCTAGGTTTGTTGGCCCCTTCGAGGTTCTGGAGCGGGTTGGAGAAGTAGTTTACAGACTAGCGATGCCTCCAGCTTTATTAGGGGTTCACGATGTTTTCCATGTGTCCATGCTCAAGAAGTATGTGTCAGACTCGATGCACATTCTAAGTTATGAGAATCTGGAGCTTGTTCAGGATTTGACCTATGAGGAGAAGCCGGTTCAGGTTCTTGATCAAAAAGATAAAGTCTTGCGGAGCAAGACCATCGCCTTGGTGAAAGTGTTGTGGAGGAACATCAAGGTTGAGGAGGCAACGTGGGAACTTGAATCAGAGATGAGGGAGCGGTATCCCGAATTGTTCAGGTAATTTCGAGGATGAAATTTTTGTAAGGAGGGGATAGTTGTAACGACCCAAATTCGCTAATAGGGCTTTGGGCCTTGATTAGCATGCCTGGATGGCAATAAATTTTTATTTTTTTTTATCAAGAAGAGTAGAAAAGCTTCATTGAACAAATGAACCAACCAATTACAAAAAAACTTCAGCTACACAAACTACATCAGACTAAAACTGGCCGAACAAGTTTTTAGAAGGAAAGGCTGAGTGCTGGTTTTTCCCTCTCCCATGGCGAAGAAGAAGAAACCAATACGAAAGCCAGTTTCTCCTGTAGGAGACCAAGAGAAACAACTGAATATGGTAGAGAATTTGACAATCCATGGCCTGGACAACACTCGAGTAGAGATGTGCAAGGAATTTGCTGCAACAGGGGTAGATAAAGTAGGAACTGAAGAGTTCGAGTTTTGTCCTTGTGATGAGAACCTAGGGTTGGGCGATTTTGATCCTCATGAAGTCCTGATAAAGGATTTAGACTAGGCTGAGTCGACCTCAAAATGAATGTCATGGGCAGACAAGGTGGAGGCGAATGACTTTCAGGCATCAGCTCAGAAGCAATGGCAGAAATTTCAGGCTGTTAATCTCTCTTTTTCAGATCAGAAGCTTGAATTCATTGAACCTCTATTCAGAGAAGGACGAAAGTTTGCTCAAATCGATGCCGAGGAGGTTAAAATGCAATCCGCAAATTGGAGTTCGGCAGTCATATGCATGGTGTTGGGTGCCAACCCACCTATGGCTGTCTTTGAAGGATTAATCAAGAGGGTTTGGGGTCACTTAGGGATAGCTCAGTTAGCTAGAATGACGATGGGTCTAACAATGGTAAAGTTCAATGATGATGCTACAAGAGATCATGTCCTTGAACATGGCCTTACACATTTTGATAGGAAGCCGGTCATAGTTCGCCCATGGACAACGGATTTGTGTGCAGTTCGTCTGGTTCGCACTGTTCCCCTTTGGATTTGCCTTCAAGAATTAGGGCTCCAGTATTCGAGTAGCAAATGCCTCAGTGCTTTAGTTAGCACTATAGGTAGGCCGATAATGGTAGACAAGTTTACTAGGGAACGGTCTCGTGTGCAATTTGCTCGAGTTTTGGTTGAGATGGAAATCATGGATAGTCTTCCGAAGAGCATTCAGTTCATTAACGAACATGGTCAGATCATGGAGCAGGGGGTTGAGTATGAATGGCTACTGATAAAGTGTAAAACCTGTGCTGGCTTTGGGCACTCAATGGTAGAATGCAGGAAAGAGAAGAAAGTTCATTGGGTCAGGAAAGTAACAGAGGCCCAAACAGAGGAGGATCAGGGACCTGGGGTACAACAGGTTGGACAGATGAAAGAAGATGGGGATCAGGCATGTTCAGGAACAAGCAAAGAGAAGGTGGAACCTGAGGGTCCTTCTCTCTCAGGCGAGGAAGCAAAGGATGACACTAATGATAGAGGTTCGGTCACTAATCCGTGGAGAACTCCAAAAAGAGTTGTTGCACATGCTAAGGAGGGACAGAGGTTATATACTCATGCTCATAATGCAGGTCGTAAAACTAAAGCTCTGAACAAGTTTGAAATTCTGCAAGAAACAGTGGTGATCAACAAGGAAGGCAGTTTGAATCCTACCTCCTCTTATGGATAGTTACAACATCTTAAGTTGGAATATTAAAGGGCTAAATAAAGTAAATAAATAGAGCCCAGTTAGTGCTTTATGTAATAAATACAAAGTGGGAATTTGTGGTCTTTTGGAGACTAAACTGAAGGGATGCAGAATTAGTAAATTCATGGAGAACCATTTTCCAAACTGGGACTATCACACTAGTTCCATCATTGAAGGTCGTATCTTAGTAATGTGGAGAAGATCGTTTGTTAAAACCATTATTTTAGAGGAATCCTCTCAAGCAATTCATTGTCAGGTGAAGATGTTGGGTTTGCAGCAGGAATTCGGGGTCACATTCGATTATGGTCTTAATTCGATTGAGGGTAGGAGGTGACTTTGGGAAGGGTTACAGAGATCTTCTCACATGCCTAAAGCCTGGATCTATCTTGGTGATTTTAATGCCCCTCTTTCAGGCAAGGACAGAGCTGGAGGCAAGGCTGTTTCAGACTCAGAATTACATGACTCTTTAAATTGGTTGGCTAGTGCTCAGGTTGAACCTCTTCGGGGTATTGGCTCCTATTACACGTGGTCTAATAATCAAGAGGGTGCCGCTAGGATATATTCTAAAATTGACCATGTTTTGAGCATTGAAAAGTAGCTAGATCTGTTCTCTAAATCTACAGCAATTTATAGATGGGAAGGTTGATCACTGTTCTTGTCTGGTTAGTTTTCAAAATTTTGAGCAGTTGGGATCCAAAAATTTTCGCTATTACAACTACTGGGCAGAGCACAAGGATTTCAATGAGTTGGTTGTTAAAAGCTAGAGAGGCCCAATTACAGCTTATGGTATGAATGCCGTTTTTCTAAAGCTGCTGAGGCTTAAGCACTGTCTTAAAAATTTTAATAAGGACCGAATAGGAGATTTACAAGCAAATTATCATAAGGCCAAGGATGCTTATCAAGTTGCTCAGCTGCAAGCTCAAGCTCACCCCCTTGATTCTTGCTATGAAGAGGCTGAGAGGACTGCAGCAGGGGAGTTTTCTGTTCAAGAGAGGTTATATCAGAGTTTTTTAATTCAAAGGAGTAAAGTAACTTGGTTAAGATAAGGAGATCTGACCACTTCCTTTTTTCATGCATTTCGGAAGAAGCGTAAGGCTGAAAATGGGATAGTTTCTTTTATGACAGAGGAAGGGCAGTTAGTTGATAACTATACAGAAGTGGTATCTCAATTTCTGGGTCATTTTAAAGCTTGTTTAGGCAGTCCTAGTTCTGCTTCAGGCAGGGTTAATTTGCAGCATATTGACTTAGGTCCAAAGCTATCAGTTGAGCAGCAAGTTTCGCTTTTGAGACCTTTCTCTAAGAAGGAAATTCGGGAGGCTTTATTTAGTATTCCTAATACTAAATCTCCAGGTCCTGATGGGTATGGTTCCGGCTTCTTTAAAGATGTTTGGAGTAAAATAGGTGAAGAGGTTTGCTCGGCTATCTCTTACTGTTTTGAATCTGGAAATTTTCCTTCTAAGCTTCATGAAACAACCATTTCTTTGATTCCTAAGATTGCTAATCCTTCTCGGGCTGTCGACTATAAGCCAATAGCTTGCTGTTCCACACTGTATAAATGCATGGCTAAGTTGATTTGTAAGAGGTTGGCTGTTGTTCTTCCAGTTATTGTTCAATCCAATCAAGGAGCTTTCATTCAAGGTCGATCTATTGCTCACAATATCATGATCTGTCAAGATCTTATTAAAAATTATGGGAGAGTTTCTACTTCTTTGAGATGCGTTATTAAGATAGATTTGAGCAAAGCTTACGATACCGTAGATTGGCTGTTTCTTGAAGGTTTGCTGAAAGCTTTAAAGTTCCCCATGAAGTTTATAGGCTGGGTTATGTCTTGTGTTAGGAATACCACCTATTTTCTAGTGATGAATGGCCGAATTCAAGGCAAGTTTAAAGGGGGGAAGGGGCTGAGACAAGGTGATCCTATGTCACCTCTTTTATTTGTTCTCATCATGGAGTATTTGACTAGAAGTCTTCAATATGCAGCGCTTAATTCCCTTTTTTGTTTTCATCCGATGTGCAAGAATTTAAAGCTCATTAATTTGTGTTTTGCGGATGACTTGCTTATTTTTTGCAAGGGAACTCTCCCAGCTGTTAGGAGTGTTAAGAGGGTGCTTGATGAGTTTGCCATTGCTTCTGGTTTGAACATTAATACTGGTAAATCTCAGATTTTTTTCGGAGGAGTCTCTATGACTGATAGAAATAGAATTTCTCAAGATATTAACCTTGTAGTGGGTTCATTTCCCCTATGATATCTTGGGGTTCCAATGAGGCCTTCTAAATGGAAACATACAGATTGTGAGGTGTTCATTCAGAAATTAAGATTGAAGATTCAGACTGGGCTAGTAGACACCTCTCCTTTGCTGGCCGGATTCAACTTATTAACTCTGTTCTTCTTGGGCTTCGTAACTATTGGATGTCTATCTTTGTTTTTCCCCAAAGTGTAGTCAAGGAAGTTGAAAGACTTTGTAGAGGGTTCCTTTGGGGAGTTTCTGGGCAGAGGAGTAAATTGCATAACCCTTCTTGGCAAAAAGTTTGCCGTCCCAAAGCTTATGGTGGCTTGGGGTTTAGAGATGGTTCCTTGTGGAACCGGTATGTTCTGGCTAAGTATATTTGGGCCTTATCTTTCAAGCCTGACTTATTATGGGTTAAATGGATTAACTCCATTTATCTGAAAGAAAAGAGCTTTTGGAACTATGATTTAAAGGGGGACTGCAGCTGGTACTGGCGGAAATTGTGTCATCTGAAAAAGTACTTCAGTTCTGCTGCCATTTCAGCTGCTGGTATGAAGAGCAAATTCCTGTCTTCAAAACTGTATAGTAGTCTCCTGACTTAGCAAAAGGATGAGTACTTTCGGACTGTTTGGAGCAGATTAATCCTCCCTAAACACAGGTTTATGCTGTGGCAAGTGATTAATTCTCAGTTACTTACAAGGGATAACCTTAATAGGCTGCATGTCACGACCCAAAATCGCTAATAAGGCTTAAGGGCCTTGATTAGTGTGCCAGGAGGGCAGGTTGGGATTTTTGTGTGATTTTGTGAGTTAAATGCATGGTTATGATTTAAAGCATGTTATTTGGCTATTTGTTTAACTGAGATGCATGGCTATGTTTACTAGTATGCATGTAGACCCGGATCGTGTTAGAAGGGCGTAATTGTAATTTTGGCCATGTTGGGCATAATTGTATTGATATGTGATAATTGTATTCTGTGAATTGCACCACGTGAGTGTGGTTTTATTATTGTGATGCACGTGCCGAGACGGTCCTAGAGAGCTAGTTAACTCAAGAGTCACAACGGGATTTCTGTACCCGGCTCGGGAGGAGCCTAGGGGTACCTCGGGAATTTTATGGTTAAGTTGAGATTTAGCGGGTAATGGTTATTGGAGATTTAGTAACCTGGGTAACCATTAGTTACTGCTGTGGGTAACAAGTTTTAAGGTAAAAAGTGATAGAATTGAAATGAAGTGTAAAGACTTAAGTGCCCTTTGAGGTTTAGCTAAGGAGGATTAGTAGGAAAGGGTAAAATGGTCATTTGGCAAGGGTAATAGGCAATTCTCAGCTGGGTTTTAGTGGGTCACGGTTTGGGCATTTGGGTTATAGGATGGCTTTGCTAAAAATAAAGAGAAGGAGAGTTAGGGCAATGGGAAGAAGAAGAAGAAGAGGAAAATGGGTTGAAGTGAATCAAGGGAGCTTGTTGGGTGGATTCTCCACTTGAGGTATGGATTTTATGAGCATTTAAGTTTGATTTCTGTTTTGAATTGTGAAATCTATAGCTTGAGTTAAGTTTTAATGTTTGAGTTTGAAGTTGCTGATTTTTGTAATCTAAGGGTGGATTGTTGGGTATGTTTGTGTTTTGAGCTTGAATCTAGAGTTTATGAGTTGTTGGATGGTTCATTTGATGTTTGAAATTGATTTTGGGGATTAGGAATTGGTTTGGGGTGATTTGGGGAAGTTGAATCTCAGGAAAACGCGAAGGAAAAACCCAGAATTTCTGGGTCTGCGAGGGCGTGCCGCGGCACGGGTTTTGCATGCTGCGGCTGGGAGCCTCTGGTTATCTGGGTGCCGCGGCACAAGAAAGTTGTGCCGCGGCATAAGGCTAATTTCAGAATGGCATTTTTAGGCAATTTTAGGCCTTTGCTCCGGGGGTTCGGGGGATGTCTCCGGGGTGTTGTTTTAAGGTTTTAGAGGTCCCGGGAGTGCGGGATTGGTCCTGGGAAGCGGTCTTTGATTTGATTAGTGTTGAGGGATGTTTCTTGTGTGTTGTGACTAGGTTATTGGAGAGGCTCGTGCTAGAGGACCGTGCTCGCGGCGTGAGTGCATCAGGAGGCTCGGAATACAGGTAAGAAAACTATAACACCCGTAGGATGGGGCGTGGGCCCATAGTGTGATTGCGGGGCACGACCCTATATTGCATGTTGCATGATGAGATGATTGCTGGGCGTGCCCCTATACTGCATTACATGTTAGGGTGCAGATTTAATTGAATTAGCATTTGTTTGAATGTTGCTTGATTTATGCTATGTGTGATTATGATGAAATGAACGGCAAGGGCTGAGTGCGGCGTAGGCCGGGTACGGCCGTGGGGCCGAAAGTAACACACAGCACATGGGATGCTTATATTCAGGGTGGGACCCAAGGGATACATGAGTTATCCTCGCGGTGAGAACCGATACCCCAGGGCTTTGGTAAGGTTTCTGGGGCGGCATGGCCGTGTTTGCTTAGTCTAATGGTTCACTTGTTTTTCTGTGGGTTACCTGTTATGACTTACTGTATATTTTCATATGTTATGTTCTCCATGAGTTTTCTTGCTGGGCTTCGGCTCACGGGTGCTCTGTGTTGCAGGTAAGGGCAATGGCTGAGTCAACCAACCATGAGTACGGAGAGCGTGAAGCGACGCGTACATGTTTGGCCTGCCCGACTGCTTTGGTTGGGGGTTTATTTGAAAATGGCTATAATAATCTATGATTTTATGATTTACCAACTGTAAACTTATTTCAAGATGTAAATAGTTTTCAAACCTTATTTTGGGATCCCAAATGTTTAATACTAGCAGTTTTAAATGAAACGACGCATTTTCTAAGATTACAGCCTTAAATTTTAATTAGTCACACTTTTGTCTCAAAACCTCGGTTAGCGAGTTCATTGCACAATGTTTTGTCTTAAAAATCACTTAGTAATGGCTCTAAGGAAATAGGGCGTTACACTGCATATCCCTTTGATCTCTCTGTTGTGTTCGGTCTGTGATGGCTACCAGCAGAATCATGCTCACCTGTTTTTTGAGTGTTGTCTTTCATCTCAGCTGCTTAATCTGATTTTTAATTGGTTGGGTTTTGCAGCTTTGCCTTTGGATTTTAAGGGCAGGCTGGTTTGGCTTACTAGAGATAGGAGAGGTACTAAGGCTAATATAGTTTCCATGGTGTTTGCAGCAACCATTTATAGCATATGGACCAACAGAAACAGATGTTACTTTGAAGGTTACTCTTCCTCTGTTTGGAATCTGGTTCAGGATATTAAATTCACTACTAAACATAGGCTTTACTTAGTGTCTAACAAATTTAATATAGCTCAAGATCAATTGTATATTCATAAGCTTCTTTGTAATTGATGGCAATAAATTATTTAATAAGTTAATATGTGAATTTATGTGATATGTGATAGAAATGCATGTTTAGTTGAATTAAATATGCATGTGGGCCCCGTTTGGATATTAGGGGTGTGTTTGTGATTTTATCCCATTGAGGGCGTAAATGTGATAAATATGATATGCACGTGATATATTCCTTTGTGGCACGATCCGAGACAGTCCTGAGGAGCGGTTAGCCTGAAAGTCACAACGGGGTTGAGAATCCGACTCAGGGTGAGTTGAGGGGTATTTTGGGTGTTAGATGTATTATTGGGTTATCGGGGTATGGAAGTAAATATTCCGAGATATATTTGAG
The DNA here is from genome assembly GCF_963169125.1 of Humulus lupulus. Taxonomy (NCBI): domain Eukaryota; kingdom Viridiplantae; phylum Streptophyta; class Magnoliopsida; order Rosales; family Cannabaceae; genus Humulus; species Humulus lupulus. Next base: position 257,263,954 of record NC_084802.1, on the reverse strand, counting down.
GTTAGAGTGTATAGGAAAGAATATTGGGGAAATTAATATTTTGGTCCTCGAGGACTTAGCGGGACTAGGTACATGACTAAATTGCCTTTGGGTCAATTAAGGATAGAGGCTAAGCTTAAGGGGCAGCGTGGTCATTTTGTGAGAATAAAGTTAGATATAGTTAAGTAAAAGAAACTGTTGGAACCAAAGGGAAGGCTCAGTTTATAGCTTAATCCTCTCAAAGTCGGTTTATTACTCTGGACTGTGGTGTGTGAGCTTGGGAGATTTTTAGCAGAAATCCAAGGCTTGAGGCTTGTGTGAGAGAGCTTTGAAGGTGGGGGAGCAAAGAAGGCCAGGAATTATCAGCTGAGGTAAGGAGTTTAACCTTCAAATTTTATGAGTTTCAGTAGAATTGTAGTTTAAACAATGAGTTGCATGTGAATTGGGATTATGATGTTAAGTTTGATTGTGAGCTGAGTTTCATGGCTTTGTAAACTTATAGCAAAGTTTAGATGGTGTGGTTGAGGGACTTAAGCTTAATTTCTGGATTAAATTGCTGGGTTGAAGTGATTTTGGGTGAGTTGGTCTGAAGAAAATGCAGGAAGAGATGAAGATTTCAGGGTTTGGAGGTGGGGGCCGCGGCCCTAGGAGGGGCATGCCGCGGCCCGTGTGCCCGCGCGACCATGGGAGACCAAGGAGTTGGATGCGTGCCGCGGCCCGTGTGTGCTTCAGTGAAGTGCTAGCCTCTGTTTCGAGGCTAGTCGCGGCGCTTGTGGGTAGGGTCGCGACTCTTAGTGCATGTTTGTGTTTTTAAGTGTGTTTAGGCTTGGGAACACAAAGGTTAAGGCCCGGGATGGATTTCATCACCTGGATTGATGGAATTCAATGTTCCAAAGATTATAATTATGGTTCAAGGTTATCAAATGGGTTAGAACTAGATGGATGAATATTGTTAATGTGTTGTGACTAGGGATTCGACGAGGCTCAAGTTAGAGGACTGTGCTAGGGATATCGGTGCTCGGAGAGCTCAGGACGCATGTAAGAGAACCCTTGTTCCCATAGAGCTTGTATGCAAGGCTGAGCCCCAATATGTTTGAATTGCATGGCATAGTCCTTTGATTGAATTTGTTAGTCTTCGGTATTTGTTTATTATGCTATGAATACTATTGTGTAAATGTTCAGCAAGAGCCGGGAACGGCGCAGGCCGAGGTCGGCAGGGGCCAGGAACGGCAAAAGGCCCGGGAGTACCGTTGATCATGTGGAGTGCGAGACCCTAAAGGATACGTGGGACATCCTCACGGTGTGGACCGGAAGCCCAGGGCCTGGTAAAGCACCTGGGACGGCTTGGCCGTTTGTGTTTAGCCTATTGATGGTCTATTTATATGCTATGTGTTAGTTTTGCATATGTTATCTGTTTCTGGGTTTTCTTGCTGGGATTCGGCTCACGGGTGCTCTGTGGTGCAGGTAAGGGAAAGGAGAAAGCCAACCAACCATGAGTGTAGCAAGCATGAGGCGGCGTGTACATGTTTGGCCTGCCTGGCTGCCACAGCCTGTGGATTTTGGGAGATGATTGTAATAAAACCTAGATTTTGTCGTTTAGCCGACTTGGTCGTATTTATATGTTGTAAATATTTCTAAACTGTATTTTGGGATCCCTGGTGTTAAACTTTTATGATTTTCAATGAAATAGAGTTATTTCTAAAATTTCTACTCTGCTTATAACTTAATTACACTATTGCTTTAAAAGCCTCGATTAGCGAGTGATTGCACATTTTTAAACTCACTTGGTAATGGCTCTAAGGTAGTAGGGGGTTACAGTTTTCTGCCTATGGGACGTCACTAAGGCCTTGATTCGGAGCATAGCCTCACTTTCGAAAGTTGAAGAGAAGGGAGTGTGTCCAGTGGAGGTGTGATGCGAGGTCCGTTAGTCCAGAGTACTTGCCTGAGTTGCTCGGGCCATATCCCTTGAGCTTCTTCTAGTTGCTTTTTTATACTCGCCTTTAGGATTTCATTTACTCCCTCGACCTGTCCATTAGGTTGAGGGTATGCCACAGAAGAGAAAATCTTATTTACTCGGTACTTCTTGCAAAAATATGTGAGCAGGACACTATCCAACTAAGTTTTGTTGTCGGACACAATCTCTTCTGGGAGTCCAAAATGGCATATTATGTTTTTCACAACATAATCTAGGACTCTCTTCGTAGTTATAGTCGCCATGGGCTTGACCTCAACCTCTTTGTAAACTCCTCCCTTTCCAGTTTGCAATGGGCCGATTAAGTTAATCCCCCATTTAGCAAATGACCTAGTCGACGAAATCATTGTCAACTCCATGGGTATGACAGTCAGAATCTCATGATCCGTATGGGGAAAGACCGAGTAAAAGTTGTGCAACCCTACATCGCCTAGGAAAGTCAAGTGTGATGATTCTATGACTGTGTTGGTATGGGACTACACAGTTGAAGAGGCCGTAAATGGATTGATGGATACTACCCATGCCAAAAAGATGCATCTTCTTTTCGGTAGCCCATCACTTAAGAACATCAGCGACCAACTGGGTTGCTTTAACCTTTGGGTATTCCCGTGTGGAAATGGGAGGATATTACGATGGATTTTGTGAGAGGTTTACCCAGGACTGTAGGACTTCATGACATGGTGTGGGTGATAGTGGACAAATACACTGTAACGCCCTACTTCCTTAGAGCCGTTACTAAGTGAGTTTTAAGACAAAACGGTGTGCAATGAACTCGCTAACCGAGGTTTTGAAACAAAAGTGTGACTAATTAAAGGTTAAGGCTGTCATCTTTGAAAAATGCGTTGTTTCAATAAAACTTCTAGTATTAAACATTTGGGATCCCAAAATAAGTTTTGAAAACTAGTTACATCTTAAAGTAAGTTTACAATTGATCAGTTATAAAATCATAGATTATTACAGCCATTTTCGATCAAACCCTCAACCAAAGCAGTCGGGCAGGCCAAACATGTACGCGTCGCTTCACGCTCTCCGTACTCATGATTGGTTAACTCAGTCATTGCCCTTACCTGCAACACGGAGCACCCGTGAGCCGAAGCCCAGCAAGAAAACTCATGCAGAGCATAACATATGCAATTTATACAGTTTTTCATAACAGATAATCCACATATAAACAAGTCAACCATTAGACTAAGCAAACACGGCCATGCCGCCCCCGAAGCCTTACCGAAGCCTGGGGTCTCGGTCTTCACCGTAGGGACACCACCCGTATCCCCTGGGTCCTACCCTGACCATAGCATCCCATGTGCTAGGTGTTACTTCCGGCCCCGCTGCCGTTCTCGGCCTTGCCGCCCTCGGCCATAGCCGTTCATTTCACTATAATCATATATAGCATAAATCAAACAACATTCAAACAAATATCAATTCATTTAAATCTGCACCCTAACATGTAATGCAGTATAGGGCCATGCCCGGCAATCATCTCATCATGCAACATGCAATATAGGGCCGTGCCCCGCAATCACACTATGGGCCCATGCCCTATCCTACGGGTGTTATAGTCTTCTTACCTTTCAATTCACTGGTTTTCGATGCCACGTAGCCACAAGCACGGTCCTCTACCCCGAGCCTCTCCAAAGTCCTAATCACAACACAAATATAATATTCTTTGTCATTAATCAATCCAAGACTACCTTCCCGGAACCTAACCCACACTCTCGGAACCCCCAAAACCTTAAAACAACACCCCGGAGACATCCCCCGAACCCCCGGAGCAAAGGCCTAAAATTGCCAAAAATGATATCCTGAAATTGGCCTTGTGCCGCGGCACCCAGCAAGACAGGGGCTCTACGTCGCAGCACGCAAAAACTGTGCCGCGGCACGCCTTCGCAGGCCCAGAATTCTGGGTTTTCCTTCGCGTTTTCACCGAGCTAAAACATTCCCAAATCATACCAAACCAATACCCAAACCCCCAAATCAATTTAAGACTTTAAATTGACCATCTAACAACCCATAAGCACTAGATTCAAGCTCAAAACACAATCACACTCACAAATCCACCCAATTGATTTCAACTTCAACAACTTAAACCCATAGGCCATAAACACAAACCCAAGCATGAAAAACCAAAACCATACCTCAAAAATCTTAAACCACAACAGATAAAACTCTTAAAATTGTCTAGGATCCTTACCTTTAAGTGGAGAATCCACCCTTTCCTTCCTTGAATCCATCTCCAAGTCTCCAAAATCAGCTCATTCCCCTCTTCTTCTTCTTCTTCTTCTTCTTCTTCTTATTCTTCTTCTAGCGTTTCTTTCTCTTTATTTTTAACAAAATCAAACAATGACCAAGCCCCAAACCGTGTACCCCATATATCCAATTCCCAACCAAATGACCATTTTACCCCTCCTTTCCTATCCTTTCCCAACTAAACCTCAAGGGCACTTAAGTCCTTTTACTTCTATTTCATTTCCACCATTTTCTATCTAGAACTTGTTACTCTCAGCAGTAACTAATGGTTACCCAAGTTACTCAATCACCAATAACCATTACCCACTAAATCTCAATCTTAACCATAAAATTCCCAAAGTACCCCTAGGCTCCACCCGAGCCGGGTATAGAAATCCCGTTGTGACTCTTAAGTTAACTAGCTCTCTAGGACCGTCTCGGCATGTGCATCACAATAATAACACCACACTCACGTGGTACAATTCACAGAATACAATTATCACATATATGCCCTCAGAGGGCTAAAATTACCAATTTAACCCTATCATGCAAACGGGGTCCACATGCATAATTATTTCACCTAACATGCATACTAACCACGTAGTCATGCATCTCAATGTTCAATTAGTCATATAACATGCTTTAAATCATAACCATGCATTAAACTCATAAAATCACACATAAATTCCATTATGCCCTCCAGGCACACTAATCAAGGCCCTTAAGCCTTATTAGCGATTTTGGGTCGTTACAACTATCCCCTCCTCATAAAAATTTCGTCCTCGAAATTTATTCAAACACATCAGTCAGTAAACCCGCAACTCTGACCCTGAATCCCAAGGTCCACCGCCTTTACTTTACTTTTCAACAACACTCTTACAAGAGTAACAATCTTGCCCCACAAGATCTTGTCTAATAGCCATGCTCTCGATAGCCCCTTGTTAACCCTGCAACCCTGCCGAAGCCCAGGGTCTGCCTAGATGACAATGACCAATTCATTGTCATATTCCTGATTCCAGAGATACTCAAAAGTCATCACCTCTACTAGGTGGGATCAACTTGTAGGCCCCGCTGGCCTAACCCTTAGTACAACTTCAAAATTTTATGTCGAATTAAGAGTCAGAACTCTCCCTTCTTTCTCTGAACACCTTACAGATCCTTGTCTGTTATTACGCAGAGATGCAACTCTTTCCTTCCGGAGCTTTATTTCCTCATAATTTAGCAATTTACCAGCTCTTCATTCTTTCAAATAGGCAGACACTCCTGCCTTAAGAATTCCAACAACCTCCCTGGCTTTTCTCTGAACCAATGCCAAACAGTAGCATTCACTATTCTTTACTTCTTTCTATGTCCTATGTCGTGTTACAATAACAAGACACCAACAACTGCCACCACGACTAACTCATCAGGGATTACACTTCCCTTAATACCTCAAGTATTTGCCTACTCAGCGCTCAATTCTTTAAGATATCTGATAAACTTTCAGACTGTCATTTTACTTGCAATCAACCAATAATCCCAGATTCCCACTCTGTTCTTTCCGTTCTCTATATCCATTCCAAAATTTAAAAATACTATTGGGTCCCAATTCAGTATCATCGGCGTTCTACCCTGAAACCAGTTCACCTGAATTAGCTACATTAACTCCATTAACTGAGTTAAAACTTTTCATGTCTGGATACCTTTCTTAAGGTCTATTGTGGTCCATTTCCACAATACACCACCACATCACATAACCCCTCAGGGTCCAAAGGAAAACACTAGATCCTGACACCCGCTCAACCCTCCCGGTACCGCGTACCCTAGGAGGAGGAATGATGTCCATTCAGAACCTTCATTCAAAACCAAATCCTAACTGGATCCCTCACTCGATCCTGGTATCCTACTTGTACCACCACGACAGGTTCCTTCCCTGTTTCAACTCAAGCCAACACTTTGAATTCCATAGCTCAGTGACACCCACTAGCTAACCATTACCTACAAACATCATGCCGATCTCAGTCGTTGCCTTGTCCACTCCATTACAGCCTATAGCGTTATTCCTTGACTGATACACGCCTCCCAGCTAGGAGTTCCACCTCCCATTAAATTTCCCTCGCTCAATCGAGGATTTCAACCACTGATCATTTGTCTGTTACTTTTCACCACCTCTGTGTCTCAACGCTATCTTTCTTACTAGTACCCAATACTTAAGTACCTTATGCCCTGCACAACAGTCGACTTAATGTTCTAAGTGTATCAACCGTGATCCATTCAGTCGTCTCTCGCAAGGTTCAATCCATGCTCGCGTCAATTATACCTGGGCGTGCCCAAATCGTGGTACACTCCCCCCACTTCCATATCCTCATCATAGATCAAGTCCTTTATGCTAATACTCTATACTTAACCATATCACACATTTTCCAGCATCACCAGACACCAATCAGTTCTTACCTTGTCTTCTGAATTTCTTTCTGATTTGACACCACTCAGTCCGTCTAACCTCGAGTTTTACTGTTCTCCTCATCTCTGATGTAGTTGTCTCCGGAGGAGCTTGTGCAATAGATGACGCGCTTACAAGTCTTGTTATGCCTTCAATTCTTCAGATATTCATCATTAGCTTCTTTTTGGCTTCAGATCAAGTTTCCTCATACCTGTCCTTTCTTCTTGTAGCTCTAATCTGAGTACTCCTGACGACACCCAAACTAACACTCTGTAAAACCTTACCTGAGACTCCGCCTTCTGGGTACAAACGTCTTCCGCATAGTCATTTGCTCACCATTTTCGTCTGGGAGTAATCCACATGCACTTCTCGTGAGCTTGAAGGGGACTTGTCCATACCGTTCATGCACTCTCTGCCTAAAGAACTTACCTGTGCTGCTGCAGCTTGAACCATTCTAGAGTCTTCGTTACCAACTCCTCACACCCTGCCTGGTGCAAAATAGACAAATTCACGAAATGTCTCTATTCTTGGTTTCCAGCTGGTACTAACCAGATCATAGATCAAATCTTGGGGACATCGTCCCATCTTGTATCCAACATTGTACTTTTCATCCTAACCCGACGATGCTAACAATCCCCACAGTACAACACTCTGGCTACTCCAGGGTCAAATCCATCGATTGTTTCAATAGACTTTCTGTCAGCCAAAACCGTCTTTTACAACATTCCTTATACCAATCCTATCAGTAGTCCGACCTTGAAGTACCCCCGAATCTCTCTTTACATACCCACATAATTTTCGCACTGATCCGCTCAGTTTCCACTCAGTCTCATTCACATACTCCAGATGATATCCTCTTCAATCCATGGTTATTTCTTAACTGCTTAGCTCTCTCACTGTGACTCATGCTAAGGCTCCCTTAAGACAAACTCCATCATATACTATGCACTTCTTGATCACTTGCATCCCGATCCATCTGCCAGAGTTTCAAATTTCTTCTCAATAAGCGTTACTATCCTCAGCCTCTCAAATAGCACCTTTGAGGCAACCTCTCTATGTCCATCTCTCTCACTAGACATTCTCAACACCGAGTCCTTCCAGTTCGTTACATGGCCAAAGCATAAACCATTCCGTTAAATACTCATCCTCGAGGAATCAGCCTCAAACTTTGAATGTATCGCTGCATTCTAGTTCTCCGCTCCCTCACCATGGGAAACCCATCCTAACATATCGAGTCATTCTATGTAGAAGTCATGGCCTCACCGGGCCTCCTCTCAGGTGGCATCCTCTCCCTCATGTGCATACCAAATCACCCTCCTGATTCCTGCCGCCATCTCGATAACCACCTTTTCGATCAGGCTACTTTCCAATCTCAAATTAGGTGTCGAAGCACTGTCTGGGGTCCTTTTTCCTCAAAATTGAGAATCCGACCTCGCTGTGTTCTATCAACAAAAGTACCATCTTATCGATCAGACTTTTCCCCTTTCTTGGCAAAACCAGAAGCCACCGAACTAATCGGGATTCTTTCAACTTGATTATCACGAATCTATCCTTACTAGCTCCATCCAAGGAAGCGCTGCCATTGCGGCTCTAGCACTCGTGCTCTATACACCGACCATCTGTTCCTCAAACTACATGGCCCTCTCCGCCATCCACATACAGACGATAAGTCCTTACATCAGAGCGGCCCAAATGCCCGGGACTGTCCCAGAGTTCCATCCTTAAATGGGTCGCCACCAATTCCGGATACATCCGTCAGTATAAATTCTCAAAATGAATTTTCCAATTCACCAAACCCATTGTTCTACACTGTTGTTACTCTATCAGTCCAAACCAAACTTATAAGTCCGCCAGTCTCCACAGTTCAAATCATGTCTTTATAACCTCTTCTATCAATCATCATATGAGTTCTTTTCAGCCCATTAAGCCCGTACTTCAGCCCGAGTACCATTTCCAGGCATCTCCCTGCCTCAACATTTAACACAACCCTCTAACCAGGATATCTCATCCTCTTAACCAAGGGTGGAATTAACTCTGCTCATCTATTGATAAATTCCTTGTCAACTCGTACCTTCCTCAACACTAGAGGATAACACCCTTTACGCCTTTCGTATAATACCCTTATCTGTCCTTACCTCACAGTAAACCAACACTGGTAACCTTACTGCTAAAACATCGAAATCAGCTATCTCCCCAGAGAAATCCGCTGTTCACTTATCCCATCTCAACTAACAAACTCCACAGCTTACCCACACACTTGTGACCCTCTACTGCTGCTTTCAGGGATAACTGGAGATCTCAACTCCAACTTATATCTAAAAAAACCCTTCTTTAACACAATATCAGGTCCCCAAACCCTTCTAGGAACCAACAACTCGAGTTCAACCGTCCAAAACCGACCAAACTCCTGAACTCAGAGGTTCATACCCTGAACCACTCACAACTAAATCCAAATATCCACATGTATAATGCACACACAAGCATATACTAGGTCAAATCCACAATGACATACATTTAGCTACCAAATTTAATCACCACTAAGTATATCCATACTCATCATGCTTTATACAAGCCAATAAACAGATATAACATATGAATTTAATTCAGAAAATTAACCACATACGCTCAATATGCGAACCATTATGCCAACATTCATCCACATGCATAATAATATTATTCAGCATGCATCAATCTCAACATGCAATAATCAAGGGCCCAGCCCAACAGCATCTCATGCATATGTCATTTCATTCCTCATGCTCCAAATAGATAAGCAGGCAAATAGGGCATTCAAGCATACATTCAGACATGTTAATCAATCATACCAACCAACCCTGAGTCGAGCTTGTCACTGACAGCGAGCGTACATGTTCGGTCGATCTCCAGAACCAATAACCCTTGGCTCGCTCTGATACCAAGTTGTAACACCCTACTTCCTTAGAGCCGTTACTAAGTGAGTTTTAAGACAAAACGGTGTGCAATGAACTCTCTAACCAAGGTTTTGAAACAAAAGTGTGACTAATTAAAGGTTAAGGCTGTAATCTTTGAAAAATGCGTTGTTTCAATAAAACTTCTAGTATTAAACATTTGGGATCCCAAAATAAGGTTTGAAAACTAGTTACATCTTAAAGTAAGTTTACAATTGATCAGTTATAAAATCATAGATTATTACAGCCATTTTCGATCAAACCCCCAACCAAAGCAGTCGGGCAGGCCAAACATGTACGCGTCGCTTCACGCTCTCCGTACTCATGGTTGGTTGACTCGGTCATTGCCCTTACCTGCAACACGGAGCACCCGTGAGCCGAAGCCCAGGAAGAAAACTCATGCAGAGCATAACATATGCAATTTATACAGTTTATCATAACAGATAATCCACATATAAACAAGTCAACCATTAGACTAAGCAAACTCGGCCATCCCGCCCCCGAAGCCTTACCGAAGCCTGGGGTCTCGGTCTTCACCGTAGGGACACCACCCGTATCCCCTGGGTCCTACCCTGACCATAGCATCCCATGTGCTAGGTGTTACTTCCGGCCCCGCTGCCGTTCTCGGCCTTGCCGCCCTCGGCCATAGCCGTTCATTTCACTATAATCATATATAGCATAAATCAAACAACATTCAAACAAATACCAATTCATTTAAATCTGCACCCTAACATGTAATGCAATATAGGGCCATGCCCGACAATCATCTCATCATGCAACATGCAATATAGGGCCGTGCCCCGCAATCACACTATGGGCCCATGCCCTATCCTACGGGTGTTATAGTCTTCTTACCTTTCAATTCACTGGTTTTCGATGCCACGTAGCCACAAGCACGGTCCTCTACCCCGAGTCTCTCCAAAGTCCTAATCACAACACAAATATAATATTCTTTGTCATTAATCAATCCAAGACTACCTTCCCGGAACCTAACCCACACTCTCGGAACCCCCAAAACCTTAAAACAACACCCCGGAGACATCCCTCGAACCCCTGGAGCAAAGGCCTAAAATTGCCAAAAATGATATCCTGAAATTGGCCTTGTGCCGTGGCACCCAGTGTCACGGGCTGGCTATTTGGGTACTCCAATTAGACGGAACGTGCGGCACTTGCAGAATCTTCAAGCTAGCAAGTCAGCCTACAACACACACCTACAGGCAAACAAACTCAGCGGTTAGCCACATACACATCTCGGACAGGCAACGGGCGATAACGAAGTATGAGCAAGCACAAAGCAAGTCATTCCTAGGAACGTCCACACAACACAAAGCACACAACAAGGCAAATGGCACACAATGGCCCAACGAAGGTAACAATCAAGTAACACATAAGCAACAAGGAAGCACACAGGGGCAAGTATGGATAAATGTTATTTCATTAATATATAGCCTTGATAGGGCAAGGGAGTACACAGCTTTGGCCCCTATCTGCTGATGGCCATGGTGCTTCCCTAAGTCACCAGGTCACCTCCCCCTAAGGAGCCTTCTAAGGAAATAAAGTCTTCCCAGGAACATATATGATTTTTGTCTGGGAGACATATGCAATATTACAAAACTGCCACTACCCTATCCCATGAGGTTGCTTGGTGCAAGACTTGACTAATGATCAAGCACCAAGGCATGCTCATTACAAAATGGCCCCATGTGGGTGTGCCAAAGGGGCAGCACGCCACACTCTCCCCCACTCAATCCTTCGGCGCCCTCGACGAAGTAGCTTGTAGATCTTCAATCTTCTGCGTGAGCTTCTTCAAGTCTTCCGCCCTTTCCCAGCTGATCTCGTCGTCTGCGAGCCCCTTCCATTTTACCAGATATTCTTTATGCTTTTTACGGTCAGTTGTGACCGTCCTTTCCGCCAGGATTTCTTCAGGTTGACGCTTGCTCCTTGGCTGAACGATGACTCCTCCTCTGGTTGACTGGTTGCGTGCTGGATTTGCTGGATCTTTGTGATACGGCTTCAAGTTGCTGACATGAAGGACCGGGTGTATCTTCATCCAGGCCGGTAGTTCGACTTTGTATGATGTTAGGCCAACTTTTGAGATGATTGAGACCGGAGCCTCGTACTTGCGGACGAGTCTGATGTCTTTCTCCCCTCGGAATCTCAACTGTTCGGGCCTCAGCTTGATTAACACTAAGTCACCTGCTTTGAACTCCAGTGGTCTGCGCTTCTGATCAGCCCACTTCTTCATTCTTTTCGATGCTTTTTCTAAATAAGCTCGGGCAATCTCTGTCGTTTTCTTCCAGTCTTTTGTGAAGTGAAAGGCTCGCGGGTTTCGACCGCGATATTCATCCACTGTGTGGGGTAACAGTGGCTGCTGTCCATTAATAACTTCAAAAGGGCTCTTATTCGACGAAGAACTCTTTTGAGAGTTGAAACAAAATTGAGCTACATCGAGTAGTTGCGGCCAATTCTTCTGATTGGCATTGACAAAGTGGCGCAAGTACTCCTCCAACATCCCGTTGAATCTTTCTGTCTGCCCATCTGTCTGCGGATGGTAGCTCGAGGAAATGTTCAGTTGTGACCCCAAGAGATTGAACAGTTCGGACCAAAAGGTCCCAGTGAATCTTCCATCTCGGTCACTAACAATATTCTGGGGCACTCCCCAATATTTGACAATGTGTTTGAAAAATTGTCTGGCTGTCTCTTCTGCCGAACAGTACTTCGACACTGGGATGAATGTTGCATACTTCGAGAATCTATCCACGACCACCAAGATCGCACTTAAATCTCCTGTCTTCGGAAGACTGGTGATAAAGTCAAGCGACACACTCTCCCATGGCCGGCTTGGGACTCGCAAGGGCTCCAACAACCCAGGTGTCTTGTTCCTATCGACCTTGTCTTGCTGGCAGACCAGACAGGTCTTGGTGTACTCCACTACATCGTCTCGCATTTGTGGCCAGTAGTATCCCTGCTTCAAGAGGGCATGGGTTCTCTGCCACCCTGGATGACCTGCCCACAGAGTGTCATGACACTCGCTTAATAATATCCTTCGCAAATCTCCAGCTTTCGGAACATACAAGCGCCCCCCTTTAGCCCACAGAAGATCATCCTCCACCCAGAACTGGCGAGTCTTGCCTTCTTTTACGAGTTTCAGGATGGTCCTGACAACTGGGTCTTTCTCCAGGTTTTCTTTAATGCGTTCCTTGAGTGGAGTGTTCACCACGCTAGCCGATAAACTAGCCATGATCTTTAGAGTCGCCAACTCCGCTTTACGACTCAAGGCGTCAGCTGCCTGGTTCAAGCGTCCTGCCCTGTGCTCAAAACGGAAGTCGAATTCCGCCACAAACTCCTGCCATCGAGCCTGCTTAGGGGTCAGCTTCGGCTGAGTAAGGAAATGACTCACAGCTGCATTATCCGTCTTCACCACGAACTTTGACCCCAGCAATTAATGCCTCCACACTCGCAAGCAATGTATAACTGCGAGGAGCTCCTTCTCCTGGGCAGTATACCTCCTCTCAGCTTCAGACAGCTTGCGACTTTCGTATGCGACCGGGTGGTCCTCTTGTACTAGTACCCCTCCCAGTGCATAATCTGATGCATCCGTCTGTACTTCGAAGGGCTTGCTAATAGTTGGCAAGGCAAGAACAGGATCCTTCATCATGGCTTCTTTCAAACTCCTGAACGCTTCAGCACACTTGTCAGTCCACGCCCAAATCACACCCTTTTTCAGAAGCTCGGTCAAGGGTGTCGCCCTTCTTGAGTAGCCGTCCACAAATCGTCTATAGTAGTTGGCTAGACCCAAGAAGGAGCGGAGTTCTTTCACGTTTGTGGGGGCTTTCCATTCCTGGATTGCCCTCACCTTCTCCAGATCCATACGAATACGGCCACGTTCCACCACGTGGCCTAAGAACTTGATGCTCTCCTGTGCGAACGAGCACTTCTCTCGCTTCACATATAGCTGGTTCTCTCTCAACTTCTGAAACACTTGAGCCAAGTGTTCTTGATGCTCTTCAATCGAGGCGCTATAAACCACGATGTCATCCAAGTACACCACCACGAACTTATCTAGATACTCGTGGAATACTTGGTTCATTAGTGTACAGAAGGTAGCAGGTGCATTTGTCAACCCAAACGGCATTACTCGAAACTCAAATGCTCCGTATCGAGTAACACACGTAGTCTTTGGTTCATCCCCATCTGCAATCCGCACCTGATAATAGCCCGATCTCAAGTCCAACTTTGTGAAGTATTTGGCTCCACTTAGCTGGTCGAACAAATCAGCGATTAAAGGAATGGGGTATGTGTTGCGAACTGTCACCTTATTGAGAGCCCTATAGTCGATGCACAGTCTCAAGCTCCCATCGTGCTTCTTCTGGAATAGCACCGGTGCGCCATATGGCGCCTTCGACGGTCTAATGAAGCCTGCCTCCAATAGCTCTTTTAATTGCTTCCTCAATTCTTCTAGCTCAGGGGGTGCCATTCTGTATGGCGCTTTTGTTGGAGGTTTCGCTCCAGGCACCAGCTCTATCTGGTGATCAATCCCCCTCTTTGGTGGCAAGGCTTTGGGGAGTTTATCTGGCATCACATCCCCATACACCTTCAAGACCCTCGTAATTTCTAGTGGAACAATTTCTTCCACTACTTCTTCGAACACGGTGGGTACAGCTACATAAGTCGGCTCCTGCTTTCTCACACCCTTCTTGAACTGTAAAGCTGATAGAAGCTTCACAGCAGGGGGTGGCTTCACCTTTGCAGGTACCATTGAAGGAGTCTCTCCCATTATGAGTAAGCTTCCAGTGGCAGGAATTGGAATGGCACCTTTCTCGGTTAGAAAGTCCATTCCCAAAACTACATTGAAGTCGTCCATATGGACGACTACCAAATCAGTCTGCCCTTCCCACGTGTCGATCTTCACTTTTACCCCTCTAGCCACGCCAGATGTGGCCAAGGCTTTGGAGTTGACCGCCTTCATGCGGCCTGCATCTTTCTCCAGCTTTAGTCCCAGTCGCTTTGCTTCGAGTTCAGAGATGAAGTTGTGGGTGGCGCCAGTATCAATCATCACGCTTTTGGCAGGCTTGCCATTGATAGCAGCATCCACGAACATTAGCCCTTTCCCCAGGGTCTTCTTCCCTTTCTCGCCATGCTTCTTGAGAGCATTCAACAGGCGGACAGCGCCCATGTGCGCGTACTCTTCTTCTTCCTCTTCTCCTTCGCCCTGTTGTTCTTGGCCAATGAGGGCATTTATCTTGCCCCGGAATTGGCAAACTACCGACTTGTGTGGGCCTTTGCAAATCCAACAAGCAAGCGGCTTCTTCCCTACAGCAGCATCTGTCCCACTGGAAGAATTGGACTCAGCTGTCCTCTTCTCTCCCCCACTCTTACCCTGCCAGGACTTCCCCGACTTCTTACTCCCGGCGCTACTTGAGCTGGCTGGAGGGGTAGCCCTTTTCGGCAGGCTACTCTCCGGAGTGTAGTCTGTTAAGTGTTCGGCAGCAGCTTGAGCGGTGGCTAGATCAGTCACCCGCTGTCTTTGAAGTTCTTGCTTGGCCCACGGTTTCAGTCCCTCGAGGAAGCAGAAGAGCCTGTCCACTTCGGACATGTCTTTAATATCGAGCATGAGTCCCGAAAATCTCTTTACATACTCTCGAACTGTCCCGACTTGTTTAAGCTCTCGTAACTGGCGACGAGCTATATAAGCTACATTTTCTGGCAGAAACTGCGTCTTTAATTCCCTCTTCAGGTCCGCCCAAGATGTGATAGTACACCTGCCATTCTCTATATCATCATACTTGGTCCTCCACCACACCTTGGCATCCCCCGACAAATACATGGTAGCCATGGCGACCTTTCCATCTTCCGAATCGGCCCGCACGACTCTAAAGTAATGTTCCATGTCAAAGAGGAAATTCTCCAAATCCTTTGCGTCTCTGGCCCCATTATAGGGCCTCCGCTCGGGTACTTTGGCTCGGCCATATTCCATACCTATCGGCCCTGTTGCAGGGGCATTCCCAACCGCTCGCATGGTCAGGTTTACCTTGGCAGTTAGCTCAGCCATTTCTTCTCTGAGCACACCGACTGCCTCCCTGCAATCTTCCGTTGTGTCATTTATTGAAACTTCTTGTTCCCTTAGCATGCGCTCCACTGCCGCGATGCGCTCTTCCCACCGAGGGGAAACAGAAGTACTTGTTGGAGTGTTTCTTTTCTCCAACGCGATAATTCTGGATAGAAGAACATCATTCTCCTTCTCCAACGCAGCTATGCAATTGTATGCATCAGACGAACCCGAGTCCTGACTTGCAGAGGAAAGATCCCTGACCCTCTCGTCCAGGCCATCTAGTTCCCCTACTCGCTTCTCAAGAGCTTCGATCCTCTGAGTGTTGCTCACCATAGTGTGTTTTTGCCAAGCGCTTTCTAACTTGGCTCTGATACCAACTGTCACGGGCCGGCTATTTGGGTACTACAACTAGACGGAACGTGCAGCACTTGCAGACTCTTCAAGCTAGCAAGTCAGCCTACAACACACACCTACAGGCAAACAAACTCAGTGGTTAGCCACATACACATCTCGGACAGGCAACGGGCGATAACGAAGTATGAGCAAGCACAAAGCAAGTCATTCCTAGGAACGTCCACACAACACAAAGCACACAACAAGGCAAATGGCACACAATGGCCCAACGAAGGTAACAATCAAGTAACACATAAGCAACAAGGAAGCACACAGGGGCAAGTATGGATAAATGTTATTTCATTAATATATAGCCTTGATAGGGCAAGGGAGTACACAGCTTTGGCCCCTATCTGCTGATGGCCATGGTGCTTCCCTAAGTCACCAGGTCACCTCCCCCTAAGGAGCCTTCTAAGGAAATAAAGTCTTCCCAGGAACATATATGATTTTTGTCTGGGAGACATATGCAATATTACAAAACTGCCACTACCCTATCCCATGAGGTTGCTTGGTGCAAGACTTGACTAATGATCAAGCACCAAGGCATGCTCATTACAAAATGGCCCCATGTGGGTGTGCCAAAGGGGCAGCACGCCACACTCTCCCCCACTCAATCCTTCGGCGCCCTCGACGAAGTAGCTTGTAGATCTTCAATCTTCTGCGTGAGCTTCTTCAAGTCTTCCGCCCTTTCCCAGCTGATCTCGTCGTCTGCGAGCCCCTTCCATTTTACCAGATATTCTTTATGCTTTTTACGGTCAGTTGTGACCGTCCTTTCCGCCAGGATTTCTTCAGGTTGACGCTTGCTCCTTGGCTGAACGATGACTCCTCCTCTGGTTGACTGGTTGCGCGCTGGATTTGCTGGATCTTCGTGATACGGCTTCAAGTTGCTGACATGAAGGACCGGGTGTATCTTCATCCAGGCCGGTAGTTCGACTTTGTATGATGTTAGGCCAACTTTTGAGATGATTGAGACCGGAGCCTCGTACTTGCGGACGAGTCTGATGTCTTTCTCCCCTCGGAATCTCAACTGTTCGGGCCTCAGCTTGATTAACACTAAGTCACCTGCTTTGAACTCCAGTGGTCTGCGCTTCTGATCAGCCCACTTCTTCATTCTTTTCGATGCTTTTTCTAAATAAGCTCGGGCAATCTCTGTCGTTTTCTTCCAGTCTTTTGTGAAGTGAAAGGCTCGCGGGTTTCGACCGCGATATTCATCCACTGTGTGGGGTAACAGTGGCTGCTGTCCATTAATAACTTCAAAAGGGCTCTTATTCGACGAAGAACTCTTTTGAGAGTTGAAACAAAATTGAGCTACATCGAGTAGTTGCGGCCAATTCTTCTGATTGGCATTGACAAAGTGGCGCAAGTACTCCTCCAACATCCCGTTGAATCTTTCTGTCTGCCCATCTGTCTGCGGATGGTAGCTCGAGGAAATGTTCAGTTGTGACCCCAAGAGATTGAACAGTTCGGACCAAAAGGTCCCAGTGAATCTTCCATCTCGGTCACTAACAATATTCTGGGGCACTCCCCAATATTTGACAATGTGTTTGAAAAATTGTCTGGCTGTCTCTTCTGCCGAACAGTACTTCGACACTGGGATGAATGTTGCATACTTCGAGAATCTATCCACGACCACCAAGATCGCACTTAAATCTCCTGTCTTCGGAAGACTGGTGATAAAGTCAAGCGACACACTCTCCCATGGCCGGCTTGGGACTCGCAAGGGCTCCAACAACCCAGGTGTCTTGTTCCTATCGACCTTGTCTTGCTGGCAGACCAGACAGGTCTTGGTGTACTCCACTACATCGTCTCGCATTTGTGGCCAGTAGTATCCCTGCTTCAAGAGGGCATGGGTTCTCTGCCACCCTGGATGACCTGCCCACAGAGTGTCATGACACTCGCTTAATAATATCCTTCGCAAATCTCCAGCTTTCGGAACATACAAGCGCCCCCCTTTAGCCCACAGAAGATCATCCTCCACCCAGAACTGGCGAGTCTTGCCTTCTTTTACGAGTTTCAGGATGGTCCTGACAACTGGGTCTTTCTCCAGGTTTTCTTTAATGCGTTCCTTGAGTGGAGTGTTCACCACGCTAGCCGATAAACTAGCCATGATCTTTAGAGTCGCCAACTCCGCTTTACGACTCAAGGCGTCAGCTGCCTGGTTCAAGCGTCCTGCCCTGTGCTCAAAACGGAAGTCGAATTCCGCCACAAACTCCTGCCATCGAGCCTGCTTAGGGGTCAGCTTCGGCTGAGTAAGGAAATGACTCACAGCTGCATTATCCGTCTTCACCACGAACTTTGACCCCAGCAATTAATGCCTCCACACTCGCAAGCAATGTATAACTGCGAGGAGCTCCTTCTCCTGGGCAGTATACCTCCTCTCAGCTTCAGACAGCTTGCGACTTTCGTATGCGACCGGGTGGTCCTCTTGTACTAGTACCCCTCCCAGTGCATAATCTGATGCATCCGTCTGTACTTCGAAGGGCTTGCTAATAGTTGGCAAGGCAAGAACAGGATCCTTCATCATGGCTTCTTTCAAACTCCTGAACGCTTCAGCACACTTGTCAGTCCACGCCCAAATCACACCCTTTTTCAGAAGCTCGGTCAAGGGTGTCGCCCTTCTTGAGTAGCCGTCCACAAATCGTCTATAGTAGTTGGCTAGACCCAAGAAGGAGCGGAGTTCTTTCACGTTTGTGGGGGCTTTCCATTCCTGGATTGCCCTCACCTTCTCCAGATCCATACGAATACGGCCACGTTCCACCACGTGGCCTAAGAACTTGATGCTCTCCTGTGCGAACGAGCACTTCTCTCGCTTCACATATAGCTGGTTCTCTCTCAACTTCTGAAACACTTGAGCCAAGTGTTCTTGATGCTCTTCAATCGAGGCGCTATAAACCACGATGTCATCCAAGTACACCACCACGAACTTATCTAGATACTCGTGGAATACTTGGTTCATTAGTGTACAGAAGGTAGCAGGTGCATTTGTCAACCCAAACGGCATTACTCGAAACTCAAATGCTCCGTATCGAGTAACACACGTAGTCTTTGGTTCATCCCCATCTGCAATCCGCACCTGATAATAGCCCGATCTCAAGTCCAACTTTGTGAAGTATTTGGCTCCACTTAGCTGGTCGAACAAATCAGCGATTAAAGGAATGGGGTATGTGTTGCGAACTGTCACCTTATTGAGAGCCCTATAGTCGATGCACAGTCTCAAGCTCCCATCGTGCTTCTTCTGG
Organism: Humulus lupulus; assembly: GCF_963169125.1. Classification (NCBI taxonomy): domain Eukaryota; kingdom Viridiplantae; phylum Streptophyta; class Magnoliopsida; order Rosales; family Cannabaceae; genus Humulus; species Humulus lupulus. Next base: position 257,244,744 of record NC_084802.1, on the reverse strand, counting down.
AATAGCACCGGTGCGCCATATGGCGCCTTCGACGGTCTAATGAAGCCTGCCTCCAATAGCTCTTTTAATTGCTTCCTCAATTCTTCTAGCTCAGGGGGTGCCATTCTGTATGGCGCTTTTGTTGGAGGTTTCGCTCCAGGCACCAGCTCTATCTGGTGATCAATCCCCCTCTTTGGTGGCAAGGCTTTGGGGAGTTTATCTGGCATCACATCCCCATACACCTTCAAGACCCTCGTAATTTCTAGTGGAACAATTTCTTCCACTACTTCTTCGAACACGGTGGGTACAGCTACATAAGTCGGCTCCTGCTTTCTCACACCCTTCTTGAACTGTAAAGCTGATAGAAGCTTCACAGCAGGGGGTGGCTTCACCTTTGCAGGTACCATTGAAGGAGTCTCTCCCATTATGAGTAAGCTTCCAGTGGCAGGAATTGGAATGGCACCTTTCTCGGTTAGAAAGTCCATTCCCAAAACTACATTGAAGTCGTCCATATGGACGACTACCAAATCAGTCTGCCCTTCCCACGTGTCGATCTTCACTTTTACCCCTCTAGCCACGCCAGATGTGGCCAAGGCTTTGGAGTTGACCGCCTTCATGCGGCCTGCATCTTTCTCCAGCTTTAGTCCCAGTCGCTTTGCTTCGAGTTCAGAGATGAAGTTGTGGGTGGCGCCAGTATCAATCATCACGCTTTTGGCAGGCTTGCCATTGATAGCAGCATCCACGAACATTAGCCCTTTCCCCAGGGTCTTCTTCCCTTTCTCGCCATGCTTCTTGAGAGCATTCAACAGGCGGACAGCGCCCATGTGCGCGTACTCTTCTTCTTCCTCTTCTCCTTCGCCCTGTTGTTCTTGGCCAATGAGGGCATTTATCTTGCCCCGGAATTGGCAAACTACCGACTTGTGTGGGCCTTTGCAAATCCAACAAGCAAGCGGCTTCTTCCCTACAGCAGCATCTGTCCCACTGGAAGAATTGGACTCAGCTGTCCTCTTCTCTCCCCCACTCTTACCCTGCCAGGACTTCCCCGACTTCTTACTCCCGGCGCTACTTGAGCTGGCTGGAGGGGTAGCCCTTTTCGGCAGGCTACTCTCCGGAGTGTAGTCTGTTAAGTGTTCGGCAGCAGCTTGAGCGGTGGCTAGATCAGTCACCCGCTGTCTTTGAAGTTCTTGCTTGGCCCACGGTTTCAGTCCCTCGAGGAAGCAGAAGAGCCTGTCCACTTCGGACATGTCTTTAATATCGAGCATGAGTCCCGAAAATCTCTTTACATACTCTCGAACTGTCCCGACTTGTTTAAGCTCTCGTAACTGGCGACGAGCTATATAAGCTACATTTTCTGGCAGAAACTGCGTCTTTAATTCCCTCTTCAGGTCCGCCCAAGATGTGATAGTACACCTGCCATTCTCTATATCATCATACTTGGTCCTCCACCACACCTTGGCATCCCCCGACAAATACATGGTAGCCATGGCGACCTTTCCATCTTCCGAATCGGCCCGCACGACTCTTAAGTAATGTTCCATGTCAAAGAGGAAATTCTCCAAATCCTTTGCGTCTCTGGCCCCATTATAGGGCCTCCGCTCGGGTACTTTGGCTCGGCCATATTCCATACCTATCGGCCCTGTTGCAGGGGCATTCCCAACCGCTCGCATGGTCAGGTTTACCTTGGCAGTTAGCTCAGCCATTTCTTCTCTGAGCACACCGACTGCCTCCCTGCAATCTTCCGTTGTGTCATTTATTGAAACTTCTTGTTCCCTTAGCATGCGCTCCACTGCCGCGATGCGCTCTTCCCACCGAGGGGAAACAGAAGTACTTGTTGGAGTGTTTCTTTTCTCCAACGCGATAATTCTGGATAGAAGAACATCATTCTCCTTCTCCAACGCAGCTATGCAATTGTATGCATCAGACGAACCCGAGTCCTGACTTGCAGAGGAAAGATCCCTGACCCTCTCGTCCAGGCCATCTAGTTCCCCTACTCGCTTCTCAAGAGCTTCGATCCTCTGAGTGTTGCTCACCATAGTGTGTTTTTGCCAAGCGCTTTCTAACTTGGCTCTGATACCAACTGTCACGGGCCGGCTATTTGGGTACTACAACTAGACGGAACGTGCAGCACTTGCAGACTCTTCAAGCTAGCAAGTCAGCCTACAACACACACCTACAGGCAAACAAACTCAGTGGTTAGCCACATACACATCTCGGACAGGCAACGGGCGATAACGAAGTATGAGCAAGCACAAAGCAAGTCATTCCTAGGAACGTCCACACAACACAAAGCACACAACAAGGCAAATGGCACACAATGGCCCAACGAAGGTAACAATCAAGTAACACATAAGCAACAAGGAAGCACACAGGGGCAAGTATGGATAAATGTTATTTCATTAATATATAGCCTTGATAGGGCAAGGGAGTACACAGCTTTGGCCCCTATCTGCTGATGGCCATGGTGCTTCCCTAAGTCACCAGGTCACCTCCCCCTAAGGAGCCTTCTAAGGAAATAAAGTCTTCCCAGGAACATATATGATTTTTGTCTGGGAGACATATGCAATATTACAAAACTGCCACTACCCTATCCCATGAGGTTGCTTGGTGCAAGACTTGACTAATGATCAAGCACCAAGGCATGCTCATTACAAAATGGCCCCATGTGGGTGTGCCAAAGGGGCAGCACGCCACACTCTCCCCCACTCAATCCTTCGGCGCCCTCGACGAAGTAGCTTGTAGATCTTCAATCTTCTGCGTGAGCTTCTTCAAGTCTTCCGCCCTTTCCCAGCTGATCTCGTCGTCTGCGAGCCCCTTCCATTTTACCAGATATTCTTTATGCTTTTTACGGTCAGTTGTGACCGTCCTTTCCGCCAGGATTTCTTCAGGTTGACGCTTGCTCCTTGGCTGAACGATGACTCCTCCTCTGGTTGACTGGTTGCGCGCTGGATTTGCTGGATCTTCGTGATACGGCTTCAAGTTGCTGACATGAAGGACCGGGTGTATCTTCATCCAGGCCGGTAGTTCGACTTTGTATGATGTTAGGCCAACTTTTGAGATGATTGAGACCGGAGCCTCGTACTTGCGGACGAGTCTGATGTCTTTCTCCCCTCGGAATCTCAACTGTTCGGGCCTCAGCTTGATTAACACTAAGTCACCTGCTTTGAACTCCAGTGGTCTGCGCTTCTGATCAGCCCACTTCTTCATTCTTTTCGATGCTTTTTCTAAATAAGCTCGGGCAATCTCTGTCGTTTTCTTCCAGTCTTTTGTGAAGTGAAAGGCTCGCGGGTTTCGACCGCGATATTCATCCACTGTGTGGGGTAACAGTGGCTGCTGTCCATTAATAACTTCAAAAGGGCTCTTATTCGACGAAGAACTCTTTTGAGAGTTGAAACAAAATTGAGCTACATCGAGTAGTTGCGGCCAATTCTTCTGATTGGCATTGACAAAGTGGCGCAAGTACTCCTCCAACATCCCGTTGAATCTTTCTGTCTGCCCATCTGTCTGCGGATGGTAGCTCGAGGAAATGTTCAGTTGTGACCCCAAGAGATTGAACAGTTCGGACCAAAAGGTCCCAGTGAATCTTCCATCTCGGTCACTAACAATATTCTGGGGCACTCCCCAATATTTGACAATGTGTTTGAAAAATTGTCTGGCTGTCTCTTCTGCCGAACAGTACTTCGACACTGGGATGAATGTTGCATACTTCGAGAATCTATCCACGACCACCAAGATCGCACTTAAATCTCCTGTCTTCGGAAGACTGGTGATAAAGTCAAGCGACACACTCTCCCATGGCCGGCTTGGGACTCGCAAGGGCTCCAACAACCCAGGTGTCTTGTTCCTATCGACCTTGTCTTGCTGGCAGACCAGACAGGTCTTGGTGTACTCCACTACATCGTCTCGCATTTGTGGCCAGTAGTATCCCTGCTTCAAGAGGGCATGGGTTCTCTGCCACCCTGGATGACCTGCCCACAGAGTGTCATGACACTCGCTTAATAATATCCTTCGCAAATCTCCAGCTTTCGGAACATACAAGCGCCCCCCTTTAGCCCACAGAAGATCATCCTCCACCCAGAACTGGCGAGTCTTGCCTTCTTTTACGAGTTTCAGGATGGTCCTGACAACTGGGTCTTTCTCCAGGTTTTCTTTAATGCGTTCCTTGAGTGGAGTGTTCACCACGCTAGCCGATAAACTAGCCATGATCTTTAGAGTCGCCAACTCCGCTTTACGACTCAAGGCGTCAGCTGCCTGGTTCAAGCGTCCTGCCCTGTGCTCAAAACGGAAGTCGAATTCCGCCACAAACTCCTGCCATCGAGCCTGCTTAGGGGTCAGCTTCGGCTGAGTAAGGAAATGACTCACAGCTGCATTATCCGTCTTCACCACGAACTTTGACCCCAGCAATTAATGCCTCCACACTCGCAAGCAATGTATAACTGCGAGGAGCTCCTTCTCCTGGGCAGTATACCTCCTCTCAGCTTCAGACAGCTTGCGACTTTCGTATGCGACCGGGTGGTCCTCTTGTACTAGTACCCCTCCCAGTGCATAATCTGATGCATCCGTCTGTACTTCGAAGGGCTTGCTAATAGTTGGCAAGGCAAGAACAGGATCCTTCATCATGGCTTCTTTCAAACTCCTGAACGCTTCAGCACACTTGTCAGTCCACGCCCAAATCACACCCTTTTTCAGAAGCTCGGTCAAGGGTGTCGCCCTTCTTGAGTAGCCGTCCACAAATCGTCTATAGTAGTTGGCTAGACCCAAGAAGGAGCGGAGTTCTTTCACGTTTGTGGGGGCTTTCCATTCCTGGATTGCCCTCACCTTCTCCAGATCCATACGAATACGGCCACGTTCCACCACGTGGCCTAAGAACTTGATGCTCTCCTATGCGAACGAGCACTTCTCTCGCTTCACATATAGCTGGTTCTCTCTCAACTTCTGAAACACTTGAGCCAAGTGTTCTTGATGCTCTTCAATCGAGGCGCTATAAACCACGATGTCATCCAAGTACACCACCACGAACTTATCTAGATACTCGTGGAATACTTGGTTCATTAGTGTACAGAAGGTAGCAGGTGCATTTGTCAACCCAAACGGCATTACTCGAAACTCAAATGCTCCGTATCGAGTAACACACGTAGTCTTTGGTTCATCCCCATCTGCAATCCGCACCTGATAATAGCCCGATCTCAAGTCCAACTTTGTGAAGTATTTGGCTCCACTTAGCTGGTCGAACAAATCAGCGATTAAAGGAATGGGGTATGTGTTGCGAACTGTCACCTTATTGAGAGCCCTATAGTCGATGCACAGTCTCAAGCTCCCATCGTGCTTCTTCTGGAATAGCACCGGTGCGCCATATGGCGCCTTCGACGGTCTAATGAAGCCTGCCTCCAATAGCTCTTTTAATTGCTTCCTCAATTCTTCTAGCTCAGGGGGTGCCATTCTGTATGGCGCTTTTGTTGGAGGTTTCGCTCCAGGCACCAGCTCTATCTGGTGATCAATCCCCCTCTTTGGTGGCAAGGCTTTGGGGAGTTTATCTGGCATCACATCCCCATACACCTTCAAGACCCTCGTAATTTCTAGTGGAACAATTTCTTCCACTACTTCTTCGAACACGGTGGGTACAGCTACATAAGTCGGCTCCTGCTTTCTCACACCCTTCTTGAACTGTAAAGCTGATAGAAGCTTCACAGCAGGGGGTGGCTTCACCTTTGCAGGTACCATTGAAGGAGTCTCTCCCATTATGAGTAAGCTTCCAGTGGCAGGAATTGGAATGGCACCTTTCTCGGTTAGAAAGTCCATTCCCAAAACTACATTGAAGTCGTCCATATGGACGACTACCAAATCAGTCTGCCCTTCCCACGTGTCGATCTTCACTTTTACCCCTCTAGCCACGCCAGATGTGGCCAAGGCTTTGGAGTTGACCGCCTTCATGCGGCCTGCATCTTTCTCCAGCTTTAGTCCCAGTCGCTTTGCTTCGAGTTCAGAGATGAAGTTGTGGGTGGCGCCAGTATCAATCATCACGCTTTTGGCAGGCTTGCCATTGATAGCAGCATCCACGAACATTAGCCCTTTCCCCAGGGTCTTCTTCCCTTTCTCGCCATGCTTCTTGAGAGCATTCAACAGGCGGACAGCGCCCATGTGCGCGTACTCTTCTTCTTCCTCTTCTCCTTCGCCCTGTTGTTCTTGGCCAATGAGGGCATTTATCTTGCCCCGGAATTGGCAAACTACCGACTTGTGTGGGCCTTTGCAAATCCAACAAGCAAGCGGCTTCTTCCCTACAGCAGCATCTGTCCCACTGGAAGAATTGGACTCAGCTGTCCTCTTCTCTCCCCCACTCTTACCCTGCCAGGACTTCCCCGACTTCTTACTCCCGGCGCTACTTGAGCTGGCTGGAGGGGTAGCCCTTTTCGGCAGGCTACTCTCCGGAGTGTAGTCTGTTAAGTGTTCGGCAGCAGCTTGAGCGGTGGCTAGATCAGTCACCCGCTGTCTTTGAAGTTCTTGCTTGGCCCACGGTTTCAGTCCCTCGAGGAAGCAGAAGAGCCTGTCCACTTCGGACATGTCTTTAATATCGAGCATGAGTCCCGAAAATCTCTTTACATACTCTCGAACTGTCCCGACTTGTTTAAGCTCTCGTAACTGGCGACGAGCTATATAAGCTACATTTTCTGGCAGAAACTGCGTCTTTAATTCCCTCTTCAGGTCCGCCCAAGATGTGATAGTACACCTGCCATTCTCTATATCATCATACTTGGTCCTCCACCACACCTTGGCATCCCCCGACAAATACATGGTAGCCATGGCGACCTTTCCATCTTCCGAATCGGCCCGCACGACTCTAAAGTAATGTTCCATGTCAAAGAGGAAATTCTCCAAATCCTTTGCGTCTCTGGCCCCATTATAGGGCCTCCGCTCGGGTACTTTGGCTCGGCCATATTCCATACCTATCGGCCCTGTTGCAGGGGCATTCCCAACCGCTCGCATGGTCAGGTTTACCTTGGCAGTTAGCTCAGCCATTTCTTCTCTGAGCACACCGACTGCCTCCCTGCAATCTTCCGTTGTGTCATTTATTGAAACTTCTTGTTCCCTTAGCATGCGCTCCACTGCCGCGATGCGCTCTTCCCACCGAGGGGAAACAGAAGTACTTGTTGGAGTGTTTCTTTTCTCCAACGCGATAATTCTGGATAGAAGAACATCATTCTCCTTCTCCAACGCAGCTATGCAATTGTATGCATCAGACGAACCCGAGTCCTGACTTGCAGAGGAAAGATCCCTGACCCTCTCGTCCAGGCCATCTAGTTCCCCTACTCGCTTCTCAAGAGCTTCGATCCTCTGAGTGTTGCTCACCATAGTGTGTTTTTGCCAAGCGCTTTCTAACTTGGCTCTGATACCAACTGTCACGGGCCGGCTATTTGGGTACTACAACTAGACGGAACGTGCAGCACTTGCAGACTCTTCAAGCTAGCAAGTCAGCCTACAACACACACCTACAGGCAAACAAACTCAGTGGTTAGCCACATACACATCTCGGACAGGCAACGGGCGATAACGAAGTATGAGCAAGCACAAAGCAAGTCATTCCTAGGAACGTCCACACAACACAAAGCACACAACAAGGCAAATGGCACACAATGGCCCAACGAAGGTAACAATCAAGTAACACATAAGCAACAAGGAAGCACACAGGGGCAAGTATGGATAAATGTTATTTCATTAATATATAGCCTTGATAGGGCAAGGGAGTACACAGCTTTGGCCCCTATCTGCTGATGGCCATGGTGCTTCCCTAAGTCACCAGGTCACCTCCCCCTAAGGAGCCTTCTAAGGAAATAAAGTCTTCCCAGGAACATATATGATTTTTGTCTGGGAGACATATGCAATATTACAAAACTGCCACTACCCTATCCCATGAGGTTGCTTGGTGCAAGACTTGACTAATGATCAATCACCAAGGCATGCTCATTACAAAATGGCCCCATGTGGGTGTGCCAAAGGGGCAGCACGCCACACTCTCCCCCACTCAATCCTTCAGCGCCCTCGACGAAGTAGCTTGTAGATCTTCAATCTTCTGCGTGAGCTTCTTCAAGTCTTCCGCCCTTTCCCAGCTGATCTCGTCGTCTGCGAGCCCCTTCCATTTTACCAGATATTCTTTATGCTTTTTACGGTCAGTGGTGACCGTCCTTTCCGCCAGGATTTCTTCAGGTTGACGCTTGCTCCTTGGCTGAACGATGACTCCTCCTCTGGTTGACTGGTTGCGCGCTGGATTTGCTGGATCTTCGTGATACGGCTTCAAGTTGCTGACATGAAGGACCGGGTGTATCTTCATCCAGGCCGGTAGTTCGAATTTGTATGATGTTAGGCCAACTTTTGAGATGATTGAGACCGGAGCCTCGTACTTGCGGACGAGTCTGATGTCTTTGTCCCCTCGGAGGCCCAGAATTCTGGGTTTTCCTTCGCGTTTTCACCGAGCTAAAACCTTCCCAAATCATACCAAACCAATACCCAAACCCCCAAATCAATTTAAGACTTTAAATGGACCATCTAACAACCCATAAGCACTAGATTCAAGCTCAAAACACAATCACACTCACAAATCCACCCAATTGATTTCAACTTCAACAACTTAAACCCATAGGTCATAAACACAAACCCAAGCTTGAAAAACCTAAACCATACCTCAAAAATCTTAAACCACAACAGATAAAACTCTTAAAATTGTCTAGGATCCTTACCTTTAAGTGGAGAATCCACCCTTTGCTTCCTTGAATCCATCTCCAAGTCTCCAAAATCAGCTCCTTCCCCTCTTCTTCTTCTTCTTCTTCTTCTTCTAGCTTTTCTTTCTCTTTATTTTTAACAAAACCAAACAATGACCAAGCCCCAAACCGTGTACCCCATATAACCCAGCTGCCATATATCCAATTCCCAACCAAATGACCATTTTACCCCTCCTTTCCTATCCTTTCCCAACTAAACCTCAAGGGCACTTAAGTCCTTTTACTTCTATTTCATTTCTACCATTTTCTATCTAGAACTTGTTACTCTCAGCAGTAACTAATGGTTGCCCAGGTTACTCAATCACCAATAACCATTACCCGCTAAATCTCAATCTTAACCATAAAATTCCCAAACTACCCCTAGGCTCCTCCCGAGCCGAGTATAGAAATCCCGTTGTGACTCTTAAGTTAACTAGCTCTCTAGGACCGTCTCGGCACGTGCATCACAATAATAACACCACACTCACGTGGTACAATTCACAGAATAGAATTATCACATATATGCCCTCAGCGGGCTAAAATTACCAATTTACCCCTATCATGCAAACGGGGTCCACATGCATAATTATTTCACCTAACATGCATACTAACCACTTAGTCATGCATCTCAATGTTCAATTAGTCATATAACATGCTTTAAATCATAACCATGCATTAAACTCATAAAATCACACATAAATTCCATTATGCCCTCCAGGCACACTAATCAAGACCCTTAAGCCTTATTAGCGATTTTGGGTCGTTACATACACCAAGTCAGCCCATTTTCTTCCAATGAGGATGACGTATACAGTGGATCAGTATGTTGAGTTATATGTGAGAGAGATTGTATGTCTCCATGGGGCTCCTAAGTCCATAGTACCATATCGAGATCCTATCTTTAACTCCAAGTTTTGGGGTAGTTTACAGAAGGCTATAAGAACTCAGCTGAAATTCAGCACGACCTTTTATTGTAACGACCCAAAATCACTAATAAGGTTTAAGGGCTTGATTGGTGTGCCAGGAGGGCATGTCGGGATTTATGTGTGATTTTATTAGTTAAATGCATGGTTATGATTTAAAGCATGTTATTTGACTATTTATTTATCTAAGATGCATGACTATGTGTATTAGTATGCATGTAGGCCCTGATTGCGTTTGAAGGCCATAATTGTAATTTTGGCCATGATTGGGCACAGCTGTATTGATATGTGATAAATGTATTCTGTGAATTGTACCACGTGAGTGTGGTGTTATTTTTGTGATACACGTGCCGAGACGGTCCGAGAGAGAGAGCCAATTTAACTTAAGAGTCACAACGGGAAGTTGTACCCGGCTCGGGAGGAGCCGAGGGGTACCTTGGGAATTTTATGGTTAAGTTGAGATTTAGCGGGTAATGGTTATTGGAGATTTAGTAACCTGGGTAACCGTTAGTTACTGCTGAGAGTATCAAGTTCTAGGTATAAAATGGTAGAAATGAAATAGAAGTAAAAGGACTTATGTGCCCTTGAGGTTTAGTTAGGAAAGGATAGGCAAGGAGGGGTAAAATGGTCATTTGGCTGGGAAATTGATATATTGCAGCTGGGTATTAAGGGGTACACGGTTTGGGGCTTGGTCACTTGAGGCTTTGATAGAAATTGAAGAGAAGAAAGAGAAGGAGAAAGAAGAGATGGGGCAAGTAAAAAGAAAAGAAGAAGAAGGGTAGAAGGGCTGAAGTGGGAGCTTAGGAGAAGTTCAAGGAAGCTTGTTGGGTGGATTCTTCACTTAAGGTATGGATTTTATACACACTTAAGTTTGGTTTCTGTGTTGATTTGAGGAATTTAATGCTTGAGTTAAGCTTTTCAAGGTTTTGGTTTGGATTGCTGAAATTTAAGATCAAAGGTGTGGATCTTGGGTGTGTTGATGTTTTGATCTTGATTCTAGTGTCTATAGGTTGTTAGATTGTTCATATGAAGTTTGGAATTGAGTTTTGGGGTTGAGATATGTGTTTGGGATGGTTTAAGGTGAGGTTTAGAGAGTAAAATGGTGGTTTTTTCTGGGTTCGAGGGTCGGGCCGCGGCATGGCTCTTGGTGAGCCGCGGCCCTTCGAAGAAGTTACATGATGAGGAAGAAGGGCGGGCCGCGACATGGCCCAAGCAATGCCGCGGCCCTTACCTGTTTTGGAGCCTTTGGGGGTTCTGTTTGGGGGCCATGCCGCGGCATGGGTGGCCTATGCCGCGGCGCTTAAGGGATTTTGGGATTTTGAGATTTTAGGCTTGGGAATTTAACCTAGGGTGCTCGAGGTTGAGTCTTTTACCATATTTGGTGAAGTTCAACGTTCCGAGTACTAGAGCTTGGCTTGGAAGCTCATTTAAGGTTGTTAATGGTGTCTTTCTTCATGGTTGTGACTAGGTGTTAAGCTAGGGCTCGAGGATCGGATCGCGCTCAAGGTGTATCGCCCGTAACTATCTCATTTGAAAGCTAAAGGTAAGAAAACTATAACACCCGTAGGATAGGGCATGGGCCCATAGTATGATTGCGGGGCGCGGCCCTATGTTGCATGTTGCATGATGAGATGATTGTAGGGCATGGCCCTAGATTGCATCGCATGTTAGGATGCAGACCTAAATGAGTTAATATTCATTTGAATGTTGTTGTGTTATACTATATCTGTGATTATAATAAAATGAACGGCAAGGGCCGAGAGCGGCGTAGGCCGGGTGCGGCAGCGCGGCCGGAAGTAACACTTAGCACATGGGATGCTATAGTCAGGGCAGGGCCCGGTGGATACATGTGTTATCCTTACGGTGAGAACTGTTACCCCAGGCTTCGGTAAGGCTTCTGGGGCGGCATGGCCGTGTTTGCTTAGTCTAATGGTTGATGTGTTTATCTGTGGACTATCTGATATGATTAACTGTATATTTGCATATGTTATGTTCTCCATGAGTTTTCTTGCTGGGCTTCGGCTCACGGGTGCTTCGCGTTGCAGGTAAGGGCAAAGACTGAGTCAACCAACCATGAGTACGGAGAGCGTGAAGCGACGCGTACATGTTTGGCCTGCCCGACTGCTTTGGTTGGGGGTTTATTCGAAAATGGCTGTAATAATCTATGATTTTTATAACTGATCAACTGTAAACTTATTTCAAGATGTAAATAGTTTTCAAACCTTATTTTGGGATCCCAAATGTCTATTACTAAAAGTTTTTATTGAGACAACGCATTTTCAAAGGTTACAGCCTTAACTTTTAATTAGTCACACTTTTGTTTCAAAACCTCGGTTAGCGAGTTCATTGCACACTGTTTTGTCTTAAAACTAACTTAGTAACGGCTCTAAGGAAGTAGGGCGTTACATTTATCCTCAGACTGATGGACAGTCTGAGAGGATGATTTAAGTGTTGGAGGATATGCTTAGGGCATGTGTGATTGATTTCAAGGGATCGTGGAGTAAGTATCTCCTGTTGATTAAGTTTTCATACAACAATAGTTACCAATCGACGATTGGAGTGGCTCCCTATGTGATGTTGTATGGGAGGAGATGTAGATCACCCATTCATTGGGATGAGATGGGTGAGAGGAAGTATTTGGGGCTGGACATGGTTCAGAAGACAAATGAAGCTATTGAGAAGATTCGAGCTAGGATGCTCGCCTCACAGAGAAGACAGAAAAACTACGCTGACCCTATGCGTAGAGACGTGGAGTTCCAAGTTGGGGACCACGTGTTTCTGCGGGTTTCACCCCTGCGAGGAGTGACATGATTTAGGAAGAAGGGCAAGCTAAGCCCTAGATTCATCAGACCTTTTGAGATCATAGAAAGGATCGATCAGGTGGCTTACAGGTTAGTTTTGCAACTGTCGCTGTCGGGAGTTCGTGATGTATTCCATGTTTCTATGCTGTGGAAGTACGTCTTAGATACAACACATGTGCTGAAGTAAGAAGATCTAGAATTGCAGACAAATTTATCTTATGAGGAGCGACTGGTTCAAATTTTTGATCGGAAGGATAATGTCCTACGGAATAAGACGATTCCTCTAGTTATAGTGTTATGGAGGAATAGTAGGGTCGAGGAGGCAACCTGGGAGCTTGAGTCAGCAATTCGAGATCAATATCCTGAGCTATTAAGGTAAATTTCGAGGACGAAATTCTCATTTGGAGGGGATAGTTGTAACGACCCAAAATTACTAATAAGGCTTAACGACCTTGATTATTGTGCTGGGAGGGCGTACCTGGATTATGTGTTATTTAAATGATTAAATGCATGATTATTTGATAATCATGTCTATATTATTATTTGGACATATGAGATGCATGATTATGAGTATTAGTATGCATGTAGACCCTGATTAGGTTATAAGGGCATATTTGCAATTTAGGCCTATTGAGGGCATAAATGTAAATATTTGTGATAAATTGTTGCGACCACATTATTACGTGGATATATCTACAGCTTGTGACTCGAGGCGATCCTAGTGAGCAGTTTAGCAGAAAAATCACAATGGGGATTTATACCCAGCTCGGGGTGAGCCTGGGGGTATTTCTGGGAATCTGGGAAATATTTTGGAGACTATTTGACATTGACGAAAATAATTGGTGATTAGTTAGGTGTCGGGATTTAAGCAGTAATTATTAGAGACACTCGAGGAATTAGCAGGAATGGTCATTTGACTTTAAGGGATAAGTGATATTCTGCCTTTATGACTTAGTGGGAAGTGTATAAATTGATAGAAGCTCAAAGAAAAAGGGAAAGAATCAAAAGGAAAGAAAGAAGAAAAAAACATAACATATAAGCTAACCCCTTTCTCTCTCACTCGGTTCCTTCTCCTTGCACCATTTCTTGAGGGCTTTTGGAGCTGTGGTTCAGAGTAGGCTTAGGCTAAGGTTTAGCACCTGGGTCCTTGGTAAAGCTAGGAGGTTCTACTGGAATTAAGCTTAATTGAGGTAAGTTTCAAGGTTTTGATGAGTTTTTAAACTATGTTAGGATTTATTTCTGAAACTTGGTTTTTGGTGGAAGTTAAGGGAACTAGCTTGAAGAATTGAGGAGTTGAAAGCTGGGAAGGTTTGGAGGATAATCTTGGGTCGAATTCCCATCAAAGGTAAGAAAATTCTGAGCTTGATCAACTTGGTTGCTGGGTTATTTCAGAGTTTCTAGTTGAGTTCTTGAATTTTGAGTTCAGTGCTCGTTTTCTTTGCTTGATGATGCATGTGGTTAGAATTGAGGATGTTGGGTCATGTGTTGTGAGATGTAGATGATGGTTTGCTAAAATTGGTGTATGGTTGAGGTTTGGAGGGGTTCTATAGAGGTTTGGCTTGGGGAAAATCGAATGAGAAAAACCAGAGTGCTGAAAGTGTTGTAACTAGCGCTGTAGCGCTAGCCTTTGGGTGCTACAGCGCTAGGCTTGGTTGATCTGGGTGTTTTTTCTTCTCTCTGTAGTGTTGTAGCGCCCACTTTGTGGCGCTATAGCGCCACCCTGCCTCCAGAATAGGGTTTTGGGTACTTTTCTCAAGGTTTTTGCCCGGGGGATAGGGGTTTGATTCCACCACCCTGTTAGGTGGAATTAGGGCTTCCCGAGGGTTCAGGATTGGTCACGAGGTTAGGTTACGCAGTTGAGGTTTAGTGATAGATTCTAATTCATGATTGTGACTAGGTGTATGCTAGGGCTCAGAAGGGATCGTGCTTGATGGTCAATTTCGCTAATCAAAGTTATCAGAATCAAAGGTAAGAAAACTGCACCAGGTTATGTTACTGTGTTGGGACTAGGGGTTCCCTATATCCATATGTGACGTCATAAGATGGTATTATGCCGTGGGACATGTGATAAATAGCCTAAGCCTATTGGAATAAACATTTGCGCATAGGGCATGGCTCGACCACTGGTAGCTGAGGATAACTTAATATTCACTAAGCTTAGTTTAAGCGGGCCAGAGTCAGTGGGATAAATAGGGGATGCGACCTAAGGGTGTCGATCCTGGATTTTATATGAATTGGTTATTAATGTTAATTTGATGAACTTGGTATATTGAATGCCTGATTATGTGAATATTATAGATTGTTGAGTGTATGATTATGCTTTATGAGTTATCTAAATTATTGATTAGTGATTATGCTCTGTTATTCGGTTTTCTTGCTGGGCCTTGGCTCATGGGTGCTACATGGTGCAGGTAAAGGCAAGAGCAAGGTGGATCAGTCCTGAATAGGAAAGCTTCGGGGGATGAATGTACATAGTCAGCTGATCGGCCACCATGACGAAGGAGTGATACAGGACGGGAGAAGCCTAAATGTATGTTTTTCCCTTAAAGTGATCAGTACATGTTTATAGCCTGGAATTTTTGTAAACTGTCTTTTAAACTCTATTTCTTTTGGGATCCCTTGTACAAAATGTTAAATTATGTGAAATGTAACTTTTGTAACCAAAATATTTTAACCCTAGCTCAAATATAGTTGTAGTAACACGTTTCAAACTAAATGACTTGATTAGCAAGTCTTGCACCTTTATAAACACACAGTGTAACGATCTTCGCTATCCAGGGCGTTACAGATGATTTGTGCTTCCCCGGGAAGAATACATCGTAGGAGGTGCAATGAGTGGCCTCGCCTGTAGAGAAATCCTTCGACCATAACATACCGTGGGACCTGGTACAATAATTCTTTTGCTTTCTTTCAATCTTCTGGTAGTTTACCGGTTGTAAGGTACACGACTATAGAAGTCAGCTGGGTCAGTTCTGTGAAAATTACTCCAACTTCCACTAACTCTTTCTCGATACTTTTTTTGTCCAAGAATTATACAGGGACCACATTTAATGTGTCCGCTTCCTTGGTGGTGGCTAGTTGAGCTAGAGCGTCAGCATTAGCATTCTATTCGCGGGGGACCTGATCAACGGAATAAAACTTGAATTCAGACAGTTCTTCTTTAACATTAGCCAAGTAAGCCACCGTTTTTATTCCTCGATCTTGATATTCTCCTAATATTTTATTTTAAATGAATTGAGAATCGATGTAGAACTTAATTGTCTTTGCTTTCAGTTCTTTTGCTAGTCGAACTCCTGCCAATAATGCCTCGTACTCTGCTTCATTGTTGGATGCATCGAAATCGAACCTCATTGTTTGATGCCCTTCAGGTGAGATTAGGATTATCCTAGCACCATATCCATTTTAGTTGGACGATCCATCAACAAAGTGCTTCCATAATTTTTGCACTACTACCCTATTTCATTCGTCTTGGTGACCCATGCATTTTGCCACAAAATCAGCAACCGCTTGGCCCTTGATCGTAGTCCAAGGCTTGTATAATATCTTTAACTGACTGAGTTTGATGGCCCACTTCAACAGATGTCCAAATGTTTTATTCTTTTGCAAGATCTGTGCTAATGGTTGATCGATTAAGACATGAATTTAGTGGGACTAGAAATATGGCCTGAGTTTTCTCGAAGCTCCATGGATTCCCCTTGGATTATACTGCTACGTATAAGAACAAACATTCCCCAGCAACCAGTTTTGATAGTATAAGGGGCTCAGCGAAGAGGTTCTTTACGCCCTAAAATTCCTTCTCATATTCTTTGGTCCACTCAAACCATTTATTTCCCCTAAGAAAATTGTAGAAGGGGAGACACTTGTCCATGGATTTTGAAACGAAGCAGTTTAGGGCTGTGACCTTTCAAGTTAGACTTTATAATTCTTTTCTCGTCCTAGGCGAAGGAATTTGCAACAACGACCTTATTTTTTCTAGGATTTCCTCCATCCCCCTTTCATTGAATATAAGGCCAAAAAATTCATGGATGAGACCCCGAAGGCGAATTTCTGCGGGTTCAGCTTCATGTCATATATTTCCCAGTATGCCAAAACATTCTTCTAGGTTGGAAACATGGTTATTGGTAGCCTTTGAATTTACGAGCATACAATCCACATACACCTCCATGTTTTTCCGAATCTATTTAACGAAAATCTTGTTGACTAGCCTTTGGTAAGTTGCACCAACATTCTTCAACTATAATGGCATAACTTTATAACAATATATTTTATGGTCAGTCATGAAGCTGGTGTGCTTTTTGTCTACATGGTTCATCACGATCTGGTTATATCCAGAATATGCGTCCATGAAGGGCATGAGCTCATGACGTCGTTGCATCTACTAGTTGATCAATTCTAGGTAGTGGGAAACAATCCTTAGGACAAGCTTTACTGAGGTTGGAGAAATCGATGCGAGATCTCCACATTCCATTCAAATTTTGGACCAAAATGGGGTTGGCTATCTAGGTTGGATCTTTAATGTAACGCCCTACTACCTTAGAGTAGTTACCATGTGATTTATAAATGTGCCATTAGCTCACTAATCGAGGTTTTAGGTTAAAAAATGTGGGTAAATCGAAATAATGACTCATTTGAAAAATGTTAGTTATAAAGATTTGGATATTCATTTAAATTCACAAAAGTTAAACACTGGGATCCCAAAACACTGTCTCAAAAATGTATTACGATTCAAAAGTTACAATACTACTGACCTAAGCGATAAAGCCAATTGTTATCCATATTTTCCACCTATGACACGTGGCAAGGCCGAACGGGTCCTCAAAAGAGGTCCGGCCTGTAACGACCTAATTTCGCTAATAAGGCTTAAGGGCCTTGATTAGCGTGCCAGGAGGGCATGATGGGATTTATGTGTGATTTGATGAGTTAAATGCATGGTTATGATTTGAAGCATGTTTTATGACTATTTGTTTATCTAAGATGCATGGCTATGTATATTAGTATGCATGTAGGCCCGGATCGTGTTAGAAGGGCATAACTGTAATTTTGGCCATGTTGGGCATAACTGCATTGATATGTGTTAATTGCATTCCGTGATTTGTACCACGTGAGTGTGGTGTTATTGTTGTGATGCACGTGCCGAGACGGTCCTAGAGAGCAAATTAACTTAAGAGTCACAACGGGATTTTGTACCCGGCTCGGGAGGAGCCTAGGGGTACCTCGGGAATTTTATGGTTAAGTTGAGAATTAGCGGTTAATGGTTATTGGTGATTTAGTAACTTGGGTAACCATTAGTTACTGCTGTGGGTAACAAGTTTAGTTGGAAAATGGTAGAATTGAAATATTAGTGAAAGGACTAGAGTACCCTTGAGGAATTAGTTGTGAAAGGATCATTTGGAGGGGTAGCATGGTCATTTGGCAAGGGTAATAGGCAATTCTCAGCTGGGTTTTAGTGGGTCACGGTTTGGGTATTTAGGGTCATTTGATGCCTTGATAAAATTGGAAGAGAAGAAGAAGAAAGGAGAAGAGGTGTAGATGGGGCTGAAGTTTTGAGACCTAGGAGGAGATTCAAAGGGATTTGAGGAACCAAAAACCAGATTTGAGCTAGGACTACTCAAGGTAAGATTTATATTCTGTTATTTCTTGGGTTCAAGGTTGATTTCTCAACGTTTTAGTGTGGAATTTAAAGATAGGATGGTTGGTTTAAAGTTTGAGGAATTTGAAACTCTAGATGAGATTTTTAAGTGTGATTGTGTTTTGATCTTGATACTAATGTTGTGATTATTAATTGGTTTTGATTTGGGAGCTTTGGGATGGCTTAAGGTGAGGTTTTAAGCTTGAAAATGGTGGGTTTTTCTGGGTTCGAAGGGTCAGGCCGCGGCCCTTGAAGGCTAAGATGCGCTGAGGATGGAAGGCGGGCCGCGGCATGGTCCTTGTAGGGCCGCGGCCCTTACCTGTTTCTGGGCATTTTTGTGGCCCTGTTTGGGGGCCATGCCGCGGCGCTTAAGGAATTTTGGGATTTTGAGAATTTAGGCATGGGAATTTAACCTAGGGTGCTCGGGGTTGAGTCTTTTACCATATTTGGTGAAGTTCAACGTTCCGAGTACTAAAGCTTGGCTTGGAAGCTCATTTAAGGATGTTTCATGTGTGTTGTGACTAGGCTATTGGAGAGGCTCGTGCTAGAGGACCGTGCTCGCGGCTTGAGTGCATCAGGAGGCTCGGAATACAAGTAAGAAAACTATAATACCCGTAGGATAGGGCGTGGGCCCATAGTGTGATTGCGGGGCACGACCCTATATTGCATGATGAGATGATTGCCGGGCATGGCCCTATATTGCATTACATGTTAGGGTGTAGAATTACATGTATTGATAATTGTATGAATGTTGTTTGATTTATGCTATGTATGATTATAATGAAATGAACGGCAAGGGCCGAGTGCGGCGTAGGCCGGGTACGGCAGCGGAGCCGGAAGTAACACTAAGCACATGGGATGCTTATGGTCAGGGCAGGGCCCGGGACCCAGAGGATATGTGTGAGATCCTTACGGTGAGGACCGAGACCCCAGGCTTCGGTAAGGCTTCGGGGGCGGCATGGCCGTGTTTGCTTAGTCTAATGGTTGACTTGTTTGTATGTGGATTATCTGTTATGATTTGCTGTATATTTGCATATGTTATGTTATGCATGAGTTTTCTTGCTGGGCTTCGGCTCACGGGTGCTCCGTAATGCAGGTAGGGCAATGACTGAGTCAACCAACCATGAGTACGGAGAGCGTGAAGCGACGCGTACATGTTTGGCCTGCCCGACTGCTTTGGTTGGGGGTTTATTTGAAAATGGCTGTAATAATCTATGATTTTGTAACTGATCTACTGTAAACTTATTTCAAGATGTAAATAGTTTTCAAACCTTATTTTTGGGATCCCAAATGTTTAATACTAGAAATTTTATTGAAACAACGCATTTTCAAAGATTACAGCCTTAACTTTTTATTAGTCACATTTTCGTTTCAAAAACCTCGGTTAGCGAGTTCATTGCACTGTTTTGTCTTAAAAACTCACTTGGTAACGGCTCTAAGGAAGTAGGGCGTTACAACTTGGTATCAGAGCGAGCCAAGGTTTATTGGTTCTGGAGATCGACCGAACATGTACGCTCGCTGTCAGTGACAAGCTCGACTCAGGGTTGGTTGGTATGATTGATTAACATGTCTGAATGTATATTTGAATGCCCTGATTGCCTGCTTATCTATATGGAGCATGAGTAATGAGTTGTCATATGCAGGAGATACTGTTGGGCTAGGCCCTTGATTATTGCATGTTGAGATTGATGCATGCTGAATAACATTATTATGTATGTGGATGAATATTGGCATAATGGTTCGCATATTGAGCGTATGTGGTTAATTTTATGAATTAAATTCATATGTTATATCTGTATATTGGCTTGTATGAAGCATGATGAGTGTGGAAACACTTAGTGGTGATAAAAATTTGGTAGCTAAATGTATGACATTGTGGATTTGACCTAGTATAGGCTTGTGTGTGCATTATACCTGTGGTTATTTGGATCTAGTTGTGGGTTGGTTCAAAGTATGAACCACAGAGTTCAGGAGTTGGTCAGTTTTGACAGATGAACTCGAGTTGTTTGTTCGTAGAAGGGTTTGGGGACCCAATATTGTGTTGAGAGGGGGATTCTAGATATAAGTTGGAGTTGAGATCTCTAGTTACCCCGGAAAGCAGCAGCAGAGGGTCACTAGTTTGTGATTAAGCTGCACAGTTTGTTAGTTGAGATGGGATAGAAGAACAGCAGATTTCTCTGGGGAAATTGCTGATTCCGATGTGTTAACAGTAAGGTTACCAGTGTTGGTTTGCTGTGAGGTATGGATAGATAAGGGTATTATATGAAAGGCTTAAAGGGTGTTATCCTCGGGTTTTGAGGAGAGTTCGGACTGACAAGGAAATTTTCAATAGATGAGCAGAGTTAATTCCACCCTTGGTTAAGAGGATGAGAGATCCTGGTTAGAGGGTTGTATTAAATGTTGAGGCAGGGAGATTCCTGGAATTGGTACTCAGGCTGAGGTACTGGCTTAATGGGTTGGGAAGGACCTAGATGATGAATGGTTAGAAGAGATTTTAAAGACATGATTTGAACCATGGAGACTGGTGGGCTTATAAGTTTGGTTTGGACTGTTGGGGGTAACAACAGTGTAAATCAATGGGTTTGGTGAATTGGATAATTCATTTCGGGAATTTCTACTGGCGGATGTATCCGGAATTGATGACGACCCATTTAAGGATATGAGATCGGGAATAGTCTAAGGTATTTGGGCTGCTCTGAGGTACGAGTTTCTCGTCTGCATGTTGATGGCAGAGAGGGCCATGTTGTTCGAGGAACTGATGGTTGATGATTAGAGCATGAGTGCTAGATCCGCAAGGGCGGTGCTTCCTTTGATGGAATTAGTAAAGATAGATTCGTGTTAATCAAGTTGAAAGAACCTTGGATAGTGAAGTGGCTTCTGGATTGCCAAGAAAAGGGGGAAAAGTCTGACTGATAAGACGGTACTTTTGTTGATAGAACGCAGCGAGGTTGGATTCTCAACTTTGAGGTAAAAGGACTCCAGACAGTGCTTGGGCACCTAGATTGAGATTGGAAAGAAGCCTGATCGAAAAGGTAGTTATCGAGATGGCGACAGGAACCAGGAGGTTAATTGGTATGCACATGAGGAGGAGGATGCCACCTGAGAGGAGGTCAGGTGAGGACATGACTTCTACGTAGAATGACTCGAGATGTTAGGATGGATTTCCCATGGTGCGGGAAACGGAGAACTGGAATGCATCGATACATTCGAGGTTCGAGGCTGAGTCCTCAAGAATGAGTATTTAACTGACGCGCTTATGCTTTGGGCATGTAACGAACTGGAAGGGCTCAGTGTTGAGAATATTCCGAGAGGGAGATGGACATAGAGAGGTTGCCTCAAAGGTGCCATTTGAGAGGCCGAGGACAGTAATACTTATTGAGAAGGAATTAGAAACTCTGGCAGATGGATTGTTGAGGATATCATCTGGAGTACGTAAAGGAGACAGAGCTGACCAGTGGGAAAGTTATGTGGGTATGGAAAGAAAGATTTAGGGAATACTTCAAGGTCAGACTACAGATAGGATTGGTATAAGGAATGTTGTAGAAGACGGTTTTGGCCGACAGAAAGTCTATTGGAGCAATCGAAGGAATCTGAGCCTGGTGTAGCTAGTGTGTTATACTGTGAGGATTTCCAGTATCGTCGGGTGAGGACGAAAAGTACAATGTTGGATACAAGATGGGACGATGTCCCCAAGAGTTGATCTACGACCTGGTTATTGCCAGTTGGAAACCAAGGATAGAGACATTTCGTGGATTGTCTAGTTTGCGCCGGCTAGAGTGTGAGGAGTTGGTAACAAAGATTCTGGAATGGTTCAAGCTACAGCAGCACAGGTAAGTTCTTTAGGCAGAGAATGCATGAAAGGTATGGACAAGTCCCCTTCAAGCTCACGAGCAGTGCATGTGGATTACTCCCAGACGGAAATGGTGAGCAGATGACTATGCGAAAGATGTTTGTACCCAGAAGGCAGAGTCTCAGGTAAGGTTCTACGGAATGTCAGTTTGGGTTTCGTTAGGAATACTCAAGTAGAGCTACAAGAAGAAAGGGCAGGTATGAGAAGATTTGATCTGAAGCCACAAAGAAGCTAATGAAGAACGTCTGAAGAATAGAAAGCACAACAAGACTGGTAAGCGCGTCATCTACTGCATAAGCACCTCCGAAGACAACTACATCAGAGATGAGGAGAACAGTAAAACTCGAGGTTAGACGGACTGAGTGGTGTCAAATCAGAAAGAAATTCAGAAGATAAGGTAAGGTTGTTTAGTATCTGGTAATGCTGGAATATGTGTGTGTTTTGATTAAGTAAAGAGTGATTACATAAAGGACCTGATCTATGGAAATGTGGGAGTGCATCACGATTGGGCACGCCCAGGAAATAAATTGACGCGAGAATGGATCGAGCCTTGCGGGAGACGAAAGAATGAACCTGGTTGATAAACTTGTAACATTAAGTCGACTGTTGTGCATGGAATAAGGTACTTGAGTGTTGGGTATTAGTAAGAAGGTTAACGTTGAGACCCAGATGTGGGGAAAGGTAACAGACGGGTGATCGGTGTCTGAAATCCTCGATTGAGCGAGGGGAGATATAATTGGAGGCGGAACTCCTAGCTGGGAGGCATGTGTAAGTCAAGGAATAACGCCATAGATTGTAATGAAGGATACAAGGCAACGACTGAGATCGGCGTAACGTTGGCAGGTATGATTAGCTGGTGAGTGTCACTGAGCGATGGAATCCGAAATGTCGGCTTTGGATGAAACAGGAAAGAACCCTGCTAGGGTGGTACACGTTGGGATACCAGGATGGATGAAGGATCCAATTATATTTGGTTTATAAATGAGAATTCTGAATGGACAGCATTCCACCTCCTAGGGTACGTCGTACCAGGAGGGTCGAGCGGGTGACAAAATCTAGTGTTTTCCTTTGGACCCTGAGGGGTTAGGTGATGTGGTGGTGTGTCGTGGGAATAGACCACAATGGACCTTAAGTAAGGCATTTGGACATGAAAAGTTTTAACTCGGTTGTTTGAGTTAATGTTGTTGGGTCAAGTGAACTGGTTTCAGGATAGAACGTCGATGATACTGAATTGAGACCCTATATTATTTTAAATTTTGGAATGGATTTAGAGAACGAAAAGAACAGAGTGGCAATCTGGGATTATCAGTTGATTGCAAGTGAAGTGGCAGTCTGAAAGCTTATCGGATATCCTAAAGAATTAAGCGCTGAGTAGGCGAATACTTGAGGTATTAAGGGAAGTGTAATCCCTGTTGAGTTGGCTGTAGTGGCTAATGCTGGCGTCTTGTTAAAGTAACACGACATAGGACATGGTAAGAGGCGAAGGATAGTGAATACTACGATTTGGCATTGGTTCAGAGAGAACGTCGAAAAGGTTGTTGGAACTCTTAAGGCAGGAGTGTCTGCCTATTTGAAAGCATGAGAGCTGGTAAATTGTTAAATTACGAGGAAATAAAGCTCCGGAAGGAAAGAGTTGAATCTCTGCGTAATAACAGACAAGGATCTGTAAGGTGTTCAGAGAAAGAAGGGAGAGTTCTGACTCTTGATTCAACATAAAATTCCGAAGTTGTACTAAGGGTTAGGCCAGCGGGGCCTACAAACTGATCCCACCCACTAGAGGTGATGACTTTAGAGTATTTCTGGAATCAGGAATAAGACAATGAATTGGTCATTGTAATCTAGGCAGACCCTGGGCTTCGGCAGGGTTGCGGTGTTAGCAAGAAGCTATCGAGAACTTGGCTATTAGACAAAATCTTGAGGGGCAAGATTGTTACTCTTGTGAGAGTGTCATTGGAAAGTAAAGTAAAGGCGGTGGGCCTTGGAAATTATGGTCAGAGTTGCGGTTTACTGACTGATGTGTTGGATAAATTTCAAGGACGAAATTCTTATGAGGAGGGGATAGTTGTAACGACCCAATTTCGCTAATAAGGCTTAAGGGCCTTGATTAGCGTGCCAGGAGGGCATGATGGGATTTATGTGTGATTTGATGAGTTAAATGCATGGTTATGATTTGAAGCATGTTTTATGACTATTTGTTTATCTAAGATGCATGGCTATGTATATTAGTATGCATGTAGGCCCGGATCGTGTCGGAAGGGCATAACTGTAATTTTGGCCATGTTGGGCATAACTGCATTGATATGTGATAATTGCATTCCGTGATTTGTACCACGTGAGTGTGGTGTTATTGTTGTGATGCACGTGCCGAGACGGTCCTAGAGAGCAAATTAACTTAAGAGTCACAATGGGATTTTGTACCCGGCTCGGGAGGAGCCTAGGGGTACCTCGGGAATTTTATGGTTAAGTTGAGAATTAGCGGTTAATGGTTATTGGTGATTTAGTAACTTGGGTAACCATTAGTTACTGCTGTGGGTAACAAGTTTAGTTGGAAAATGGTAGAATTGAAATATTAGTGAAAGGACTAGAGTACCCTTGAGGAATTAGTTGTGAAAGGATCATTTGGAGGGGTAGCATGGTCATTTGGCAAAGGTAATAGGCAATTCTCAGCTGGGTTTTAGTGGGTCACGGTTTGGGTATTTAGGGTCATTTGATGCCTTGATAAAATTGGAAGAGAAGAAGAAGAAAGGAGAAGAGGTGTAGATGGGGCTGAAGTTTTGAGACCTAGGAGGAGATTCAAAGGGATTTGAGGAACCAAAAACCAGATTTGAGCTAGGACTACTCAAGGTAAGATTTATATTCTGTTATTTCTTGGGTTCAAGGTTGATTTCTCAACGTTTTAGTGTGGAATTTAAAGATAGGATGGTTGGTTTAAAGTTTGAGGAATTTGAAACTCTAGATGAGATTTTTAAGTGTGATTGTGTTTTGATCTTGATACTAATGTTGTGATTATTAATTGGTTTTGATTTGGGAGCTTTGGGATGGCTCAAGGTGAGGTTTTAAGCTTGAAAATGGTGGGTTTTTCTGGGTTCGAAGGGTCAGGCCGCGGCATGGTTCTTGGAGGGCCGCGGCCCTTGAAGGCTAAGATGCGCTGAGGATGGAAGGCGGGCCGCGGCATGGTCCTTGTAGGGCCGCGGCCCTTACCTGTTTCTGGGCATTTTTGTGGCCCTGTTTGGGGCCCATGCCGCGGCATGGTTAGGCCATGCCGCGGCGCTTAAGGAATTTTGGGATTTTGAGAATTTAGGATTGGGAATTTAACCTAGGGTGCTCGGGGTTGAGTCTTTTACCATATTTGGTGAAGTTCAACGTTCCGAGTACTAGAGCTTGGCTTGGAAGCTTGTAACGCCCTACTACCTTAGAGCCGTTACTAAGTGAGTTTAAAACAGAAATTGTGCATTTAATTGACTCAAGTGGTTTCTAAAACCAAAAGTGTGAATAAACCAGAGTTTAAGGCTGTACTCTTTGAAAATGATTAGTTTCATTAAAAACGTTAATTATAAAACATCTGGGATCCCAAAATAAGGTTTACAAAATATTTACAACTCAAAATAGATTTACACTTGATCAGCTATCAAAAGAATGGTTAAATACAGCCATATACAAAATGCCCCCAACCAAAGCAGTCGGGCAGGCCGAACATGTACGCGCCGCCCCCACGCTCTCCATACTCATGGCCGGTTGACTGACTCCTTGCTTTTACCTGCCACACGGAGCACCCGTGAGCCGAAGCCCAGCAAGAAAACCCAAATAACACATAACATATGCAAAACAAATAGCTGGCAATAATTCACTGACACAAAGGAAAACCATCATAATAAACAAGTACGGCCATGCCGCTCCCAAGGCCTTACCAAAGCCTGGAGTTTCGGTTCTCACCGCGAGGATAACTCATGTATCCCTTGGGTCCCACCCTGAATATAAGCATCCCATGTGCTGTGTGTTACTTTCGGCCCACGGCCGCCCCGGCCTACGCCGTACCCGGCCTACGCCGTACCCGGCCTACACCGTACCCGGCCTCTGCCGCTCGTTTCATCATAATCACACATATAGTACATTCAAAATAAACATTCACACACACCACGGTTCATTTAAGGTTAAGCATTTGCACGTAATACAATCCGGGGCCACGCCCTACAATCACACAGTGGGGCCATGCCCTAAACTCGGGTGTTACGGTTTTCTTACCTGTAATCCGTGCTTTCCGATGCACCACGATCACGAGCACGGTCCTCTAGCACGAGCCTCTCCGAAATCCTAGTCACAACACACATAAAACACTTTTAATACTAACCAAACCCAAAACCACTTCCCGGGACCAATCCCGCACTCTCGGGACCTCTAAAACCTTAAAACAACACCCCGGAGGCATCCCACGAACCCCCGGAGCTAAGACCTAAAATTGCCAAAAAGGCTATCCTGAAAATTGCCTTGTGCCGCGGCACAACATCCTTGTGCCGCGGCACCCATCAGACAGAAGCTCCCTTGCCGCGGCACACAAAAACCCTGCCGCGGCACACCTTCGCAGACCTAGAATTTTGGGTTTTTCCTGCAATTTTCCCCGAGCTTTAACCTCCCCAAATCATCCCAAACCAAAACCTAAACCCCAAAACTCAAATCCAAACCTCATATGAACAATCTAACACCCCATAAACACTAGAATCAAATCCAAAACATCAATACACACAAGATCCACTCCTTTGATTTCAAATTCAACAACCCAAATCAAAACCCATGAAAATCTTAACTCAAACATTAAATTCCTCAACCAACACAGAAAACAAACTTAAATAAGCATAAGATCCTTACCTCAAGAGTAGAATCCACCCTAAAAGTTCCCTTGATCTCCTTCTAAGCTTCCCACTTCAGCCCCTTTCTACACCTCTTCTTCTTTCTTCTTCTTTGCCCTAGCCTTTCTCTCCTCATCTTTTCCTTCTCTTCTAATTTATCAAAGCCACAAGTGACCCAAATGCCCAAACCGTACCCCCTAAATCCCAGCTGCATAATGTCTATTTGCCTTTCCAAAAGACCAAATTACCCCTCCTTACTAAGCCTTCTAAGCTAAACCTTCAAGGGTACTTAAGTCTTAACACTTTCATTTCAATTCTACCACTTCCTATCTTAAAACTTGTTACTCACAGCAGTTACAAATGGTAACCAAAATACCAATAACTAATCACTCTTTCTAAACTCAACTTATAAGATTCCCGAAGTACCCCTGGGCTCCTCTCGATGCGTGCATCCTGATAAAACATCACACTCACATAGTACAATTATCACAGTTATGCCCTAACATGGCCAAGTTACAATCATGCTCATTTTAAGACAATCAGTTCTACATGCATACTGATTCACATAGTCATGCATCTCAAATAATCAAATAGTCATATAACGTGCAATAAATCATAATGATGCATTAAACTTAATAAAGTCACACACAAAATCCCATCATGCCCTCCAGGCACACTACTCCAGGCCCTTAAGCCTTAACACTGAATTTGGGTCGTTACAAAGCTCATTTAAGGATGTTTCATGTGTGTTGTGACTAGGATATTGGAGAGGCTCGTGCTAGAGGACCGTGCTCGCGGCTTGAGTGCATCAGGAGGCTCGGAATACAAGTAAGAAAACTATAACACCCGTAGGATAGGGCGTGGGCCCATAGTGTGATTGCGGGGCACGGCCCTATATTGCATGATGAGATGATTGCCAGGCATGGCCCTATATTGCATTACATGTTAGGGTGTAGACTTACATGTATTGATAATTGTATGAATGTTGTTTGATTTATGCTATGTATGATTATAATGAAATGAACGGCAAGGGCCGAGTGCGGCGTAGGCCGGGTACGGCAGCGGACCCGGAAGTAACACTAAGCACATGGGATGCTTATGGTCAGGGCAGGGCCCGGGACCCAGAGGATATGTGTGAGATCCTTGCGGTGAGGACCGAGACCCCAGGCTTCGGTAAGGCTTCGGGGGCGGCATGGCCATGTTTGCTTAGTCTAATGGTTGACTTGTTTGTATGTGGATAATTTGTTATGATTTGCTGTATATTTGCATATGTTATGTTATGAATGAGTTTTCTTGCTGGGCTTCGGCTCCCTGGTGCTCCGTGATGCAGGTAGGGCAATGACTGAGTCAACCAACCATGAGTACGGAGAGCGTGAAGCGACGCGTACATGTTTGGCCTGCCCGACTGCTTTGGTTGGGGGTTTATTTGAAAATGGCTGTAATAATCTATGATTTTTTAACTGATCAACTGCAAACTTATTTCAATGTAAATAGTTTTCAAACCTTATTTTTGGGATCCCAATTGTTTAATACTAGAAATTTTATTGAAACAACGCATTTTCAAAGATTACAGCCTTAACTTTTTATTAGTCACACTTTCGTTTCAAAAACCTCGGTTAGTGAGTTCATTGCACTGTTTTGTCTTAAAAACTCACTTGGTAACGGCTCTAAGGAAGTAGGGCGTCACACGGGCCCAACCTGGTCCTAGTGAACAACGAATAAGGAAACCCTGATAGACCAGACCATACTAAGCCCGATGACGGGCAAGTAGCGCAAGCCAGGACCATACTAAACTCGATGAGGGGGATAGAACTATGGTGCAGACCTGCATCATTTCCCTGAACTCCCAATCTACATCCTCCGAGATGTAAATTATGATGGCGGACAAATCACTCCAGGAGATGGATCCCATCAAGTGGGATCTAGTAGAAGATATCGTCAACAAGATATCTGCCTTAGTAAATGAACCTAGGTCTTGGTAAACGAGCTAAGACTTAGGTAAAGGATCCCGGATATTGGTAAATGAACCCAGACCATATTCCTGGATAGTACAAGCCTAGTCTTCCCTGAAGCTGGCGTGTCCCCGAGCAATCCAGAGTTTGGTCTCACTAACTAACCTGAAGAATGGGGTACGCATGGAACATAAACTATTCCTAGGAAACAGTACTGTCACTACTCTGACAGATCTTGTCCATAGGATCCCCTTAGTAGCCCACGAAGATCAGTCTGTGCTAACGTAGAAAGGGTACTTGTAAGGCTTGACCATGCCTATGTCGGCCCAATGGGCCCGGATTAATAACATCTAATTATGTTACATTCTTTGTATTATGACTCTGTTAGGGAGAAAATTGTAATTACATCCTTATTGGGCCCAGATTAGTCCGGCCAATGCTACATGACTGCTTATAAATAGGGTCAGTTCTGCATTGTAGCAAGGATCTTAGATTTTATCTAGTAAGCAAAACACTACTAAACTTGCAGAAAACCTCCATTGACAAAACTCTCTAAAGCCTAATGCTAGTAACTCGTGGACTAAGGCTCATTAACACCCCAACCATGTAAAAAATGGGTTTTTTTTATCTCTTATCCTTTCATTCTAGCTCCTATTTTATAATATATTTATAGTTTTCGAAAATCTCGGTGAACACCAACCATTTACAGTAAATCCCTCAAAACAACCTCCAGTCAAGGCAGCCAGGTAGGCCGAAAATGTACACGCTGCTCCAGGCTCTCCAACTCATGGTTGGTCAACCTTTCCCTTGCCCTTACCTGTAC
Organism: Humulus lupulus; assembly: GCF_963169125.1. Taxonomy (NCBI): domain Eukaryota; kingdom Viridiplantae; phylum Streptophyta; class Magnoliopsida; order Rosales; family Cannabaceae; genus Humulus; species Humulus lupulus. Next base: position 257,215,196 of record NC_084802.1, on the reverse strand, counting down.
CATAGAAAACTCGTGAGTCGAGGCCCAACAAGAAAACTCAACATGTAACGACCCAAATTCAGTGTTAAGGCTTAAGGGCCTGGAGTAGTGTGCCTGGAGGGCATAATGGGATTCTGTGTGTGATTTTATGAATTTAATGCATGATTATGACTTATTGCACGTTATATGACTATTTGACTATTTGAGATACATGACTATGTGAATTAGTATGCATGTAGACCTGATTGCCTTAGAATGAACATGATTGTAATCTGGCCATGTTAGGGCATAACTGTGATAATTGTACTACGTGAATTGTGCCATGTGAGGTGGTGTTTTTATCAGGATGTACGCATCGAGACGGTCCTAGTGAGCCATTTAGTCTAAAAGTCACAACGGGATGTTGTACCCGGCTCGGGTAAAGCCTAGGGGTACTTTGGGAATCTTATAAGTTGAGTTGAGAATGAGTGGTTAGTTATTGGTAATTGGGTAACCTGGGTAACCGTTTGTAACTGCTGTGGGTAACAAGTTTTAAGATAGAAAGTGGTAGAATAGAAATGAAAGTGTAAAGACTTAAGTGCCCTTGAAGGTTTAGCTAAGGAGGGATTATTAGGAAGGGGTAAATTGGTCTTTCGGCAAGACAAATAGGCAAGTTTCAGCTGGGTATATGGGGTATACGGTTTGGGCATTGGATCATTTAGTGTCTTGATAAAATTAGAAGAGAAGGAAAAGAAGAGGAGAGAAAGGCTAGGGCAAGCAAGAAAAAGAAGAAGAAGAGAAGGAGAAGTGGGAGTCTAGGAGGAGATCAAGGACTTTGTGTGGATTCTTCATTTGAGGTAAGGGTTTTATACATATTTAAGTTTGGGTTTTTTGTTTTGAATTAAGGAATTTAAATGCCTAAGCTAAGCATGATTGAGTTTTGAGTTTGTTGCTGAAATTTGAAATCAAAGGAGTGGATCTTGAGTGTGTTGATGTTTTGATTTGATTCTAGTGTTTATGGGGTATTAGATTGTTCATATGAGGTTTGGATTTGAGTTTTGGGGTTTAGGTATTGGTTTGGGGTGATTTGGAGAGGTTAAAACTCGGGAAAAATGCAGGAAAAACCCAGAAAATCTGGGTTCGCGATGGAGCGCCGCGGCCCTGTTCTTGGGCGCCGCGGCGCGAGGAGGCTTCAGGATGGGGCATGGGCTCTGGGCGCCGCGGCCCTTGATGGGTGTGCCGCGGCCCTAGGCCATTTTGGCAGCCCAAATGTTGGATTTTTAGGGGTTTTGCCCGGGGGCACGGGGGATGGTTCCGATGCTTTGTTTTATGGATTTAGAGGTCCCGGGAGTGCGGGATTGGTCCCGGGAACTGGTCTTGGGCTTGGTTGGTATTAAAAGTGTTCTATGTGTGTTGTGACTAGGATTTCGGAGGGGCTCATGCTAGAGGACCGTGCTCGTGACCGTGGTACATCAGAAAGCTCGAGATACAGGTAAGAAAACCGTAACACCCGAGAATAGGGCATGGCCCCACTGTGTGATTGCAGGGCATGGCCACGGATCGTATTATGTGCAAATGTTTAACCTTAAATGAATCGTGATGTGTGTGAATGTTTATTTCGAATGTACTATATGTGTGATTATGATGAATTGAACGGCAAGGGCCGAGTGCGGCGTAGGCTGGGTACGGCCGTGGGGCCGAAAGTAACACACAGCACATGGGATGCTTATATTCAAGGTGTGACCCAAGGGATACATGAGTTATCCTCGCGGTTAGAACCGAAACCCCAGGCTTTGGTAAGGCCTCGGGGGCGGCATGGCCGTAAGTGTTTATTATGATGGTTTTCCTATTTATCAATGAATTAGGCCAGCTATATGATTTGCATATGTTATTGTTGATGCTCATAATCTCATCAAGAGAAAATATAAGGCCGTCTAAGGCGTCCCATGCGCGAGGCCATGAGGGGCCGCGAGGCCGTCTACGGCGCCCCATGCGCGAGGCCAAGAGGGGGTCGCGAGGCCGTCTAAGGCGCCCCATGCGCGAGGCCATGAGGGGGTCGCGACGCCGTCTAAGGCGTCCCATGCGCGGGGCCATGAGGGGCCGCGAGGCCGTCTACGGCGCCCCATGCGCGAGGCCAAGAGGGGGTCGCGAGGCCGTCTAAGGCGCCCCATGCGCGAGGCCATGAGGGGATCGCGAGGCCATCTAAGGCGTCCCATGCGCGAGGCCAAGGGGGGAGTCGCGAGGCCGTCTACGGCGTCCCATGCGCGAGGCCAAGAGGGGGTCGCGAGGCCGTCTAAGGCGCCCCGTGCGCGAGGCCAAGAGGGGGTCGCGAGGCCGTCTAAGGTGTCCCATGCGCGAGGCCATGAGGGGCCGCGAGGCCGTCTACGGCGCCCCATGCGCGAGGCCAAGAGGGGGTCGCGAGGCCGTCGAAGGCGCCCCATGCGCGAGGCCATGAGGGGGTCGCGAGGCCGTCTAAGGTGTCCCATGTGCGGGGCCGCGAGGCCGTCTACGGCGCCCCATGCGTGAGGCCAAGAGGGGGTCGCGAGGCCGTCTACGGCGTCCCATGCGCAAGGCCAATAGGGGCCACGGGGCCGTCTACGGCGCCCCATGCGCGAGGCCGTGCAATTTCCCGCGCGCGCACGCCCCGGGAGGTCCATCAGCCCATAATCTTCTCAGGAGGCCGACGCCCCATGACTTAACGTGTATGGGCCCAAGACCCCTATTCAACGCCACGGCCAATACGGACACCGAAGATCCCCTTTTTCACACTTCAAAGTCCCTATGCTTAGTGTGAGTCAAAGGAGACATGTTTGTACGACCAGGTACCAGGTACGGATGCCAGTACCAGTGAGGATCGTGGTCCGTACGTCTACGGCCATAGGTCAGAGCCGACACCACTACCTCCTGCGCCAACACGCCTGCTACCACGCCTCAGGAAGGGGTACAGACAAGTAGTGGAGACATCCTCCTGACCCCTGCTCCTGTACGGGATGTACAGCCACAACCTCTGAAGCCACTTCCCTAGTACAGTACGTTTGTACCTCTTGGTCCCCTGGACCACTATGTACCTAAGGCCGTTAGAGCCTACTATAAATTGAATTCCAAGGCCACCTGAAGGGGGGTTGGAAATTTTACTGTAGCAGAGACATTAGTGTGAATGAGATACTGAATTCTCCATTGTTGTTATTCCATTGTTCTTGAGTCATTGTTCAAGTTTTCATAGCTTTCGAATTAGCAATTTCAATTCGATAATTTTTCCAACTTAACTTCGTTGACGAGTTCTCACCGTCAACAGTTATGTACTATTCGGGTTTTCTTACTGGGCTTCGGCTCACGGGTGCTCCGTGTGGCAGGTAAAAGCAAGGAGTCAGTCAACCGGCCATGAGTATGGAGAGCGTGGGGGCGGCGCGTACATGTTCGGCCTGCCCGACTGCTTTGGTTGGGGGCATTTTGTATATGGCTGTATTTAACCATTCTTTTGATAGCTGATCAAGTGTAAATCTATTTTCAGTTGTAAATATTTTATAAACCTTATTTTGGGATCCCAGATGTTTTATAATTAACGTTTTTAATGAAACTAAACATTTTCAAAGAGTACAGCCTTAAACTCTGGTTTATTCACACTTTTGGTTTTAGAAATCACTTAGAGTCAATTAAATGCACAATTTCTGTTTTAAACTCACTTAGTAACGGCTCTAAGGTAGTAGGGCGTTACAACTTGGTATCAGAGCGAGCCAAGGTTTATTGGTTCTGGAGATCGACCGAACATGTACGCACGCTACCATTGAAAAGCTCGACTCAGGGTAGTTTGGTATGATCGGTTGATATATTCATGAATATGTGTTTAATGCTTTGTGTGCCTGCCTATATTGTTATGAGCATGATGATTGAAATAACATATGCATGATGCTAGGGCAAGGCCTGTTGTATGCTGTATGATATTTGCATGACATTTTGGTCGATTGATCTTGGTTGTTGTTTAGATTGAGAGGTAGAATTGGACCTTGTTATCATGCCTAATGAGCGGTGTCACTGATTGCAGGCATTTAGTTGCAATGCCTCGCCAATCATCGAGACTCCGCGGCATTCAGGCCGAGGATGATAACCAGGGGCAGGACCCTCCACCTGCTCCTCAGAACTGGCAGCAGATTTTAGCTGAGATGGAGGCCAGGTTGAAGAAAACAGAGGACGAGCTTAGTCAGTTGAGGCAACCAGCTCCTCCACCAGCCACTATGATACCACCACCGCCTAGTGTGGTACCGACTCCGGTTCAACCTGTGACTGGGAACAGGTTGGAACCTCTATATGAAAGATTCAGAAAACAGCAACCTCCTACCTTTGAGGGGGGAGCAGACCCACTGCAGGCTGAGCAGTGGATGAGTACAATGTCTGTAATCCTGGACTTCATGAGGGTTGAAGGAAGGGATAGGGTTGATTGTGCCAGTTATATGCTTAGGCATGATGCACGAATTTGGTGGGAGGTGGTAGGGCAGCGTAGGGATACTACAATTATGACCTGGGAGGAATTCAAGAGCATTTTCAACGAGAAATACTACAGCGTAGCCGTTCGAGCGGCGAAGGCAGATGAGTTCAACAGCCTGACTCAGGGCAGGTTATCTGTCATTGAGTACGCCCTGGTATTTGATAGATTGGCGAAGTTTGCGCCAGAGCTTGTGCCGACTGATACGGCCAGAAGGGACAGGTTTGTACGGGGATTAGGTGTAATGATCGCCCGTGACGTGAGTATTACAATGGCTCCAGAGACTACCTATGCGCAAGTGGTAGACAAGGCCCTCACTGCTGAGAGGGCTGAGCATCAGATCTGGAAGGATAACGCTGCTAGGCTTGATACCAAGAGGGTAGTGCCTTCTTCTTCTAGGCCTAGTCGGGGCAGCAGCCCCAGTGAGCAGAAGAGGAGAGTACCAGACTCATTTACTCCCTATGGTTCTGAGAGGAGGGTTCGCGGTTCTGTGGGTGGCCGCCAGGGCGATAATGACAACTGGAGGGGTTATCCATTGTGTCCTCGATGCAGGCGACGACATCAGGGCGAGTGCCGGTCCGTCTCTGGAGCGAGTGCCGGCATCAGGGCATGTTTTGTTTGTGGAAGCACCAGTCACTTGAAGAAAGATTGCCCACAGGCCAGGAAGGAGGAACCAAGGCAGGGTGACAGCCTCGCCCCTGCTAGGGTTTTCACCTTGACTCAGACTGAGGCAGAGGCCAGTCCATCAGTGGTCACAGGTCAGATTTTTAGTGCTGGATCCTTGTTTACTGCATTGATTGATTCTGGTGCTACGCACTCATTTGTTGCTGCTAGGGTGATTGATCAACTTTGTAGACCTAGTATTTTGTATGCTAGGGGTTTTCAGACTATATTGCCTACAGGAGAGCTGGTAGTCTCTAGGAGGTGGGTTAGAGCCTTACCAGTAGTGGTAGACGGTAGAGAATTGTTTGTTGACCTGATTGAACTAGAGATGGATGATTTTGATATAATACTAGGGATGGATTGGTTGACGCGGTATGGAGCAACCATTGATTGTAGGCGACGAATGGTGACCTTTGAACCGGAGGGCGAGGCACCCTTTGTGTTCGTGGGAACGGTGGATGGACCGCGGGTGCCTATGATCTCGGCACTAAAGGCTAGAGACCTGATGCAGGAGGGTTGCATAGGATTCCTAGCGTGTATAGTGGATTCCTCCAAGGTGGCGGCAGTGGGACCGAATGAAACCAGAGTTGTCTGTGAGTTCCCAGACTTGTTTCCAGCGGATCTGCCGGGGTTGCCGCCGCAGCGGGAGATTGAGTTCGTCATAGAATTGGCTCCGGGAGCAGAGCCAGTATCCAAGGCACCTTACAGAATGGCTCCAGCAGAATTAAAGGAATTGAAGATTCAGCTGCAGGAACTACTTGACTTGGGGTTTGTCAGACCGAGTTTCTCGCCGTGGGGTGCTCCAGTTTTATTTGTTAAGAAAAAGGATGGATCGCTCAGGATGTGTATCGATTACAGAGAGTTGAATAAGTTGACCATCAAGAACAAGTACCCATTGCCTAGGATCGACGATTTATTTGATCAGCTTCAGGGGAGTATTTTCGAAGATTGATCTCCGATCAGGCTACTATCAGTTGAGGATCAGAGAAGAGGACATACCAAAGACTGCATTTCGGACACGGTATGGGCATTATGAATTTCTGGTTATGTCCTTTGGATTAACCAATGCCCCAGCGGCGTTTATGGATTTAATGAACAGAATTTTTAAGGATTACTTGGATAAGTTCGTGATTGTATTTATTGATGATATCCTAGTTTACTCCCAGTCAGAGACAGAGCATGAGCATCATCTGCGCCTGGTGTTGCAGCGGTTAAGAGAGCATAAGCTTTATGCTAAGTTTAGCAAATGCGAGTTCTGGTTATCGCAAGTTTCATTTCTAGGCCATATTATCAGTAAGGATGGGTTACTGGTCGACCTAAGCAAGACGGAAGCAGTGAGGGATTGGCCTAGACCCAGCAGCGTTCCTGAAGTTAGAAGTTTCCTTGGACTAGCAGGCTACTACCGGCGGTTTGTAGAGGGGTTCTCCAGAATTGCTACTCCGTTGACAGAATTGACAAGGAAGAAGACCAAGTATGTGTGGACAGATCGATGTGAGAACAGCTTTAAAGAGTTGAAGCGGCGGTTGATTACTGCACCAGTGCTGAGCTTGCCAACAGATAATGAGAAGTTTGTGGTCTACTGCGACGCTTCCAGACAGGGTCTGGGATGCGTGTTGATGCAGGTTGGGAAAGTGATTGCATACGCATCAAGGCAATTAAAGGATTACGAGCAGAGGTATCCCACGCACGACCTGGAATTAGCTGCAGTGGTATTCGCACTTCAGGTTTGGAGACACTATCTGTATGGAGAGAGGTGCGAGATATACACTGATCACAAGAGTCTAAAGTATTTCTTTACCCAGAAGGACTTGAATATGCGCCAGAGACGGTGGCTAGAGCTGGTAAAGGATTACGATTGTGATATCCTATACCATCCTGGGAAAGCTAATGTAGTGGCTGATGCATTGAGCCGGAGGGGCCCAGGACAGCTGTTTGGTTCGAGGCAGATATCTGACAGATTAGCTGGGGAGATGACCAGAGCGGGTATAGAGTTAGTGGTTTGTAGGTTAGCCAACATTACTCTTCAGTCAACGCTCCTTGAGAGGATTAAGGAAGCACAGAGAATGGATCCCCAGTTAGTGGAACGTAGACAGAATGTAAAAGCAAGGAGTGCTTCGGGTTTTCTTGCTGGGCTTCGGCTCACGGGTGCTCCGTGTGGCAGGTAAAAGCAAGGAGTCAGTCAACCGGCCATGAGTATGGAGAGCGTGGGGGCGGCGCATACATGTTCGCCCTGCCCGACTGCTTTGGTTGGGGGCATTTTGTATATGGCTGTATTTAACCATTCTTTTGATAGCTGATCAAGTGTAAATCTATTTTGAGTTGTAAATATTTTGTAAACCTTATTTTGGGATCCCAGATGTTTTATAATTAACGTTTTTAATGAAACTAAACATTTTCAAAGAGTATAGCCTTAAACTCTGGTTTATTCACACTTTTGGTTTTAGAAACCACTTAGAGTCAATTAAATGCACAATTTCTGTTTTAAACTCACTTAGTAACGGCTCTAAGGTAGTAGGGCGTTACACAACACATAGCATATCACAATTCAATCCAGTAATAAAAAACTTAAAATTGATTAAACATATATCGGCCTATGCCGACCCAGTTGCTTTACCAGGCACTTGGTTCACGGTGTTCACTGAGTGGGTGATTACAACACCCTTAGAGGGTCTCGCCCTAGCGGCCTACATTCAACATGCCCTAGCCATTCCTGGCCTTTGCCATTCTCGGCCATCGCCGTTCTAGGCCATCGCCATTCCTGGCCTTTGTTGTTCTTGGCCTTTTTCGTTCCCGATCTTTTCCATTCGTTCACAATCATACGAACATTGCACAACATGTCATAAACATTCACATAAAGCATTCAACACAGACAATCAGGGCATGCCCTACTCTACGGGCACAAACAATTTTCTTACCTGTGTCCTGAGCTGATTGATTAATGCGATCCCAAGCACGATCCCCTAATTCTGAGACTTGACGTGAAAACCTAGTCACTACGCATCAATAAATAGACATCCATCAAGCCCCAACCAATTAAAATCTCCGAATTAAAATGCTAGCCTTTGGGACCTCGAATTCTACTAAACCAGGAAGTAGAATAATATGAAGAGTGTAACGACCCCAAATTCGCTATTAAGGCTTGAGGGACTGGAGCAGTGTGCCTGGAGGGCATAATGGGATTCTGTGCGTGACTTTTATGAGTTTAATGCATGATTATGATTTAATGCACGTTATATGACTATTTGATTAATTATGATGCATGACTATGTGAATTAGTATGCATGTAGACCTGATTGAGCATATTTGTAATTTGGCCATTTTGGGCATGTTTTGTGTTGATATCGGTGATCCATGAATCGAGACGATCCTAGAGTGAGCGGGTTAGCGGAAAAGTCAAAGCGAGAATCTATACCCGGCTTGGGTTAAGCCTAGGGAGTTTTAATGAGAATTTGGAAATATATTGAGGTTAATCTTAATGATGAGGAATATATATTTGATGATTAATCAGGTATTGGGTAGCGAGCGGGAATTATTAGGAACACTTGAGGAATTAGTGGGAATTTGGGTAATAGGACGAAAATGCCCCTTTATGGGCATAAAGGTTTAGAATTATTAAGGGATGGCATTTTGGTCATTAGGCTTGTAAGAGATAAATTAAAGAAGGGCTTTATACTTAGTGGATTTTGTAGAAAAAGGGTTATAGGCTGAAAAGAAAGAAAGAAGAAGAGAAAAGAAAAAGAGAGAAAAGCTGAAGGGGGTTTTGCTCCAAAAGAACGGTTTGTGGCTCTCCCAACCAATTTCCTTCATTTTTCTTGGAGTCAAGCTCAGTGGAGAGCTAAGGTAGGCTGAGCATCAAGGATGCTAAGTTAGGCTTGAGGATTGGCAAGGGGTTAGCAAGATCACATCAGAAATTGAGGTAAGTTCTTGGGGATTTTCTGTTTTAGGGCTTGACTGGTTTGGATTGTGTTTTTGAGCTAAATGGATGGGGTTTTTGGGGAAAACAGGTCAAGGTTGTGAAGGTGCAAGCTAAGGAAGTCTAGGGTTCGATTCAAGGTCGAAATTCCACCCACGGTATGATTTCTAAGACCCTATCTTTGTTGTTTGAGCGAATTTCTGGTTTTTGGGTTCATTGTGTTAGATTTTGAGTTTTGGGTTGCTTGAGCTTGGGATTGAGTTCTTGGGATGCTTGGGATGAGTGTGAGGTGTGCTTATGTGTGTTTTTGGGTTTGGAAAAGGTTTGGGCAAGTTTGGAGTTGAAATGGTACGAGAAAATCGCAAGATGCGATTTTTGGGTAGTGCTGGTCTGCAACTAGCGCTACAGCGCTAGTCAGGGGGCGCTGTAGCGCTAGCCCCTGTTCTGATGGGGTGGTTCTGCTTGTAGCGCTACAGCGCCCTCTTTTAAGCGCTGTAGCGGTGCACTGTTCACAGAGGGGATTTTTGGGCTTTTGTGAAGGGATTTTGACCTAGGGTTCGGGGCTCGATTCCGCCACTTTGTTTTGGGGATCTAGGACTTCCCGGGGGCTCGGGATTAGTCCCGAGGCTAGGTTTGTGACTTGAGGTTGGTGATGACTTTGACTTGTGAATTTTTCTTAGGTAAGCACTAGGGCTCGGGTAGGATCGTGCTCAAGGAGTCAGGTGATCAAGGCTACCGAATCTAAAGGTAAGAAAACCGTAACACCCGAGAATAGGGCATGGGCCCTCTGTGTGAATTCAGGGCACGGCCCTAGATTGTATAGTGTGCAAATGTGTAATCTTAGATGAACTATTGTATGTTTAAATGGTTATTTCATAATGTGTTATATGTGTGATTATAATGGAATGAACGGCAAGGCCGGGTACGGCAGTGGGGCCGGAAGTAACGCTCAGCACATGGGATGCTATAGCCAGGGTGGGACCCAAGGGATACATGAGTTATCCTACGGTGAGGACCGAGACCCCAAGCTTTGGTAAGGCCTCTGGGGTGGCATGGCCGTGCTTGTTTAATCTGATGGTTTTCTTATTTATCAGTAAATTATGCCAGCTATGATATTTCCATATGTTATGTACTATTTGGGTTTTCTTGCTGGGCTTCGGCTCACGGGTGCTCCGTGTGGCAGGTAAAAGCAAGGAATCAGTCAACCGTCCATGAGTATGGAGAGTGTGGGGGCGGCGCGTACATGTTCGGCCTGCCCGACTGCTTTGGTTGGGGGCATTTTGTAAATGGCTGTATTAATCCATTCTTTTGATAGTTAACCTGGTGTAAATCTATTTTTGAGTTGTAAATATTTTGTAAACCTTATTTTGGGATCCCAGATGTTTGATACTTAACGTTTTCAATGAAACTAAACATTTTCAAAGAGTACAGCCTTAAATTCTGATTTATTCACACTTTTGGTTTTAGAAACCACTTAGAGTCAGTCAAAAGCATGATTTCTATTTTTAAACTCACTAAGTAACGGCTCTAAGGTAGTAGGGCGTTACAAAGAGAAGCCGATTTAGACTCTCGTCCGAAAGGATAAAGTCTTTCAGAGAAATACCATCGCCTTAGTAAAAGTGTTGTGGAGAAACAGAAAAGCGGAATAGGCGACTTGGGAACATGAGACAGATATGCGGGATCGGTATCTCGAGTTATTCAGGAATATTTTAGGATGAAATTTCTGTAAGGAGGGGAAAGTTGTAGCGCCCCAAATTTGCTAATAAGGCTTAGGGCCTTGATTATTGTGTTGGGAGGGCAATAATTTATTTATTTATGTTAATATTTGAATTTGATGATTATGTGATTAGAAATGCATGTGTTAGGTGAATTAAATATGCATGTGGGCCCCATTTGGCTATTAGGGGCATATTTGTAATTTGAACTCATTGAGGGTATGACTTTGAGCTATGTGCGGTGTTTCCGACATGAGGAGATCTTGCCCTCCGTGATAGCAGAGAGTCACGAAAGTGGTGTTTAGTTGTGAGATTGGTAACTACTAGTAAGTTGAGGTTGGTGTTGTTATTGAAATAATAAGTAAAATGTGGTATTTTTGCAAAGGTTGAAAGGACTAGGTTGCCCTTGATGTTTAGTAAATAAGTGAGTTAGAAGGAGGGGTAGAATGGTCATCTAGACTCTAAATTAGACAAACCCACAGCTGAAGGTTAGCTCTTACGTTCTAGGCTTCTCAAGAGTTCCTTGGTCCTTTGGTTCAAGCTTGAAAAAGAAAGAGGAGAAAAAAAGACTAGGCAACTAGTTTTTTGAAGGAATTTGGAAGCGAATTCGTTTGAGGAAGAGATTAGCAGCCATCCACACCTAGGAATCTCGAAATTTAAGAAGAGGTAAGGATTTCATTTTTGTGGTTAAGGTATTTTATGTGGTTCTTGAGGAGTGTGAAGTTGATTTCTTAATTTGGGTTTTGGGATGATGTTTTAAGGAAATTAAGCTTGGGAATTTGAGGATTAATGCTTGGAGAGGCATTGGAGGCAGCCAAGGGTTGAATTCTATTCCAAAGGTAAGGATTCCTTCAAGTTTTAAAAAGTTTCTGGCTTGGTTTAAGTTTTTGTAGAATTTTAAACCATTGATTGAAATTCAGTTTAGGTGTGAGTTTGGATTGGCTTTTGATGTGTATGTGATGTTATTTGGAGTACTGGGATCCTTTGGGACTTGGGTACAATTGGGGCATGGTTTGGGCAAGTTTTGGCTCAGGAAAATATGATGGGAAAAACCCAGTTTTCTGGGTTCGTGTAGGAGCGCCGCGGCACTGCTCTTCTGAGCCGCGTCACTATGATGATCCAGGGAGGGGGCCCTGGCAAGGTGTCGCGGCACCTGAATGGCTGAGCCGCAATGCTAGGCCATTTTTAGGGCCTCTAAATTGTATTTTTAGGGCTTAGGCTCATGAGGCTCGGGGTCGATTTCACCACCCTGTGTGGGGAAATTTGGGGATCCTGAGAGCACGGAATTAGTTGTGAGGATCAATTATAAAATCAGGTAGTAATGAGAACGTTACTTGTGGTGTGTAACTAGGTTACCGCTGGGTCTCACAAGAGAATCATTCTCGGAAGTCATGATTGCTTGCCTGACTGGTAACACTCAGATTAAATGTAAGAAAATTGTTGTACCCATAGAGCAAGGCATAGCCCTATAGTTTGTATTGTAGGGCGTGGCCCTATTGTTTGTGTTTAGTATGTGTTTAAATATCTGTCAATATTATGCTATGTGACGCATGTTTGTGAGTGGAACATCAAAGGCTGAGAATTGCAAGGAGCTGGGAACGGCAAGGGGTCGGGATCAGCGTTGAGCATGCGGAGTGCAGGCTGTTAGGGTGAGACCCTCCTAGGGTGCTGAAGTTTTTCTTCAATACTGTCAATTATTCTGAATTTTACAAAAATCTTTCGAATTTCATAAATAACTACAATGTCCCTCATTATATAAAAAAAATTGATTATAATTATTCCACATGCAAAAAGCAGAGACGCCCCAACCGGTGAGGACAAAATGGATGCCTCCACTATAGTCGTCCCCTATATATATATATATATATATGGTTGCACTCTTAATGGTTTCTAATATTTTTACCCATGAATAGCTACTTTAATAGTATCCGTTGGATAAAGATCCAATTGTCCATATTTATAATCCTTAATTAATATTTATAAAAATGAGCATTATTTATTTTCAATCCTTACGAAGAGGTTGCTAATTACATTGCGATAATATATTCATTTAATTAAATAATGAAAAAAAATACTTATTTAACATTCATTCCAAGATTCATTCTCCATTCCTTTTTCATTATTGATTCATTCTGTTTTCCATGATTTCATTATTGGACACGTGGCAGTAGTTAAAGAAGTAATTAGGATCCTCGAGAGATAATAAATCTCTATAGATTTTGTCCAATGCTTCTTCTAGTGTAATCTTCTCTTAAGAAGTCATGATCCCTTTTTCTGGCATTGATGTCTCCAAGTTAGGCCACGTCGCGAGGACAACATTAGAGGTCTTCCCGTCTTCATGACCTGATTGCCCTCCAAGTCTAGGAGTTTTATCCTTGGCCAGGGAGAGAGCATCATTTGTCTGTCAATATAGCCTTGGGTGCCACGAGTAGTGGGGTCAAGTTCGTAGACACAACAATTGGTATTTCGCACAATGTCGTCTGACACAGGAAAATGTAACGCCCCAGATTACCTAATAAGGCTTAGGGCCTTGATTAGGGGGGCAGGATGGCAATATATGGAATTATATGCTTATATGATATATTTGTGTATGATTATGTGATTATGTTAGTTATATGATAATATAACTAGTTATGCATGTTTAGTAATATTAAATATGCATGTGGGCCCATTTCTTATTAGAAGGGAAATTTTCGTAATTTCACCCGTTATGGGCATAATTGTATATATGTGCATATATGTGATATATGTGAGAGATCACATTATTATGTGTGTTTCTTTGGGCTATTCAGCATGAGATGATCCTAGGGAGCAACTTAGCGAGAAATTCACAACGCAACCCAATACCGACTCAGGGCGAGTCAAGGGGTATTTTGGGTATTTAGCTCAGTATCAGGTTATCGGGAAACTAGAATGAATAATTGAGGATATATTTGGGGTTAGTTAGATTGGGAGGGAATACTGGGGATTTTGACTATTTTTCCCTCGAGGACGTTTTTGGTACCCTCGAGCCTCGGGATTAGCTTAAGATTACATAAGCCTTAAGAAAACAAACAAAACACAAAACACTCAATTTCTTCCCTCGCCCAACCGACTCTCTCTCTTTCTCATTCTTTGTCAATTTCTCTAAGTAAATTCTTTGAGAATTGAGGTGATCTTTAGGCTAAAAGCTTGGGAATCGAAGGCTCAACCTTGGGATTGGATTAGCTACAATTAGGGGGAAATTGTTGCCTGTGGAGGTAAGCTTTGGACCTTGATTTCCATTGATTTTCTACTTATGTTTGGCTGTTCTTTAGCGTTGAGACTCAAGGTTGTGAATTTATGTTTTCAGTGGAGTTTTAAGTGTATTGAGCTGGGGTTTTGATATTGGTATTATGCTGATATTGTAATGAGGATTTAATTATTATTTAAGGATTGATTTGGGCAGGTTTTGTTATGTTTTTGGCTGGAGAAAAATGGAGGAATTCTAGGTTCACAGGGTAAGGTATTGGGGCGTCGCGACCCAACCAAACCTAGGGCCCTTGGGGGCTTCTGTTTGGGAGGCGCTCCTCGACCCTCAAGGGCAGGTCGCGGCCTGCCTAGGCTATTTTGGCCAACGTTGGTTTTAAGAGACGGGAATTTAAGCCTAAGGGCTCGAGATAGTTTATACTACCCAGTTTAGTGGAATTCGATGTCCCGTAGGATAGGACTTTGTCTGAAAGCCCTTATTTGCTCGTTATTGACTGAATGCTATATTATGGTTGTGACTAGGTTATTGCTAGGGGCTTGAACCAGAAACATTCTCGAGGGTCGTTCTTCTATTACGCTATACTCGGACATGAGGTAAAAAAACTACATCCAATACGTGATATATGTGATTAGGGCTTGGTACGACCATTAATCATAATTATGAATAGGGCTCGGGCCTCTGAGAATGAAGATTTTTAAGTAATTGTTTCGCTTGTTAATTAAACATACTTGAATATTTTGCACCTGTTTAAGTTTTACATGACTGTTGCCATGGTTTGCATAGCTAGGACTTGGCCCTGTTAAGAAGCATGGTTATTACTATGTTTGCAATTATTTGATGATATTATGTGAATTGTACGTATGCATACTAGTGTTGTCTGAGGTATGCTTATCAATATCTGTTTTTGTATCTGTATCTTAATACCTAGTTCAAGGCGTGGCTTATTAGTCAAGGACGGAAATAGCGCGCTGTGCGCTGGTCAAAAGCCTTGGGCCCAAATCAGCAACGTAAGATTACGTTGGCCGACCCAATGGTCGTTGCAAAATAAAAGAGTTTCGCTAGCTCAATGGCTAGTTACCCAAAGCTAAAGGCAAGGGCCTCGGGTGACTCTATGGTCACACAGCTAGGGCATAAGCCCTTGGGGTTGACTCTATAGTCAAATATTAAGGGCAGCAGCCCCGAATGGTTCAATGACAATTTATTTGTAATTGTAGCCCTGCATGAGAAGGTTATTACTGTTGGACATGGTAGATAAGTATATGGAAATTTGTATTTTCTGTTCATGCACATGTTAAAGTTTTCTTGCTAAGCCTTGGCTCACAGGTGCTATATGGTACAGGTAAGGGAAAAGGAATGCTTGACAAACCATGAGTTGGAGAGCTTCGGTGGCGGCGTGTACATATGCGGCTGCTCGTCCACCATTGCCAAGGATATCTTAGAAGAACTAGGGTTGTAGCCCTAATTTTGTCGCTTAGGTTAGCCGATTATAATTTTTGATGTATATACACCCTTTTAAACGTTTGTTTGTAATATTTTGGAATCCCATGTATGTATGAAACTTTTTAAATAAAAAGTCAATGGTTCCTTTGACAAAAATTTTTATCCCTAACCCTTGACGTTAACCTTAATTACACATTTATATCCAAATGACTTGATTAGCAAGTCTGACACAATTTAAAGTCCACAGTGTAATGATCCTTGATTAGGAGGATGCTACAACTAAGATTAGAGCTGCCACAGTTTAAGGGTTCTTGAAGACAGGTTGGGCATGTATACTCGCCACTAAAGACAAGCTCTGTAACGCCCTACTACCTTAGAGTCGTTACCAAGTGAATTAAAAATGTGCCACTAGCTTTCTAATCGAGGTTTAAGATTCAAAAAGTGTATTTGGATTAAATAAAGGTTGATTTAATAAACATCAAGTATAAAAATTTGATCCTTTATTTAAATTTGTAAAAATATTACATTGGGAACCAAAAATATTGTTTTGAAATACATTTACAATCTGAAATAAAGTATAGTCGACCTAAGCGACAAAACCAAACGTTTACCACATGTTCCTTAAAATAACCCCAGCCGTGGTGGCCTGGTAGGCCAAACATGTACACACCGCTCCATGCCCTCCAACTCATGGTTGTAAGATCCAACTTCCTTGCTCTAACCTACACCACAGAGCACCCGTGAGCCCAGGCCTAACAAGAGAACTTCAAGCACAATATGCAATAAAATATATCTCACACTCATATTCAATAAGAGTACCAAACTGATACCAGAACCTACTAGCATGCTCAACCACACAGCATCTGGACCAGCTCTGAAGCACAATGGCATAACAACCTATTAATACTGAAGTGCAATAACACATTAGTACTATAACACGACAACATGATAATACAACAATATATTTACTTAACAAGTCAATATTACAACAACATATAACAAAGCAGCCAACAGTCTAAACACATAGCGACCATGCCATCCTAAGCGCTTTACTAGGCACTGGTTCGTGGTCTGCACCAAGAGGATGAATCCAGCATCCTAGGAGGGTCTCGCCCTAACAGCTTGCACTCCACGTGCTCAATACCGTTCCCAACCCCTTGCCACTCTGGGCTCTTGCCTCTCCCGACTTTTGCCACTCCCGGCGCTTACTGCTCTCAGCCATTCCCTCTCCCGACTTTTGCCAATCTCGGCTCTTGCGTCTCCCGGCCCTTGCCTCTTCTAGATTTTTCCAATCCTGGCTCTTGTCGCTCCCGGCCATTGCCTCTCCCAGCTTTTGCCAATCCCGGCTCTTGCCGCCCCCGGCCCTTGCCTCTCCCAGCTTTTGCCGATCCTGGCTCTTGCCACTCCCTGCCTTAGCCTCTCCCGGCTTTTGTCGCTCCCGGCCCTTGCCGATCAGTCATAATCACAAATATGACATAAAACACATAAACAACACATACATTATAACACACCACATAACTCTATGGGTACAAACAGTTCTCTTACTTGTGTCCCAAGCTTCATAAACACCAATATCCCGAGCACAGTCCTCTAACCCAAGCCTCGCTAAAAACCTAGTCACAACACACAAGTAATAGTCTTGTTACTAACCAATTCATAATTGTACCCCGAAACCAATCCCGCGCTCTCGGGACCTCCCGTTTCTCCACACAAGGTGGTGAAAGTGTCCCTCGAGCCCCCTAAGCGAAAACCCTAAAAACACAAAATCCCACATCCTGAAAATGGCCTAGCGCCGCGGCAAAGCCCTATAAGGGTCGCGGTGCCCAGCAGGGCTCCCCTGTCCTAATTCAACCCAGCGCCGCAGCACGGAAGAACAGAGTCGTGGAGCTTATACGCGAACCCAGAAAACTGGGTTTTTAACCACTATTTTCCCAAGCCAAAACTTACCCAAATCCCAAGTCAGCCCAAACAACCAAATGAACAACATCACAAGACATATACACCAGAAAACTAACTCAAACACTCATCCAAACTCAAAATCACCTAGTGGTTTAAAATTCCACAAAACCTAAACAACACTTCACAAAGTTTAAACAACACTCCAGAAATCTTAAACCACATCATAAATGCATGGAAATCTTACCTCATATACGAATTCGACCCAGAGATGCTTTCAAATCCAATTCCCAGCTTAAATTTCCAGATTCCTAAGCTTAAACTTTCATAAACTTCATCCCAAAAATCCACAAAGCAGAGTACAACTAAGCTCTATATCACAACACCTCCCAGCAGAATTCAACAAAGTTTTGAATTAAAAACTTGCCCTTGATCCCAACTAAGCCTCTAAATTCAAGAATTTCTGGCTTAAGATCCATCAAAAATCCAACACCATGGAGAGAGGGAGAGAACCGAATGCGAGAGTGAGCCGAGAGATATTGGTTCTTCTTCCTTCGTTTCCCTTAATTTGTCTAAGTGTTCTTTAGTTTCCAGCTCTCAACTGAGTATATCTACTTTCCAAATGACCTAATCGCCCCCCTTAAGTTAACCTAAGTCCTCAAATATCACCAAGGGTAGTTTAGTGTTTTGACACATCCCGCTAAGTCCTCGAGTACACCTAAAAATCCCCGTTAATCCCGGCATACTCAAATCATTTCTAAATTACTACCCGATACTTAATAAATACCAAACTCATGTTAAATACCTGAAATACCCCTAGGCTCCTCCCGAGCCAGGTGTTTGACCAAGTTGTGACTTTCTAGCTAAACTGCTCCCTAGGACAGTCTCGGATCGTGCTACACAATTAAATCACCACTCACACATTGTGTCAATTACAATATACACAAATATTGCATTTATGCCCTCAGTGGACTAACATTATAAATATGCGCCTAGCAACCAAATGGGGCCCACATGCATATTTAATTCACCTCAACACGCATTTCTAATCACATACTCATCAAATTCACATATTAACATAATAAATCAATTATTGCCCTCCAGGCACGCTAACCAAGGCCCTAAGTCTTATTAGAAAATTTTGGACACTACAACTATCCCCTCCTTACAGAAATTTAGTCCTTGAAATTACCTGAATAACTCGGGATATCGCTCCCGCATATCTGACTAAAGTTCCCACGTCACCTCCTCTACCTTGCGGTTTATCCATAGCACTTTTACCAAAGAGATGGTCTTGCTCTGCAAGACTTTATCCTTCCGGTCAAGAATTTGAAACAGCTTCTCCTCATAAGATAAAACCTGATCTAGCTCCAAGTTCTCGTAACTCAGTACATGCGTAGAATCTGATACATTCTTCCCAAACTATAGGCCCTTGGTCTAATCCCTATTAAGATTTCATAAACATAAGTCAACTCCTCTTTCCACCTTGAACTATCACACTTCTATTAGTTCATAACACATGGAGGACACAAAGTTCATGCTACCGGAACTTCCCGTTCCCACATCTACACCTGTGAATTCTCATATCCTTGTAATAATGCAGACACTCCTGACCTTAACGTTTTCTTAAAAATTTCAGTGGTCCTTGAGCCATTACCGATTTAGGGTACTTCCTGTCCCTAAGTTCACTTTCCGAAATATGCACTTCTCGTTCCCTGTTTCACAATATTCTACTCGGAGTCACTCTACGACCCCCTTTTTTCCAAAACCTAAGAGTCCATCGGTTCCAATCTGACATTATTACCCTTGGTATCCAATGGAGACGTACGGTGTCCTCTCATACCGATTCTCTCTTTTGATACCTCACTCACACCAACCATGGTGTGCCAACCAAATAGGTTAAATCATACTTTTGTATTTACTTACCTCATCTGTAACCCAAGGTGATCCACCCCTAGAGTTCATATTCATATCCCTTTATACTAACTCAAGAATACACTATAATCATAATAGCCCTTCTGGCCTCTGATTATTACCTCTTGTTTACTAAATGATTAGGCCATATACCTCCCAATATACATAGTACAGTTCCAGCATCCATTTAGCTTCTTGGATGTAATACCCGTAAGGGGTGATTTAAGGTTCATCCCACATGTAACGACCCAAATTTGCTAATTGGGCTTAGGGCCTTAATTAGCGTGCTTGGAGGGCAATAAATGATTAATATGTTAATATATGAATTTATGTGAAAATATGATAGAGATGCATGTTTAGTTGAATTAAATATGCATGTGGGCCCCACCTAGATATTAGGGATATGTTTGTGATTTTAGCCCGTTGAGGGTATAAATGTGATAAATGCGATATGTATGTGATTTATCTGTGCAGCACGATCTAGGACAGTCCTGGGGAGCGGTTAGCCAGAAAGTCACAACGGGGTTGAGAATCCGACTCAGGGCGAGTCGAGGGGTATTTTGGGTATTAGATGTGTTATGGGGTTATCGGGTTATGAAAATAAATATTCAGAGATATATTTGAGGTTAGTATGTCTAGGAGGGAATATTGGGGAAATTTACCATTTTGCCCTCGGGGACGTTTTGGTACCCCGAGCCTTGAGGTAACCCTATAGACTTAAGTTAATAAAACAAAACTTAGAATAGTTTATAACATTTAGAAACCGAATTCTTCTCTCCCTCTTGAAGTGGTCTTCTTTCCTTTGGAAGCTTAAGGAAAATCTTGGTGAAGTTAGCTAGAAGCTAAGGGAATTCAGCTGGGAAATCTTTGGAGCTTGAAGTCTGAGGCTTAAGGACCAAATTCAGAGACTAAGTTCAGCAAGGGTAAGCTTTAAATTACAAGGTTTAGCTTGAAGTTTCTGTTGGTTTTCTTAGAATATGCATGTAGTTGTGTGAAGGATTGATTTTTGGTTTTATGAGGTTTTTGGTTTAAGTTCTTGTTAGGTTTTGCTGCTGAGATTATCTTTAGACTTCTATGATTAATGTTTGGATGGTTAGGTTGATTTTTAAGGATTATTGGCTGGGTTTTAGAAGAGAAAATGGAGGATTTTTTTGGGTTCGAAGGGTCGAGCCGCGGCATTGTTCTTGCTGAGCCGCGGCCCTCCGAAGCATATGGGTGGCCTGGAAGAAGGGCGGGCCGCGGCATGCCTTAACTAGGGTCACGGTGCGCATGCCCTGTTTTGGGTGTGCTCTAGGGTTTGGGGGCGGGCCGTGGCATGGTGTAACGCCCTACTTCCTTAGAGCCGTTACTAAGTGAGTTTAAAAACGTGCTTTCAATCGCTAATTGAGGTTTTAAGTCAAACAATGTAACTAAGCCATAAACAAAGGAAAGACTTGAGAAATAGTCATTTCCATAGAAAATTGTAAAAGTTTTACACTTGGGATCCCAAAATACAGTTTAGAAATATTTACAAGATATAAACTTTACCAAGTCGGCTAGACGACAAAATCTAGGTTTATTTACAAGCATCTCCCAAAATCCTCTGGCTGTGGCAGCCAGGCTGGCCAAACATGTACACGCCGCCTCACGCCTGGTGTACTCATGGTTGGTTGATCTTCTCTTTACCCTCACCTGCACCACAGAGCATCTGTGAGCCGAAGCCTAGCAAGAAAACCCACAAATAGATAACATATGCAACACAAATAACAAGCATATAAAGAGCCCTCCAATGGCTAAACACACATACGGCCTAGCCGTCCCAGGTGTTTACAAAGCCCTGGGTTCGCGGACCACGCCGTGAGGATATCCCAGGTATCCTTCTAGGGACTCGCCCTGGCAACTCGCACTCCACGTGCTCAACGCTGCTCCCGTCCCCTTGCCGTTCTTGGCCTTGCACTCAACGTGCCCGATGCCATTCCCGGCCCTTCACCGTTCTCGGTGTACACCGTTCCCAGCTCAAGCCGACCATTCACATCATAATATACATAGCATAACAAGCAAGTATAGAATTCTAGCATAATCAGATAAAGGGCTACGCCCTGCGACTCTAACATATTGGGCTCGGCCCTGCATATCAATTCTATTCAAACACGTTGGGCTCAGCCCTGCACACAAGCACTATGGAAATAAGGGTTCTCTTACCTGAGTTCCGAGCTTTGCGAGCACCGATGCCCCGAGCACAGTCCTCTAGAGTGAGCCTTGCCGAAACCCTAGTCACAACACATTACCAATGTCCATCCATCAAATTCTAATCCAATAAATAACTTAGAGCCATAACCCTAACCTCCGGGTCCTTGAATTCTATCAATCCGGGTGGTAAAATCCATCCCGAGCCTTACCCCTTGAGTTCCCAAGCCTAAAATACCCTTAAAACTCAAACTGGCACAAAGGGTCGCGGCCCCACCCACAAGAGTCGCGGCTAGCCTCGAAACAGAGGCTAGCACCTCATTGACCCCCACACGGGCCGCGGCGCGCATAAGCTTCTCGGCCTCGCATGCCCGCGCGTGCACACGGGCCGCGGCACACCCCTCCTAGGGTCGCGGCTCTCACCTCCGAACCCAGAATTCCTCATCAGTTTTCTACCTTTTCTTCAAGCCAATCCTCACCAAAACCAAACTAACAATCCTAGATAATTAACACCACCATTCCAGCTCAATAACAGCACTAAAACCCCCATTGAATCCTACTCCAAAACTCAGCTAAGGCACCCAAAAGTAGACCAAACTAGAACAACATGCAATCCTCAAAACCAGCAGAAATTCAAGACCAAATCTTAATAATTAGAACTTACCTCTTACTGAATTAAGCTTCTGAAAAAGTTCTCCCTATGCATCAATCTTCAAACTTCAAGTTCCCTTAGATTTCCCCAACTGAAAACCTTTAGCTTTAAGTTGATTTCCCTTAGGTTTCCCTTGAGTTTTCCTTAGAGAGTGAAAGAGAGAGAGAGAAGTAAGAACTGTCTTTAGGTTGCACGAAATATGAGTCGGTTTCTAAAGTTTCTAAACTATTCTCCTATTTTGTTTTACTTGACTCAAGTCTAAAGGGTTACCTCAAGGCTCGGGGTACCAAAATGTCCCCGAGGGTAAAATGGTAAATTTCCCCATTATTCCCACCTAGACATTCTATCCTCAAATATATCTCCAAATATTTATTTTCATGTCCCGATAATCCCATAACACACCTAGTACCCAAATTACCCCTCGACTCACCCCGAGTTTGAATCTCAACCCCGTTGTGACTTTCTGGTTAAGCGCTCCACAGGACTGTCTCAGATCGTGCTGCACAGACATATCACATATATAACATTTATCGCATTCATGCCCCTAATATCCAGACGGGGCCCACATGCACATTTAACTCACTAAACATGCATCACTATCATATATTCACATTAATTCACCCATTAACATATTAAAGCATATTAAATCATTTATTGCCCTCCAGGCACACTAATCAAGGCCCTAAGCTCGATTAGCAAATTCGGGTCGTTACACATGGCTTCATAGGGCCGCGACTCTTAGAGCCATTTTTTGTTTTTAAGTGTGTTTAGGCTTGGGAACTCAAAGGTTAAGGCTCGAGATGGATTTTATCACCCAAATTAATAGAATTCAAGGTCCCAAAGATTAGAGTTATGGCTCAAAGTTGTTTAATGGATTAGAACTTGATGGATGAATGTTGTTGATGCGTTGTGACTAGGATTTCTGCGAGGCTCAAGTTAGGGGACTGTGCCATAGAACTCGGGACGCAGGTATGAAACCCCTATTCCCTATTCCCATAAAGCTTGTATGCAAGGCTGAGCCCAATATGTCTGAATTGCAGGGTGTATCCCTTTGGTTGAATTTGTTAGTGTTCATTATTTGTTTATTATGCTATGAATGCTATTGTGTAAATTTCGGCAAGAGTCGGGAACGGCGCAGGCCGAGGTCGACAGAGGTCGGGAACGGCAGAGGGTCGAGAACGACGTTGGGCACGTTGAGTGTGTGGCCGAGTACGGGAAGGGGCCAGGAGCAGCGTTGAGCACGTGGAGTGCGAGTTGCCAGGGCGTGACCCTAAAGGATACCTGGGATATCCTCACTGTGTGGACTGCAAACCCAGGGCGTGGTAAAGTGCCTGGGACGGCTTGGTCGTATGTGTTTAGCCTATTGATGGCCTGTTTATATGTTATGTGTTTGTTATGCATATGTTTCTTGTTTGTGAGGGTTTTCTTGCTGGGCTTCAGCTCACGGGTGCTCTGTGGTGCAGGTGAGGGCAAGGGAAGAATCAACCAACCATGAGTGTAGCAAGCATGAAGCGATGTGTACATGTTTGGCCTGCCTGGCTGCCACGGCCAGTGGTTTTGAGAGATGGTTGTGAAAAACCCTAGATTTTGTCGTCTAGTCGACTTGCAGAGAAATGAGAACTTCTTCCAGAGAAATGAGAACTTGTCCTTCTTGGAACCCTCCTATAACCTTGTTTCCTTAACCTTGATACCATCAATAAAAGTGTTATTCATGTTCTGCTTCTAGCTTGGAGTAATCTGAAACCTCCTTGATCAATCTGAATATGACTCATGAACATTATCCCTGTATTCTTGAAACTTACCTGGGCCACTGAAATATCAGTCAATTTAAAAGCCTTCATCAGTACTCCATCATATCCTACTTAGTGCAAGTGAAGATTCTTGAAATGCCTCTTTCCTTGATCCTTATCAGGGTAATTCTTCAAAACATTGTTCTATCCTCATAGACTAGGCCTTTTTGCTTGTCAAACCGTATTGACGTGTCCCATGATAACATGCTCCGTCTAATCAACCCTCAAATCACACACTTCTTCTTCAATCCATTGTTATCCCGTATATAACCGGAAAATCCATATTCAAGCTCACCTCATATACCTCATAAAACCAACTTAATCAATTCAATTTAGAAGCAGAAACATGCACTAGAAAGCCAACCAGTCACCTCCGAGGACCAACCTCGGACTCTAACCATATCAAAACGTTCACTCGAGTTGGGGTAGAGTTATCTGTACTCTTGAGTTCTTCTATCCTTTCTTCGGGCAACTCTCCTTGATGAGCCCTACGATTCCTCACAAATAACATGCCTCCACTCAACACTCACTCACATGAAGTCTTCTGTGCCCAGTGCATACTATGTAACCCCTCTGGACCTCACCGTCGTCCCAACGACCGCCCTGAACACTATGAACTCTCCTATCAGGACTAGGAGTAACAGAACCATCAAAGATCTTTCTTTCCTGGTTACTGGGTCTCCACCCTTACCTGCTACTGCAAATGATGATACCTTTAGTCGAGTTTTTTTGCCCATCGACACTCTTACTTCATGTCTCGATTCTTGCGTCCCCTATACTAAGGGTCCTCCCTACTGCCCAAGCGTAGGTAACAATCTCCTACTCTAGAGCGATCCTAACACACTGGCTATCCCAAGGTTGAATCCTCGAGTGGATCGCTCTTTTCTAGCCTCATCCGTTCATACCAAACAAAAAATAGATTCGGCCGATCTACAAAGCTCACTAACATACCCTGTCACTGTCATACTCTTAACTGAGTTCATAAATTCATCAGTCCTTGCAACTCAAACTGCGTCACCTTAGTGCCTCTCATTGAACCTTTGTCTGAATTTCCTTTCAACCCATCATGATAATATTCCAAGTCTGGGATACCACTTCCCTCCACATTCGGGCATCCTCCCGCAAAACATACGTGGCACAAACCATTCTATCATTGCCTTTTACCCCTAAATAGCCGAGGACGGAGCTAACCATGCCTGTCCACTAGTCAATTCAAAATGAGTCCAAACCTCTCTCAGAGACTGGAGGTTAACACTTCTAAAGTCTTTCATAAGGTAATTCCCATCTATTTCCACAATTAGGTTAGGTCGTAAGTGGTGCTATTGTTGCTAACCCTCACAAAATAGCATTCCCTGAAAAAACCCATGTGCTCAACGGCGTTCTTGGCCCCGAGATCCCATGCACAGTCCTTTAACCCGAGCCTCGCTGAAAACCTAGTCAAAACACACAAGTAACACTCTCGTTACTAACCAATTCATAATTGTATCCTGGAACCAATCCCGCACTCTCGGGACCTCTCATTTTCCCACACAATGTGGTGAAAGCGTCCCCCGAACCCCCTGAGCCAAAACCCTAAAAACACAAAATCCCAAATCCCGAAAATGGCCTAGCACCGCGACACAGCCCTATAAGGGCTACAGCGCCCAGCAGGGCTCCCCTATCCTGATTTAACTCAGCGCCGCAGCATGGAAGAACAGAGCCGCAAAGCTCATACGCGAACCCATAAAACTTGGTTTTTTCCCACTATTTTCCCGAGCCAAAATTTACCCAAATCATCACCTAAGTATACCCAAGTCCCAATTCGACCCAAACATCCAAATGAACAACATCACAACACATATACTCCAGAAAACTAACTCAAACACTCATCCAAACTTAAAATCACCTAGTTGTTTAAAATTCCACAAAATGTAAACCCCACTTCACAAAGTTTAAACCACACTCCAGAAATCTTAAACCACATCAGAATAGAAACTTCAAAAATGCATGGAACTCTTACCTCAAATACGAATTCGACCCAGAGATGCTTTCAAATCCAATTCCAAGCTTAAATTCCCAGATTCCTAAGCTTAAACTTGCCAAAACTTCATCCCAAAAATCCACAAAGCAGAGTACAAGTCAGCTCTTAATCACAACACTTCCCAGCAAAATTCAACAAATTTTTGAATTAAAAACTTACCCTTGATCCAAACTAAGCCTTTGAACTCAATAATTTCTGGCTTATGATCCATCAAAAATCCAACACCATGGAGAGAGGGAGAGAACCGAATAGGAGAGTGAGCTGAGAGAGATTGGCTCTTTTTCCTTCCTTTCCCTTGTTTTTTCTAAGTGTTCTAGAGTCCCCAGCTCCCAACTGAGTATATCCACTTGCCTAATGACCTAATTGCCCCCCTTCTGTTAACCTAAGTCCTCAAATATCACCAAGGGTAGTTTAGTCTTTTGACACATCCCGCTAAGTCCTCGAGTACACCTAAAAATCCCCGTTAATCCCAGCATACTCAAATCATTTCTAAATTACTACCCGATACTAAATAAACCCCAAACTCATGTTAAATACCTGAAATACCCCTAGGCTCCTCCCAAGTCGGGTATTTGACCCCATTGTGAATTTCTAGCTAAACTATTTCCTAGGACCATCTCGGATAGTGCAACACAATTAAATCACCACTCACACGTGGTGTCAATCACAAAATACACAAATATTGCATTTATGCCCTCAGTGGGCTAAAATTACAAATATGCCCCTAGCAACCAAATGGGGCCCACATGCATATTTAATTCACCTAACATGCATTTCTAATCACATACTCATCAAATTCACATATTAACATAATAAATCAATTATTTCCCTCTAGGCACGCTAATCAAGGCCCTAAGCCTTCTTAGCACATTTGGGACGCTACACGTTCGTCTCAAGGTCGGTAATTATTTATGAGGTTATGTTCTTAACTGCTTAAATTTGATATAAATTCCTTGTTTGCGAGCCTGTTTAGGAAGCATGAGATAGTCTGATAGGTTCTGCCCTTGACTGTTGCAAGAATGAAAAAGAAGATGCTTATTTTCATTGTTATTTCTTGTGAATGCAACGGAACAGCTTTGTAACGACCCAAATTCACTAATAAGGCTTAAGGGCCTTCATTAGTGTGCCTGGAGGGCATAATGGGAATTATGTGTGATTTTAATGATTAAAATGCATGATTATGATTTAAAGCATGTTATATGACTATTTGAATATTTGAGATGCATGACTATGTGTATTAGTATGCATGTAGGCCCTGACTAGGTTAGAAGGGCATAATCGTAATTTTGGCCATTATGGGCATAACTGTTTTGATATATGTGATAATTGTCGAGACCACATTATTATGTGGATATATCTATGATCTGTGACTCGAGACGATCCTAGTGAGCAAAGTAGCAAAAAGTCATGGCAGGGATTTATACCTGGCTCGGGGTGAGCTCAGGGTTATAAATGGGAATTTAGTGAGTGTACTGGAGTCTATCTTGACATTGAGGAATATTATTGGTGATTAATTAGGTATCAGCAATTAAGCGGGAAATATTAGCGGGAATTGGGTAAAATGACTAAAATGCTCTTAAGTGGACTAAGGATTAGAAATAAAGGGGAGGGCATTAGGGTCATTTGGCATGTAAGGAATAGATATGCTGAGGTTTTATGTTAGTGGGAATTGTAGAGAAGGGTAGAAGTCTGAAAAAGAAGGAAAAGGAAGGGAAAAGAAAGAGAGAAAAACAGAGAGAGTTCTCTAGGTCGGTTTATATTTCCTTCACTTGTTTCCGGGGATTTTTGAAGCAAAATTTAGAGGAGAGCTGGGATAGGCTGAGCATCAAGCATCCTAATCTAGGATTGAGAAATTGGCAGAGGTTTAGCAAGAGTTCATCAATACTTGAGGTAAAATTCTGTAAGTTTCTTCAGCTCTGGTTTTGGTTCCTAGCCAAGTTGTCTAAGCTGTGTTGATAGGAATTCTAGGGAAGTTGGAGCCAAGGGTTGAGGAGAAGCAAGCCAAGGAAGTCTAGAGGCACCTTGAGGTCGAAATTCCACCAGAGGTATAAATTCTAAACTCTAAATTGGTTGTTCAACTGGTTTCTGGTGAGTTTTAGTGTTTAGGAGTGGCTATGGTGAATTTTGAGTTTTGGGATGCATGTGCTTGAGTTTTAGGTATTTGGGATGCTTGGGATGAGTGGAGTGTGGTCATAAGGTTGTTTTTGAGGTTCGGAAAGATTTGGAAGAGTTTTGGTTGAGGTTGGTTCGAGGAAATCGCAGAAAGGAGGAACTGATTCTAGTCTGTCTGTGACTAGCGCTACAACGCTAGTCTTTGGGCGCTGTAGCGCTAGGCCAAGTTTGCTGATGGGGTTTTACTTCTGTTTGCAGCGCTGTAGCACCCTCCCATGAGCATTGTAGCGCTACCCTGCCTTCTGAAGGGGATTTTAGGGTTGTTTGCAAGGGTTTTTGACCTAGGGTTTGGGGTTTGTTTCCACCACCTTGTTTGGTGGAACTAGGACTTCCCGGGGGCTCGGGATTGGCCTCGAGGCTAGGTTTTGGACTTGAGGATTGATGATGACTTTGGCCTATGATTGTGTTTAGGTGAGCGCTAGGGCTTGAGGGGGATCGTGCTCAATGAGTCGAGGGATCAAAGCTAGTGAATTGAAAGGTAAGAAAACTGCACCCGGTTATATGCTTATGATGGGACTAAGTGCTCCCGATACTTGTATCGTGTCAATGATGGTATTATGCTATGGGACATGTGAAAGCAGCCTAAGAGTGCTATACATTATAATTGCGCACAGGGCGCGGCTTGGCCACTGGTGGCTGAGGACAGCTTAATATTCACTGAGCTCGGTTTAAGCGGGCCAGAGTCAGTGGGATAACGGAGGGAGCAGCCTGAGAGCGCTAGCCCTAGTTATCATTCATGCAGTGTTATATAATATGAGTTGATATGTTTCGCATGTTGAATACTTGATTATACTGAATGGTTATATGGTTGAGATTATGTAATGTGGTATGAGATGACTTGTCTGTTGACTGCTTATGCTCTGTTGTTGTGTTTTCTTGCTGGGCCTTGGCTCACGGATGCTACATGGTGCAGGTAAAGGCAAGGGCAAGTTGGACCAAGCCTGAGATGGAGAGCTTTGGGGTGGAATGTACACAGCCAGCTGCTCGATCACCACGGTCGAGGTGTGGATCAGGACAGGGATTGCCTAACTGTTCATTTTGCCTTAATATGGCTGGTTGTTGTATCTATATTTTATGACTTTTGTAAACGGTCTTTAAACTTATATTTTTGGGATCCCATGTAAACAGATAGTGTTTCTTAATGAAAATGTGGCTTCCAAGACCAAAACATTTTTAACCCTAATTCCTTTACAGTTTCAATGACACGTTTTCAATTAAACGACTTGATTAGCAAGTCTGGCACTTTATAAACACATAGTGTAACGGTCTTGGCTATCCAGGGCATTACAAGCTTATTCGCGTTATTATTGCTTATAGGCCTGGAAATGCTTATTAGCACTGCTAACACTAGTAGGGATTAAAGAACATGCTTATTAGCATTGTTATTTGTTGTTGAATATCAAGAAGTGCTTATGAGCACCATGAATGAATATATTATGTGTTGGCATGCTTATTAGCAGTGCATCTATTTGTTTGATCTTGGATTGTCAGGCGGCAAGAGGTATGGTTATTACTTACCTAACAACCAATTTGATCACTGCTGAGTGGGGTAGATATCAGTATGAATCCTCGAAGGTCAAAGAGGTTGGATGACCAAGAGTTACAGGCCAGGAAAGGGAATGACAAGGGCCAGGCCCCACCACCAGCACCATAAAATTGACAACAAGAGCTTGTTGTTATGCAAGCCAGATTAGAGAGGCAGGAAGAAGAGATTCGCCTCTTGAGACAGGAACAAGTTCCAGTATGGAACCTGTTGACCCAGATTTTGGTCAACTGACACGGAGTCAAAATATGCTTGATGTGAATGAATGCGTTGAAAAGAATCGAATGACAAAAATGATAACAACACGATATTTTATAGTGGTTCGGCCCCAGGATCTGATAATAACCTATGTCCACTTAGATTGTTATTGATCCGAGAATCAAAGGAGTGATCAAGGAACTAGGGTTCAATGAGTTTCACTAACCTCTGAAGAACAATACAATATTTCTCGAAGAATTACTCTAGTCTCAAATGATTCAAAAGCCAAAAGTCCATTCCTTGAGCTATCCTTCTATATTTATAGGCTCAAGGGGGATTACACGAGATTGTTACAGATATTCTCTCCTGAATAATCGGATACTCAGGAGATTGTGTGAGTTAATTTCAGGATTTACAAAGATCTTTATTGTAACACCATGTTGTATGCGGAACCATCGACCAGACTGGTCGCAGGAAAGACTGGGCCGCCTACTGCCTATAATGTATCTTCTGGTCGATACACTAGCAGAGTTCCTCCAGATGTCAGCCACGTGTCCAGGGATCATTTGCCACGTCATTAATGCCAGTTTTTTGGATAACATTTGCCCCCCAAGTTTACTTATTACGAGCAATAAATAAACTTTTGAGTGAAGGACCCTTCGGTGACCCCGCCATACGTGTCAGAACCCTTCGTGTGTTCTTGGAAAAAGCAACCTACTCTCGTCTAATCATGACTTTTCAGTTCCCCAGTAATAATTCGACGGCTATCTTGATTCCCCATACTTCGAAAAAGTGGAAACTGATGATTACACCTTTTTAATGCCACAGACAAACTTATATAACATCTCCGAAGTTGTTCTTTTTCTTTTTACGCACACCATTACTCATTCCAGAAACCCTAAAACCAGAGCTTCCATCTTCTCCTAGAGACTGTTCTTCTGCGCTTTCATGACTTGGCCAGAGAGTACCTTGATCTCCGATGTAACGACCCAAATTCGCTAATAAGGCTTAAGGGCCTTGATTAGTGTGCCAGGAGGGCAGGTTGGGATTTATGTGTGATTTTATGAATTAAATGCATGATTATGATTTAAAGCATGTTATTTGGCTATTTGTTTAACTGAGATGCATGGCTATGTTTACTAGTATGCATGTAGGCCCGGATCGTGTTAGAAGGGCATAATTGTAATTTTGGCCATGTTGGGCATAACTGTATTGATATGTGATAATTGTATTCTGTGAATTGTACCACGTGGGTGTGGTCGTTTTATTGTGATGCACGTGCCGAGACGGTCCTAGAGAGCTAGTTAACTCAAGAGTCACAACGGGATTTCTACACCCGGCTCGGGAGGAGCCTAGGGGTACCTCGGGATTTTATGGTTAAGTTGAGGTTTAGCGGGTAATGGTTATTGGAGATTTAGTAACCTGGGTAACCATTAGTTACTGCTGAGAGTAACAAGTTTTAGAAAGAAAATGGTAGAAATGAAATAGAAATGAAAGGACTTAAGTGCCCTTGAGGTTTAAGTAGGAAAGGATAGGCAAGGAGGGGCAAAATGGTCATTTGGTTGGGAAATAGATAAATGGCAGCTGGGATTTGGGGGTATACGGTTTGGGGCATTTATGCCACTTGAGGCTTGATAGAAATTGAAGAGAAGAAAGAGAAGGAGAAAGAAGGTTAGGGCAAGAAGAAGAAGAAGAGAAGGAGAAGTGGGAGTCTAGGAGGAGATCAAGGACTTTGTGTGGGTTCTCCATTTGAGGTAAGGTTTTTAGACTCATCTAAGTTTTGATTTCTGTTTTGATTGGTAAAATCTAGAGCTTAAGTTGTTTTTGTTGAGTTTTGAGTTAGTTGTTTGAGTTTTGGTTTGGGTGGCTGAAAATAGGAATCAAGGGGTGGGTTCTTGGGTGTGTTGATGTTTTGATCTTGTATCTAGTGCCTATAGGTTGTTAAGTTGTTCATATGAAGCTTGGAATTGAGTTTTGGGGTTTAGATATTGGTCTAGGGTGATTTGGAGAGGTTGAAGCTCGGGAAAACGCGAAGGAAAAACCCAGAATTCTGGGTCTGCGAGGGCGTGCCGCGGCACGGGTTTTGCTTGCCGCGGCGGGGAGCCTCTGGTTTCTGGGTGCCGCGGCACAAGGCAAATTTCAGGATGGCATTTTTATGCAATTTTAGGCCTTTGCTCCGGGGGTTCGGGGGATGTCTCCGGGGTGTTGTTTTAAGGTTTTAGAGGTCCCGAGAGTGTGGGATTGGTCCCGGGAAGTGGTTTTGGGTTGATTTGTATTGAGGGATGTTTCTTGTGTGTTGTGACTAGGTTGTTGGTGAGGCTCGTGCTTGAGGACCGTGCTCGCAGCTTTAGTGCATCAGGAGGCTCGGAATTCAGGTAAGAAAACTATAACATCCGTAGGATAGGGCGTGGGCCCATAGTATGATTGCGGGGCGCGGCCCTATATTGCATCACATGTTAAGGTGCAGACTTAAATGAATTAATATTTGATTGCATGTTGTTGTGTTATATTATATGTGTGATTATAATGAAATGAACGGCAAGGGCCGAGTACGGCGTAGGCCGGGGCGGCCGTGGGCCCAAAGTAACACCTAGCACATGGGATGCTATAGTCAGGGCGGGGCCCGGTGGATACATGTGTTATGCTATATTCAGGGTGGGACCCAAGGGATACATGAGTTATCCTCGCGGTGAGAACCGATACCCCAGGGCTTTGGTAAGGTCTCTGGGGCGGCATGGCCGTGTTTGCTTAGTCTAATGGTTGACTTGTTTATTTGATGATTATCTGTTATGATAAACTGTATACATTGCATATGTTATGTTCTGCATGAGTTTTCTTGCTGGGCTTCGGCTCACGGGTGCTCTGTGTTGCAGGTAGGGCAATGTCTGAGTCAACCAACCATGAGTACGGAGAGCGTGAAGCGACGCGTACATGTTTGGCCTGCCCGACTGCTTTGGTTGGGGGTTTATTTGAAAAATGGCTGTAATAATCTATGATTTTTATGATTTATCAACTGTGAACTCATTTTTAAGATGTAAATAGTTTTCAAACCTTATTTTGGGATCCCAATGTTTAATATTAGGAGTTTTATTGAAACAATGCATTTTTCTAAGATTACAGCCTTAACTTTTAATTAGTCACACTTTCGTTTCAAAACCTCGGTTAGTGAGATCTTTGCACACTGTTTTGTCTTAAAACTCACTAAGTAACGGCTCTAAGGAAGTAGGGCGTTACATCCGAAGACTCTTTACCAACCTCCACGATCTTCTTTCTAGTTAGTCTTCAAATCTTTATGCTTCGAATTTTCGTAATGCATGCTTCTGTATGTTGACCGTTGAGTTTATCTTCTGGGTTGAGATGTTTGTCAATAGGATGTCTTGTGGGTGAAAAAAGTTACGAGTCAGTTTGATAGTTGGGATCATACTTTTAGGACGTAAAACCGAAGTAAAAATTCGATTTTTAGGCAAGCCGAAAAATAGGTTTTTCCCGCCCTAAGGGGAGTCGAAAAAGCTTTTACGAAAAACTTTTTGTTTTCACCCTTTGATCCGTTTTTCAAACTCCTCATGTGAAATTTTTTTAACTTTCGCTAGAATGCTGCTGTATAAAAGCTTGACTTTTATTCTCGACCAGCGTTATTCTAAAAAGCCTTTAAAAATTCTCTATCCTCACCTCCCCATTCTTCTGTTTGCAGACTTTGATGCCAAATTTGTGGGGAGGTGAACGACCCATCGACATGTTCGGCCTGCCCGACTGCTTTGGTTGGGGGCATTTTGTATATGGCTGTATTTAACCATTCTTTTGATAACTGATCAAGTGTAGATCTATTTTTGAGTTGTAAATATTTTGTAAACCTTATTTTGGGATCCCAGATGTTTTATATTTAACGTTTTCAATGAAGTTGACCATTTTAAAAGATTACAGCCTTAAACTCTGGTTTAATCACACTTTTGGTTTTAGGAACCACTTTGAGTCAATTAAATGCACAATTTATGTTTTAAACTCACTTAGTAAGGGCTCTAAGGTAGTAGGGCGTTACAACTTGGTATCAGAGCGAGCCAAGGTTTATTGGTTCTGGTGATCGACCGAACATGTACGCTCGCTGTCAGTGACAAGCTCGACTCAGGGTTGGTTGGTATGAATGATTGACATGTTTGAATATATGTTTGAATGTCCTGTTTGCCTTCTTATTTATATGGAGCATGAGGAATGAGATGACATATGCATGAGATACTGATAGGGCCTGGCCCTTGACTGTTGCATGTTGAGATCAATGTGTGCTGAATAACATTATTATGCATGTGGATGAATATTGGCATAATGTTTCGCATATTGAGCGTACGTGGTTAGTTTTCTGAATTAAATTCATATGTTATATCTGTTTATTGGCTTGTACGAAGCATGATGAGTATGGATGTACTTAGTGGGGATTAAATTTGGTGGCTAAATGTATGACATTGAGGATTTGACCTATTATATGCTTGTGTGTGGATGATAACTGTGGTCAGTTGGATCTAGTCGTGGTTTGGTTCAGGGTATGAACCACAGAGTTCAGAAGTTTGGTTAGTTTCGACAGATGAACTCGTGTTGGTTGTTCCTAGAAGGGTTTTGTGGACCTGATATTGTGTTGGAAGGGGGATTCTAGATATAAGTTGGAGTTGAGGTCTCTAGTTATCCCTGAAAGCAGCAGCAGTGAGTCACTAGTGTGTGAGTAGGCTGTGGAGTTTGTTAGTTGAGATGGGATAGAAGAACAGCGGATTTCTCTGGGGAAATAGCTAATTTCGATGTTTTAACAGTAAGGTGACCAGTGTTGGTTCACTGTGAGGTATGGACAGATAAAGGTATTATATGAGATGCTTAAAGGGTGTTATCCTCGGGTTTTGAGAAGAGTTCGGATTGACAAGGAATTTATCAATAGACGGGCAGAGTTAATTCCACCCTTGGTTAAGAGGATGAGAGATCCTGATTAGAGGGTTGTGTTAAATGTTGAGGCAGAGAGTTGCCTGGAAGTGATACTCGGGCTGAGGTACTGGCTTATTGGGTTGGAAAGAACCTAGATGATGAATGGTTAGAAGAGATTTTAAAGACATGATTAGAACCGTGGAGACGGGCAAATGTGTAAGTCTGGTTTGGACTGTTACGGGTAACAACAGCGTAGATCAATGAGTTTGGTGAATTGGATAATTCATTTGGGAATTTATACTGACGGATGTACCGGAATTGGATGGCGACCCATTTAAGGATATGAGATCTGGAATAGTCTAGGGAGTTTGGGCCGCCCTGATATAAGGAATTATCGTCCGCATGTGGATGGCGGAGAGGGCCATGTGGTTCGAGGAACTGATGGTTGATGATTAGAGCATGAGTGCTAGAGCTGCAAGGGCAGTGCTTCCTTTGATGGAATTGGTAAAGATAGATTCGTGATAATCAAGGCAAAGGAACCCCGGATAGGGTTGTGGCTTCTGGTTTGCCAGAAAGAGGGAAAAGTCTGATTGATAAGATGGTACTTGTGTAGATAGAACGCAGCGAGGTCGGATTCTCAATTTTGAGGTAGAAGGACCCCAGACAGTGCTTGGGCACCTAATTTGAGTTTGGAAAGAAACCTGAGTGAGAAGCTAGTTATCAAGATGGCGATAGGAACCAGGGAGGTTATTGGTATGCGTGAGGGAGAGGATGCCACCTGAGAGGAGGTCAGGCGAAGGCATGACGCCTACATGGAATGACTCGGTATGATAGAATGGAATTCCCGTGGTGAGGGAACGGAGAACTTGAATGCCTCGCTACATTCGTAGTTCGAGGCCGATTCCTCGAGGATGAGTATTTAACAGAATGGTTTATGCTTTGGACATATAACAAACTGGAAGGACTCGGTGTTGTGAATACTCCGAGAGGGTGATGGACATAGAGAGGTTGCCTCAATGGTGCCATTTGAGAGGCTAAGGACAGTAATGCTTATTGAGAAGGAATTAGAAGCTCTGGCAGATGGATTGTTGTGGATATCATCTGGAGTACGTGAAGGAGACAGAGCTGACCAGTGGGAAAGCTATATGGTTATGCACAAAAAGATTTAGGTAATACTTCAAGGTCAGACTACAGATAGGATTGGTTTAAGGAATGTTGTAAAAGACGGTTTTGGCCAACAGAAAGCCTATTGAAACAATCGAAGGAATTTGAGCCTGGTGTAGCCACTGTGTTACACTATGGGGATTGTTAGCATCGTCGGGGTAGGACGAAAAGTACGATGTTGGATACAAGGTAGGACGAAGTCCCCAAGAGTTGATCTATGACCTGTTAATTTCCAGTTGGAAACCAAGGAAAGAGACATTTCAGGAATTTTGTTTTGAACTGAGTAAAGTGCGAGGAGTTGGTAACAAAGATTCTAGATTTGGTTCAAGCTACGGCAGCACAGGTAAGTTCTTTAAGTAGAGGATACAAGAATGGTTCAGGCAAGTTCCCTTCAAGTTCATGAGCAGTTCATGTGGATTACTCCCAGACGGAAATGGTGAGCAAGTGACTATGCGAAAGACGTTTGTACCCAGAAGGCAGAGTCTCAGGTAAGGTTCTACGGATTGTTAGTTTGAGCGTCGTCAGGAATACTCAGATTAGAGCTACAAGGAGAAAAGACAGGTACGATAAGATTTGATCTGAAGCCAAAAAGAAGCTAATGAAGAACGTCTGAAGAATGGAAAGCATAACAAGACTGGTAAGCGCGTCATCCATTGCACAAGCACCTCCGGAGACGACTACATCAGAGATGAGGAGAACAGTAAAACTTGAGGTTAGACGGACTGAGTGGTGTCACATCAGAAAGAAATTCAGAGGACAAGGTAAGATTTGACTGGTTACGGACGATGATGGAATTTGCGTGCGTGTTAAGGTTAAGTAAAGAGTGAATACATAAAGGACCTGATATATGGTAAGGATATGGAATTATGGGAGTGCAGCACGAGTTGGGCACGCCCAGGAATATATTGGCGCGAGAGTGGATTGAACCTTGCGGGAGACGAAAGAATGAATGTGGTTGATAACCTTGGAACGTTAAGTTGACCGTTATGCATATCATAAAGTGCTTGAGTACTGGGTATTAGTAAGAAGATAGCGCTGAGACACAGAGGTGGTGAAAAGTAACGGACAGATGATCAGTGTTTGAAATCCTCGATTGAGCGAGGGGAGCTATAATTGGAGGCGAAACTCCTAGCTGGGAGGTGTGTATCAGTCAAGGAATAACGCTATAGGCTGTAATGGAGTGGACAAGGCAACGACTGAGATCGGCATGATGTTAGCAGGTAATGGTTAGCTGGTGGGTGTCACTGAGCTATGGAATTCAAAGTGTTGGCTTGAATTGAAACAGGGAAGGACCCTGTCATGGTGGTACAAGTAAGATACCAGGATCGAGTGAGGGATCCAGTTAGGATTTGGTTTTGAATGAGGGTTCTGAATGGACATCATTCCACCTCCTAGGGTACGTCGTACCAGGAGGGTCGAGCGGATGACAGAATCTAGTGTTTTCCTTTGGACCCTGAGGGGTTAGGTGATGTGGTGGTGTATCGTGGGAATAGACCACAATAGACCTTAAGTGAGGCATTTGGACATGAAAAGGTTTAACTCGGCTACTTGAGTTAATGTTGTTGGGGCAAGTGAACTGGTTTCGTGATAGAACGTCGATGACATTGAATTGAGGCCCTATGATATTTTAAATTGTTGGAATGGATTTAAAGAACGAAAAGAATAGAGTGGGAACCTGGAATTATCAGTTGATTGCAAGTGGAATGGTTGTCTGAAAGTTTATCAAAGATCTTAAAGAATTAAGCGCTGAGTAGGCGAAGACTTGAGGTATTAAGGGAAGTGTAATCCCTGGGAAGTAAGTCATGATGGCAGTTGCTGGTGTCTTGTTGATGTAACGCGACATAGGGCTTGATAAGAGGTGAAGGATAGTGAATACTACAGTTTGGCTTTAGTTCAGAGAGAAAGAAAAGTAGGTCGTTGAAACTTCTTAAGGCAGGAGTGTCTGCCTATTTGAAAGAATAAAGAGCTGGTAAATTGATAAGTTTGGAGGAAATAAAGTTCCGGGAAGAAAGAGTTGCATCTCTGCGTAATAACAGACGAGGATCTGTAAGGTGTTCAGAGAAAGAAGGGAGAGTTCGGACTCTTGATTCAACATAAAATTTCGAAGTTGTACTAAGTGTTAGGCCAGCGGGGCCTACAAACTGATCCCACCTAGTAGAGGTGATGACGTTTGAGTATCTATGGAATCAGGAATAAGACAATGAATTGGTCATTGTAATCTAGGCAGACCCTGGGCTTCGGCAGGGTTGCGGTGTTAAAGGGGGGCTATCGAGAGTATGGCTATTAGACGAGATCTTGCGAGCCATGATTGTTCTCCTGAAAGAGCTTTGGTGGGAACTAAGGTAAGGCGATGGACCTTGGAGATTATGGTCAGGTTGCAGGTTGCTCACTGATGTGTTTGGGAAAATTTCGAGGACGAAATTTTTATGAGGAGGGGATAGTTGTAACGACCCAAATTCGCTAATAAGGCTTAAGGGCCTTGATTAGTGTGCCAGGAGGGCAGGTTGGGATTTATGTGTGATTTTATGAATTAAATGCATGATTATGATTTAAAGCATGTTATTTGGCTATTTGTTTAACTGAGATGCATGGCTATGTTTACTAGTATGCATGTAGGCCCGGATCGTGTTAGAAGGGCATAATTGTAATTTTGGCCATGTTGGGCATAACTGTATTGATATGTGATAATTGTATTCTGTGAATTGTACCACGTGGGTGTGGTCGTTTTATTGTGATGCACGTGCCGAGACGGTCCTAGAGAGCTAGTTAACTCAAGAGTCACAACGGGATTTCTACACCCGTCTCGGGAGGAGCCTAGGGGTACCTCGGGATTTTATGGTTAAGTTGAGGTTTAGCGGGTAATGGTTATTGGAGATTTAGTAACCTGGGTAACCATTAGTTACTGCTGAGAGTAACAAGTTTTAGAAAGAAAATGGTAGAAATGAAATAGAAATGAAAGGACTTAAGTGCCCTTGAGGTTTAAGTAGGAAAGGATAGGCAAGGAGGGGCAAAATGGTCATTTGGTTGGGAAATAGATAAATGGCAGCTGGGATTTGGGGGTATACGGTTTGGGGCATTTATGCCACTTGAGGCTTGATAGAAATTGAAGAGAAGAAAGAGAAGGAGAAAGAAGGTTAGGGCAAGAAGAAGAAGAAGAGAAGGAGAAGTGGGAGTCTAGGAGGAGATCAAGGACTTTGTGTGGGTTCTCCATTTGAGGTAAGGTTTTTAGACTCATCTAAGTTTTGATTTCTGTTTTGATTGGTAAAATCTAGAGCTTAAGTTGTTTTTGTTGAGTTTTGAGTTAGTTGTTTGAGTTTTGGTTTGGGTGGCTGAAAATAGGAATCAAGGGGTGGGTTCTTGGGTGTGTTGATGTTTTGATCTTGTATCTAGTGCCTATAGGTTGTTAAGTTGTTCATATGAAGCTTGGAATTGAGTTTTGGGGTTTAGATATTGGTCTAGGGTGATTTGGAGAGGTTGAAGCTCGGGAAAACGCGAAGGAAAAACCCAGAATTCTGGGTCTGCGAGGGCGTGCCGCGGCACGGGTTTTGCTTGCCGCGGCGGGGAGCCTCTGGTTTCTGGGTGCCGCGGCACAAGGCAAATTTCAGGATGGCATTTTTATGCAATTTTAGGCCTTTGCTCCGGGGGTTCGGGGGATGTCTCCGGGGTGTTGTTTTAAGGTTTTAGAGGTCCCGAGAGTGTGGGATTGGTCCCGGGAAGTGGTTTTGGGTTGATTTGTATTGAGGGATGTTTCTTGTGTGTTGTGACTAGGTTGTTGGTGAGGCTCGTGCTTGAGGACCGTGCTCGCAGCTTTAGTGCATCAGGAGGCTCGGAATTCAGGTAAGAAAACTATAACATCCGTAGGATAGGGCGTGGGCCCATAGTATGATTGCGGGGCGCGGCCCTATATTGCATCACATGTTAAGGTGCAGACTTAAATGAATTAATATTTGATTGCATGTTGTTGTGTTATATTATATGTGTGATTATAATGAAATGAACGGCAAGGGCCGAGTACGGCGTAGGCCGGGGCGGCCGTGGGCCCAAAGTAACACCTAGCACATGGGATGCTATAGTCAGGGCGGGGCCCGGTGGATACATGTGTTATGCTATATTCAGGGTGGGACCCAAGGGATACATGAGTTATCCTCGCGGTGAGAACCGATACCCCAGGGCTTTGGTAAGGTCTCTGGGGCGGCATGGCCGTGTTTGCTTAGTCTAATGGTTGACTTGTTTATTTGATGATTATCTGTTATGATAAACTGTATACATTGCATATGTTATGTTCTGCATGAGTTTTCTTGCTGGGCTTCGGCTCACGGGTGCTCTGTGTTGCAGGTAGGGCAATGTCTGAGTCAACCAACCATGAGTACGGAGAGCGTGAAGCGACGCGTACATGTTTGGCCTGCCCGACTGCTTTGGTTGGGGGTTTATTTGAAAAATGGCTGTAATAATCTATGATTTTTATGATTTATCAACTGTGAACTCATTTTTAAGATGTAAATAGTTTTCAAACCTTATTTTGGGATCCCAATGTTTAATATTAGGAGTTTTATTGAAACAACGCATTTTTCTAAGATTACAGCCTTAACTTTTAATTAGTCACACTTTCGTTTCAAAACCTCGGTTAGTGAGATCTTTGCACACTGTTTTGTCTTAAAACTCACTAAGTAACGGTTCTAAGGAAGTAGGGCGTTACATCCGAAGACTCTTTACCAACCTCCACGATCTTCTTTCTAGTTAGTCTTCAAATCTTTATGCTTCGAATTTTCGTAATGCATGCTTCTGTATGTTGACCGTTGAGTTTATCTTCTGGGTTGAGATGTTTGTCAATAGGATGTCTTGTGGGTGAAAAAAGTTACGAGTCAGTTTGATAGTTGGGATCATACTTTTAGGACGTAAAACCGAAGTAAAAATTCGATTTTTAGGCAAGCCGAAAAATAGGTTTTTCCCGCCCTAAGGGGAGTCGAAAAAGCTTTTACGAAAAACTTTTTGTTTTCACCCTTTGATCCGTTTTTCAAACTCCTCATGTGAAATTTTTTTAACTTTCGCTAGAATGCTGCTGTATAAAAGCTTGACTTTTATTCTCGACCAGCGTTATTCTAAAAAGCCTTTAAAAATTCTCTATCCTCACCTCCCCATTCTTCTGTTTGCAGACTTTGATGCCAAATTTGTGGGGAGGTGAACGACCCATCGACAACGATCTTCTCGCCCAGCTGCTCGAAGGCGAAGAACAACCGTCCGACCAAATTCACGAGATTCCTTTTTCACGATCTTCCTCCAGACCTCGTCCTTCTCCTCCTCAAATGGCACGCTCTAAATCCTTCGGCAAGAAAAGACCTGAATCCGACGATAGTCCAAACCCTCTT
Source organism: Humulus lupulus (assembly GCF_963169125.1). Lineage (NCBI taxonomy): Eukaryota > Viridiplantae > Streptophyta > Magnoliopsida > Rosales > Cannabaceae > Humulus > Humulus lupulus. Next base: position 257,174,018 of record NC_084802.1, on the reverse strand, counting down.
GCCCAGCCTGATTCACAGGCCAGGGTTCCTTCGACCAGTGGCCGAGAAAATCCTGCTCCTGGCCCCAACATCCAAACTAGAGCCCGCCCTCGCCATCAGAATCTACCTGATGTCGAGTGGTATTTCTCCCCGACCAGCCTAGTGACTCCTAGGATGCATGCTAACTATCTTAGGAGGTATCCTCTCACAGGGGTTACTCTCAAAATTCCTGCTGCAGACCAAAGGGCTAACCTCCCCGGAGGTGTATACAGTGCTTGGTCTCGGTATCACATAGAGGCGGGGGCTACCCTCCCTCTACATCCTTTTTATCAGGGGGTGGCCAATTATTTCGATGTCGCCCCCTTCCAAATCACTCCAAATGGATATAGAATGTTGGCCGCACTCTATATCCTGTACAAACTTAAAAAGTCGCCAGAACCTACCCCACATGAGGTCAACTATCTCTTCAACCACAAGTCCAACCCCCAGCAGTATGGGACGGGCTTCTTCCATCTCTGTCACCAGGAGACCAACCGGACGTTCCTGAGTGACACCACGTACATATCCAACGTGGGGCAGTACAGCAAGGAGTACTTCCTTACGCCGGACATAACCAGCAACAACTTCCCCTTTGCTCGAGGAGGTAAGTGCTGCTTTTACTGGTCGATACTTTTCAATCAGCGATATTCCCTTCATCTTTCTTAAAGTCCGACCCCAATACCAGACATGGTGTTGAGGTCCAACGCATTGGCCAGGATGACAGACGCAGAAAAAAGCGTCAAGTCCCTGGTTACTGATGAAAATTTGAGGCTATCTGGCCTCCTGGTTCCTCGCCATGAAATAAGAGGACCTGTGGTTGCTGATGCCACTGCCGAGGGGGTTCCTGAGCAGCAACCTCCTGCGTCCCCTCCACAAAGGAGGCCAACGGGGGTTACAATCAGGGAACCCACGGGCGATCCTTCTGCAAAAAGGCCTTCTGCTCCCCAAGGCAAGGGGAAACAAAAGGTAAAAGAGCCGGTTGTGGACTTGAAGGAATCCTCTGATGAGAACGGTAAAGTTATTTTGCTTTTAAATAGCTTGCCAATTCCCTTTCACTTGCTTGATGGGGAGGGCAACTTTACATATACTCCCAATCTAGGGCCAGACTTCTTCATGCCAGATAGTGAGTTTGTGACTAATAGAGTCAATAGTGTAGCGACCAGTAGTCGTAGCTCGGGTATTAACTTTGTGACCTCTTTTCTGCTTTATAAAGAGTTTTCATCTTCCTTTATCTTATCATTTGCATGTGTTTACTTGTATGAAGATATGGCCACTCCCAACGTTTTTGACTTATACTAGGTTGAGGAGGAAGTAGAAGTTCCTCTGGTCCGGCGGAAGTCGTCCAGGAGACACAATGGCGAAACAAGCCAGGGACCTCCTGCCAAGAAGGGTCGAACAGAAGATCCTTCCAAGGACGTGCCAACGACGACTCCTCAACCTGCAGTTGCCAAGGAACAGACTCAGCGGGACGAAGCCTTCGGAGCCAAACTCTCGAACCGCGCTCTGCTAGCAGCCAAGGACCGCCTTGCACACATCGTGAGGCGATGGCTAAGGCAGAGACTATGGGGGTCGACCAAATTCTGAACAGGGCCCTAAATGAAATGGCCAGCGTAAGTGCCTCTTATCTCTTTGGACTTAGTCTTTTATTCTTTGCAACAGGTTCTAACTTTATCTTTTGTCCACAGGCTTTGCTGACTGCAACTGCCGCCCACACCTGCGCCCAAGCCACCATCGACCAGGCTCGGGCAAAGGCCATCAAGAGGTACCAGGTGAAAGCAGCCGAGGACCTTTTGGCTGCAGAGGCCAAGCATGTGAAGGAGTTAAAGGCGGTCATTCAGTAGAGGGACGCTGCGGTGACAAAGCTGTCGGAGGCTGAAGCTTCAAAGGAAGTTATGAGGAAGCAGAGGGAGGAGTATCAGGAGTCCAGCCGAGTCTAATATCGAGAATGCAAGAGACTGGATGAGGAGCTCAAGTCCAAGGACGAGGCCATCACTACTCTTGAGAGCCAAGTAGAGCAGCTGAAGCTTTCCAATGCCAAAGATCTGGAAAGGTACAAGAATGCGACGCTCCGGTGTTTTTATAACTTCTGGAAAAACAATCAGGGCGCCAACTTCGGTTATCTTTCAGAAGATGTTAGAAATGCTGAGCTGGCCCGTTGCACTGCTCAACTGGCTGAAGAGGAGGCAAGAGCAAGGATCCCTGCTTCCCCAAGCATCGCTGGCGCAGAGGAAGAAGGAGACGTTGAGGATGCAACCACTCAGAATGCTGATAAAGACCCTCCTACTCCCAACATCTCTTGAGCATTTATTATTATTTTTTCTTTCTTTTGATTACACGACCCACGGGTCGTGATGTAAAGACAATATCTTTTTTGAATTTGCTGCATGGCCAGCAAACTTTTCCTTTTATTTGAACAGTTACATCCAAGCAGTGATGCTTGCGGTGTAAAAGATTTCTTTATAATGTTATAATATTTTCATCTACTATAACATCTGTCCATATGACCGAACTTAGCATAGTACTTTGGCTTGATTTAACAAAATATAAATTTTGAAAAATACTCTAAGTACCTTAGCATGCTTTCACTCATTTTGTTCATGTGTTTACATACCTCATGGTACGCTTTGCTATCGATGTGCCTTATATGCCCCCCAAGTGATCGAGGAGCTTTAGGTCCTTGGTCACTTGCCTTGACCATGACCTGTTCGAACATTTCTGCTCGGGTGGAAAAATGACACTTGGAATACAACAAAACAACACACGTAATGAACAAATACTTGTAAATATAAATTTACAAAGGTTGGCAAGAATGACTGGCTACGCACAGTCCCTTATAATCTCGTATTAAAAATGGACTAAACATGTCTTTACGAGTGATTCAAAAATAGAATCTTACATATACGAGCGATTAGCCATACAGCGTGGCTAACCCTCTTTGCTAAACTTGTAAAAAAAAAATTAATACAAGCCATTCCTTTAAAAGGGACTGTTCACTGATAGTACTTGCGCAGGTGTTCTCCATTCCAATAACGTGGAACGAGATCTCCGTTTAGGCGTGCAAGTTTGTAAGTGCCCGGATGAAGGACTTCTTCAATCTGGTAAGGTCCATCCCAATTAGGTCCGAGTACTCTAGTAGTGGGGTCGCGGGTGTTCAAGAAAACTCGTCGTAGCACCAAGTCACCGACGTTGAATTTTCTTTCTTTAACTTTGGAGTTAAAGTACCGGGCGACTTTTTGCAGGTACGCAGCAACTCGGAGTTGGGCCTTCTCCCGTATCTCGTCAATTGAGTCTAGGGACTCCGTCATTAGTTGGTTGTTCTGGTCCTGGTCGTATGTTACACGTCGATGTCAGGGGGGATCTAACTCGACAGGTAACATAGCCTCATATCCGTAAGCTAGGGAAAATGGGGTGTGACCTGTCGCTGTTCGATGAGACATTCTATACGACCAGAGGACTTCAGGTAGCTACTCTGGCCATGCTCCTTTAGCATCTTCAAGCCTCTTTTTCAGGGTGTCCTTAAGAGTTTTATTCACAGCCTCGACCTTCCCGTTTTCTTGGGGATGCGCAACTGGTGAGAAGCTTTTAATAACTCCATGTCTTTCACAGAAGTCGGTGAATAAGTAGCTGTCAAATTGGGTTCCGTTATCTGACACGACCTTTCGAGGCAAACCATACCGGCAAACAATGTTCTTGATGACAACGTCAAGAACTTTCTTGGTCGTGATGGTAGCGAGTGGTTCAGCTTCGGCCAATTTGGTGAAGTAGTCGACTGCCACAACGACGTATTTTACTCCACCCTTTCCTGTGGGTAGGGATCCAATCAAATATATCCCCCACACCGCAAAAGGCGACGGACTTTGCATCTGTTTCAATTCATTTGGAGCTGCACGTGGAATCTTGGAGAACTTTTGACATTTATCGCATCTTCGTACAAACTCCATCGAATCCTCGTTCATCGTTGGCCAGAAGTAGCCTTGCCTTAGAATTTTCTTTGCCAAACTATGCCCCCCAGCGTGATCCCCGCAAAAGCCTTCATGCACCTCTTTCATGAGTTCCTTAGCTTTCTCTGGTGTAACGCATCTGAGTAGCTGTAACGCCCTACTTCCTTAGAGCCGTTACCAAGTGAGTTTTAAGACAAAACAGTGTGCAATGAACTCGCTAACCGAGGTTTTTAAAACGAAACTGTGACTAATCAAAATCTTAGGGCTGTAATCTTAGAAAATGCGTTGCTTCATTGAAAACTTCTAGTATTAAACATTTGGGATCCCAAAATAAGGTTTGAAAACTATTTACAATTTAAAAATAAGTTCACAGTCGATTAATTATAAAACCACAGATTATTACAGCCATTTCTCAAATAAACCCCCAACCAAAGCAGTCGGGCAGGCCAAACATGTACGCGTCGCTTCACGTTCTCCGTACTCATGGCTGGTTGACTCAATCTATGCCCTTACCTGCAACACAGAGCACTCGTGAGCCGAAGCCCAGCAAGAAAACTCATGCAGTACATAACATATGCAAATTATACAGTTAATCATATCAGATAGTCCACAGATAAACAGGTCAACCATTTGACTTAAGCAACCCGGCCATGCCGCCCCAGAAGCCTTACCAAAGCCTGGGGTCTCGGTCTTCACCGTAAGGATATCACATGAATCCATGGGGTCCCACCCTGACTATAAGCACTCCACATGCTATGTGGTACTTCCGGCCCCACTGCCGTTCTCGGCCTTTCACCGTTCATTCAACTATAATCATAGATAGTCTAACTCAAATAACATTTGAACATATATCAATTCAATCAAGTCTGCACCCTAACATGTAATGAAATATAGGGCCGAGCCCTGCAATCACATCATGGGCCCATGCCCTGTCTTACGGGTGCTATAGTTTTCTTACCTGTCAATTTGATAGCTTTCAACACTTGACTCCTTGAGCACGATCCCACTCGAGCCTTAGCGCTCACCTAAACACAGCCATAGGTCAAAGTCAACACCGAACCCCAAGTCCGAAAACCTAGCCTCGGGACCAATCCCGAGCCCCCGGGAAGTCCTAGATCCCCAAAACAAAGTGATGGAATCGAGCCCCGAACCCTAGGTCAAAATCCCTCAACAAAAGCCCAAAAATCCCTTTCTGTGAACAGTGCAGCCCTACAGCGCTCTAAAGAGGGCGCTGTAGCGCTACAAGCAAAACCTCACCCCCCAGAAACAGGGCCTAGCGCTACAGCGCCCACTAACTAGCGCTGTAGCGCTAGTTGCAGCCAGACCACACCCAAAAATCGTTTCTGCGATTTTCCTTCAACCATTCTCAACCCAAACTTCCCCAAATCTTTACCAAACTTAAAATCAAGCTTATAAACACTCTCCACTCATCCCAAGCATCCCCAAATCTCAAAACCCAAGCTCATGCATCCCAAATCTCAAGATTCACCATAGATGAACCCTAAACCCAGAAATTCAGTCAAACACAAAGTTAAAGGCTTAGAATTCATACCGTTGATGCAATTTCGACCTTGACTCATTTCCTAGACCTCCATAGCTTGATCTTCCTCAAAGCTTGCCCAGAAATCCCCTAAAATTCCCATCATCTCAGCTCAAAACATAGCTCAAACCAGCCAAACCCTTAAAAAATGAAAACTCTAAAAACTTACCACAAAAGTTGATGTGTTCTTGCTAATCCTTGCCAAATCTTGAAGCCTAACCCAAGATCCTTGATGCTCAACCTATCCTTGCTCTCCACTGAGCTTTGCCCCAAGAAAAATGGAGAGAAATGGTGCAAGAATGCACAAACCGATCCTTTGGAAAAACCCCTCTGTTTTCTCTCTTTTCTTTCTTTCCTTTTTCTTTCTTTCTCTCCACAGCCAACACACTTTCTCTATAAATCGCACTAAGTGTAAAGCCTTATTTAATCTATCTCTAAAAAGCCAAATGACCAAAATGCTCTCCCTATTAATTCTAAACCCTTTTGTCCAAGTAGGGTCATTTTAGTCATTTTACCCAATTCCCGCTAATCCTCAAGTGTCTCTATTTATACCCCAGGCTCGCCCCGAGCCGAGTATAAATTTCCGCCATGACTTCTCTGCTAACCTGCTCTCCGGGATCGTCTCGAGTCACAAATCACAGAGGCACCCACATCACAATGTGGTCTCAAAAATCATCACATATCGATACCGTTATGCCCAACATGGCCAAAATTACAATTATGCCCTTCTAACACAATCAGGGCCTACATGCATACTAACACACATAGTCATGCATCTCAATTGGTCAAATTGTCATATAACATGCTTTAAATCATAATCATGCATTTAGCTCATCAAAGTCACACATAAATCCCATCATGCCCTCCTGGCACACTAATCAAGGCCCTTAAGCCTTATTAGCGAATTTGGGTCGTTACAACTATCCCCTTCTCATAAAAATTCCGTCCCCGAAATTTACCCAAACACATCAGTCAGTAACCCGCAACTCTGACCATACCTTCCAAGGTCCACCGCCTTACTTTAGTTCCCAACAACACTCTTTCAGGAGTAACAGTCTTGTCCCACAAGATCTTGTCTAATAGCCATACTCTCGATAGCCCCTCGTTTACACCGCAACCCTGCAGAAGCCTCAGGGTCTGCCTAGATTACAATGACCAATTCATTGTCTTATTACTGATTCCAGAGATACTCAAAAGTCATCACCTCTACTAGGTGGGATCAATTGGTAGGCCCCGCTGGCCTAACCCTTGGTAAAACTTCATAATTTATGTTGAATTAAGAGTCAGAACTCTCCCTTCTTTCTCTGAACACCATATAAATCCACGTCTATTATTACGTAGAGATGCAACTCTTTCCTCCCGGAACTTTATTTCCTCATAATTTAACAATTTACCAACTCTTTATTCTTTCAAATAGGAAGACACTCCTGCCTTAAGAATTCCAACAACCTCTCTGGCTTTCTCTCTGAACCAATGCCAAATCGTAGTATTCATTATCCTTCACCTCTTACCAGGCCCTATGTCGTGTTACATTAACAGGACGCCAGCAACTGCCACCATGACTAACTTACCAGGGATTACACTTCCCTTAATACTTCAAGTATTCGCCTACCCAGTGCTCAATAACTTTAAGATATCTGATAAACTTTCAGACTGCCATTCCACTTGCAATCAACTGATAGTTCCAGGTTCCCACTCTGTTCTTTTCGTTCTCTAAATCCATTCCAAAATTTAAAATAGTATAGGGTCTCAATTCAGTATCATCGACGTTTTACCCTGATACCAGTTCACCTGAACCAACTACATTAACTCAAACAACCGAGGTAATACTTTTCATGTCCAAACACCTTACTTAAGGTCTATTGTGGTCTATTCCCACGATACACCACCACATCACCTAACCCCTCAGGGTCCAAAGGAAAACACTAGATTCTGTCACCCGCTCGACCCTCCCGGTACGACGTACCCTAGGAGGTGGAATGTTATCCAATCAGAATTCTCATTCATAAACCAAATCTAATTGGATCCTTCATCCATTCCTGGTATCCTAACTCGTACCACCTTAGTAGGGTTCTTCGCTGCTTCAACCAAAGTCCACTCTTTGGATTCCATAGCTCAGAGACACACTTACCAGCTAATCATACCTACTAACGTTATGCCAACCTCAGTCATTGCCTTGTCCACTCCATTACAATCTATGGCGTTATTCCTTGACTGCCGCACGCCTCTCAGTTAGGAGTTCCGCCTCCAATTATATCTCCTCTCGTTCAATCGAGGATTCCAAACACTGATCATCCGTCTGTTACTTTTCACCACATCTGGGTCTCAACATTAACCTTCTTACTAATACCCAACACTCAAGTTCCTTATGCCATGCACAACTATCGACTTAACGTTCCAAGTGTATCAACCATGATCCATTCAGTCACCTCCCGCAAGGTTCAATCGACCCTCGCATAAATTTGCGCCTGGGCGTGCCCAATCTATGATGCACCCCCACAATTCCATATCCTTATCATGGATCAGGTCCTTTATGCTCTCACTCTATACTTAACCAGATCGCACGCATAATCCAGCGTCGCCAGATACCAGTCAATTCTTACCTTGTCTTCTGAATCTTCCAGACTAGACACCACTCATTCCGCCTAGCCTCAAGTTTTACTGTTCTCCTCATCTCTGATATAGTTGTCTCCAGAGATACTTATGCAATAAGTGACGCGCTTACCAATCCTGTTATGCTTTCCATTTTTCAGATATTCATCATTAGCTTCTTTGTGGCTTCAGATCAATTCTCCTCATACCCGTCCTTTCTTCTTGTAGCTCTATTCTGTGTACTCCTGACGACACCCATACTAACACTCCGTAGAACCTTACCTGTGACTCTGCCTTCTGGGTACAAACGTCTTCAGCATAATCATTTGCTCACCATTTCCGTCTGGGAGTAATCAACATGCACTGCTCGTGAGCTTGAAGGGGACTTGCCCATACCGTTCATGCATTCTCTACCTAAAGAACTTACCTGTGCTGTTGTAGCTTGAACCATTCTAGAATGTTTGTTACCAACTCCTCACACCCTACCTGGTGCAAAATAGACAAATTCACGAAATATCTCTATTCTTGGTTTCCAGCTGGTAATAACCAGGTCATAGATCAACTCTTGGAGACATCGTCCCATCTTGTATCCAACATTGTACTTTTCGTTCTAACCCGACGATGCTAATCAATCCCTGCAGTATAACACTCTGGCTACTCCAAGGTCAAATTCTTTCGATTGCTTCAATAGATTTTCTGTCTGCCAAAACCATCTTTTACAACATTCCTAATACCAATCCTATTTGTAGTCTGACCTTGAAGTACCCCCAAATCTTTCTTTACATAACCACATAATTTTCCCACTGGCCAGCTCAGTTTCCACTCAGTCTCATTTACATACCCCAGATGATATCCTCTACAATCCATCTGCCAGAGTTTCTAATTCCTTCTCAATAAGTATTAATATCTTTAGCCTCTCGTATAACACCCATGAGGCAAACTCTCTATGTCTAACTCCCTCTCGGAACATTCTCAACACCGAGTTCTTCCAGTCCGTTACGTAACCAAAGCATAACCATTCAGTTGAACACTCATCCTCGAGGAATCAGCCTCGAACTACGAATGTAGCAAGCATTCAAGTTTTCTGTTCCCTCACTATGGGAAGTCCGTCTTAACATATCGAGTCATTCTATGTAGAAGTCATGCCCTCACCTGACCTCTTTCTAGGTGGCATCCTCTTCCTCATGTGCATACCAATTAACCTCCCTGGTTCCTGTCACCATCTTGATGACTACCTTTTCAATCAGGCTTCTTTCCAATCTTAAATTAGGTGCCCTAGCACTGTCTGGGGTCCTTCTACCTCAAAATTGAGAATCTGTCCTTGCTGCATTCTATCAATAAAAGTACCATCTTATCAATCAGACTTTTCCCCCATTCTGGAAAAACCAGAAGCCACAGAACTATCCGGGGTTCTTTTAACTCGATTACCACGAATTTATTTTTACTAACTCCATCAAAGGAAGCACTGCCATTGCAGCTCTAGCACTCATGCTCTATACCTCAACCATCAGTTCCTCGAACAACATGGCCCTCTCCGCCATCCACATACAGATGATAAATTCTTACATCAGAGCTGCCCAAATACCTTGGACTATCCCAGAGTTCAATCTTTAAATGGGTCGCCACCAGTTCTGGATACATCCATCAGTATAAATTCCCGAAATGAATTATCCAATTCACCAAACCCATTGATTTACACTGTTGTTACCCTATCAGTCCAAACCAAACTTATAAGCCTGCCAGTCTCCACAGTTCAGATCATGCCTTTATAACCTCTCCTAACAGTTCATCATCTAGGTTCTTTCCAGCCCATTAAGCCAGTACCTCAGCCCGAGTACCATTTCCAGGCATCGCTCTGCCTCAACATTTAACACAACCCTCTAATCAGGATCTCTCATCCTCTTAACCAAGGGTGGAATTAACTTTGCCCATCTATTGATAAATTCTTTGTCAACCCGAACTTTCCTCAAAACCAGAGGATAACACCCTTTAAGCCTTTCATATAATACCCTTATCTGTCCATACCCTCACAGTAAACCAACACTGGTAACCCTTACTATTAAAGCATACGAACCAGCTATTTTCCAGAGAAATCCGCTGTTCTTCTGTTCCTTCTCAACTGATAAACTCCACAGCTTACTCACACTAGTAACCCTCTGCTGCTGCTTTTCGGGATAACTGGAGATCTTAACTCCAACTTATATCTAGAATCCCCCTTTCAACACAATATCAGGTCCACATAACCCTTCTAGGAACAAACAATTCGAGTTCATCTGTCAAAACTGACCAAACTTCTGAGCTCTGTGGTTCATACTCTTAACCAAACCACAACTAGATCCAAATGACAACAGATATCATGCACACACAAAGCATAAATAGGACAAATCCACAAAGATATACATTTAGCAACCAGATTTTAACACCACCAAGTATACCCAGGTCTCAACATGCTTCATACAAGCCAATAAACGGATATTGCATACGAATTCAATTTAAACAATTAACCACATAAACTTAATATGCGAACCATTATCCCAATATTCATCCACATGCATAATAATATTATTCAACACACTTTAATCTCAACATGCAATAGTCAAGGGCCCAGCCCCAACAGTATCTCAAGCATATGTCATCTCGTTCCTCATGCTCCATATAAATAAGCATGCAAATAGGGCATTCAAACATACGTTCAGACATGTCAATCAATCATACCAACCAACCCTGAGTCGAGCTTGTCACTGACAGCGAGCGTACATGTTCGGTCAATCTCCAGAACCAATAAACCTTGGCTCGCTCTGATACCAAGTTTGTAACGCCCTACTACCTTAGAGCCGTTACTAAGTGAGTTTAAAACATAAATTGTGCATTTAATTGACTCAAAGTGGTTCCTAAAACCAAAAGTGTGATTAAACCAGAGTTTAAGGCTGTAATCTTTTAAAATGGTCAACTTCATTGAAAACGTTAAATATAAAACATCTGGGATCCCAAAATAAGGTTTACAAAATATTTACAACTCAAAAATAGATTTAGACCAGGTTAACTATCAAAAGAATGGATCAATACAGCCATTTACAAAATGCCCCCAACCAAAGCAGTCGGGCAGGCCGAACATGTACGCGCCGCCCCCACGCTCTCCATACTCATGGCCGGTTGACTGACTCCTTGCTTTTACCTGCCACACGGAGCACCCGTGAGCCGAAGCCCAGCAAGAAAACCCAAATAACACATAACATATGCAAAACAAATAGCTGGCAATAATTCACTAACACATAGGAAAACCATCATATTAAACAAGTACGGCCATGCCGCTCCCAAGGCCTTACCAAAGCCTGGAGTTTCGGTTCTCACCGCGAGGATAACTCATGTATCCCTTGGGTCCCACCCTGAATATAAGCATCCCATGTGCTGTGTGTTACTTTCGGCCCACGGCCGCCCCGGCCTACGCCGTACTCGGCCTCTGCCGCTCATTACATCATAATCTCACATATAGTACATTCAAAATAAACATTCACACATATCACGGTTCATTTAAGGTTAAGCATTTGCACGTAATACAATCCGGGGCCACGCCCTTCAATCACACAGTGGGGCCAAGCCCTAAACTCGGGTGTTACGGTTTTCTTACCTGTATTCCGTGCTTTCCGATGCACCACGATCACGAGCACGGTCCACAAGCACGAGCCCCTTCGAAATCCTAGTCACAACACACATAAAACACTTTCAATACTAATCAAGCCTAGAACCACTTCCCGGGACCAATCCCGCACTCCCGGGACCTCTAAATCCACAAAACAAAGTATCGGAATCATCCCCCGTGTCCCCGGGCAAAACCCCTAAAAATTCAACATTTGGTCTGCCAAAATGGCCTAGGGCCGTGGCACACCCATCAAGGGCCGCGGCGCCCAGAGCCCAAGCCCCCATCCTGAAGCCTCCTCGCGCCGCGGCGCCCAAGAACAGGGCCGCGGCGCTCCATCGCGAACCCAGATTTTCTGGGTTTTTCATGCATTTTTCCCGAGCTTTAACCTCTCCAAATCACCCCAAACCAATACCTAAACTCCAAAACTCAAATCCAAACCTCATATGAACAATCTAACATCCTATAAACACTAGAATCAACTCAAAACATCAACACACCCAAGATCCACTCCTATGATTTCAAATTTCAGCAACTAACCCCAAAACCCAACAATGTTTAGCTTAGGCATTTTAATTCCTTAAATCAAAACAAAATCCATACTTAGATATGTATAAAACCTTTACCTCAAATGAAGAATCCACACAAGTCCTTGATCCCCTCCTAGACTCCCACTTCTCCTTCTCTTCTTCTTCTTCTCCTTCTCTTGCTTGCCCTAGCCTTTCTCTTTTCTTCTTTTCCTTCTCTTCAAATTTTATCAAGACACTAAATGCCCAATACTCCAAACCGTGCCCCCTATATCCCAGCTGCCTTTTGTCTATTACCCTTGCCAAAAGACCAATTTACCCCTCCTTACTTATCCTTCTAAGCTAAACCTTCAAGGGTACTTAAGTCTTAACCCTTTCATTTCAATTCTACCACTTCCTATCTTAAAACTTGTTACTCACAGCAGTTACAAGTGGTTACCAAAACACCAATAACTAATCACTCTCTCTAAACTCAACTTATAAGATTCCCGAAGTACCCCTGGGCTCCTCCCGAGCCGGGTACAACATCCCGTTGTGACTTTTAGACTAACTGGCTCTCTAGGACCGTCTCGATGCGTGCATCCTGATAAAACATCACATTCACATGGCACAATTCACATTGTACAATTATCACAGTTATGCCCTAACATGGCAAGTTACAATCATGCTCATTTTAAGACAATCAGTTCTACATGCATACTGATTCACATAGTCATGCATCTCAAATAATCAAATAGTCATATAACGTGCAATAAATCATAATGATGCATTAAACTTAATAAAGTCACACACAAAATCCCATCATGCCCTCCAGGCACACTACTCCAGGCCCTTAAGCCTTAACACTGAATTTGGGTCGTTACAACTATCCCCTCCTCATGAGAATTTCGTCCTCGAAATTTATCTGAACAACTCGGGATGCCGCTCCCGCATATCTGATTCCAGTTCCCATGTCGCCTCTTCGACCTTGCTGTTTCTCCACAATACTTTAACCAAGGGGATGGTCTTGCTCCTCAAGACCTTGTCCTTCCTATCAAGGATCTGAACAGGCTTTTCTTCGTATGATAAGTCCCGATCCAACTCCAAGTTCTCATAGCTCAACACATGAGTAGAGTCCGAAACATACTTCCGGAGCATGGACACATGAAACACGTCATGAACTCCTGATAAAGCTGGAGGCATTGCTAACCTGTAAGCCACCTCCCCAATTCATTCTAGAACCTCAAATGGGCCAACAAACCTGGGACTCAGCTTGCCCCGAACGCCAAATCGTTTTACTCCTCTCAGGGGTGAAACCCTGAGGAATACATGGTCCCCAACCTGGAATTCCACGCTTCTGCGTTTCTGATCTGAATAACTCTTCTGGCGACTCTGGGAGGCGAGCATACGAGCTCTAATCTTCTCAAGTGCCTCATTGGTCCTCTGAACCATCTCGGGACCAAAATACCTTCTCTCACCTGCCTCATCCCAGTGAATCGGCGATCTGCACTTTCTTCCATACAACATCTCATACGGAGCCACACCGATTGTCGCCTGATAACTATTGTTGTACGAGAACTCAATCAGAGGGAGATACCTACTCCAAGATCCCTCAAAATCCAACACACAAGCTCGTAACATGTCCTCCAGTATCTGAATTGTCCTCTCAGACTGTCCATCCGTCTGAGGATGATAAGCGGTACTAAACCGAAGCTGCGTGCCCATTGCCTTCTGCAGGCTCTTCCAAAACTTGGAAGTGAAAGTGGGGTCTCTGTCGGATACTATTGACCTCGGAGCCCCATGAAGTCGAACGATCTCCTTAACATAAAGCTCTGCATACTGCTCCACAGTATAAGTCGTCTTCACAGGTAAGAAGTGGGCGGACTTCGTATACCTGTCCACAATCACCCATACTGAGTCATGTTGACCCACGGTCTTTGGCAATCCTACCACAAAGTCCATGGCAATATCTTCCCATTTCCACTCGGGAATCCCAAGAGGCTGTAATAATCCTGCTGGCCTCTGGTGTTCTGCCTTAATCTGCTGACAGGTTAGGCATCTAGCCACATAATCCACCACGTCCCTCTTCATGCCTGACCACCAATACAAAACCTTCAAGTCGTGGTACATCTTTGTAGAACCTGGGTGTAACGAGTAGGGAGTGGTATGAGACTCGTCCAGAATCTCTCGCCGAATGTCTGGATCGATCGGAACACAAATCCGTCCTTTGTACTTCAACAAACCCATCTCAGAAATAGAGAAGTCCTTAGCTGCTCCCGATAGGACATTCTCTCTACGTTCAACTAACTGGGGGTCCATTCCCTGTGCTTCCTTAATCCTCTCAAGGAGCGTTGACTGAAGAGTAATGTTGGCTAACCTACCAACCACTAGCTCTATACCTGCTCTGGTCATCTCTCCTTCTAGTCTGTCAGATATCTGCCTCGAACTATACAACTGTCCTGGGCCCCTTCGGCTCAATGCATCAGCCACCACATTAGCCTTCCCAGGATGGTATAGGATATCACAATCGTAATCCTTTACCAGCTCTAGCCACCGCCTCTGGCGCATATTCAAGTCCTTCTGTGTAAAGAAATACTTTAGACTCTTGTGATCAGTGTATATCTCGCACCTCTCTCCATACAGATAGTGTCTCCAAACCTTAAGTGCGAATACCACTGCAGCTAATTCCAGGTCATGCGTGGGATACCTCTGCTCGTACTCCTTTAATTGCCTTGATGCGTACGCTATCACCTTCCCAGCCAGCATCAACACGCATCCCAGACCCTGTCTGGAAGCGTCACAGTAGGCCACAAACTTCTCATTATCTGTTGGCAGGCTCAGCACTGGTGCAGTAATCAACCGCCGCTTCAGCTCTTTGAAGCTATTCTCGCATCGATCTGTCCACACAAACTTGGTCTTCTTCCTTGTCAATTCTGTCAACGGAGTAGCAATTCTGGAGAACCCCTCTACAAACCTCCGGTAGTAACCTGCTAGTCCAAGGAAACTTCTAACTTCAGGAACATTGCTGGGTCTAGGCCAATCTCTTACTGCTTCCGTCTTGCTTGGGTCGACTAGTAACCCATCCTTACTGATAATATGGCCTAGAAATGAAACTTGCGATAACCAGAACTCGCATTTGCTAAACTTAGCATATAACTTATGCTCTCTTAACCGATGCAACACCAGGCGCAGATGATTCTCATGCTCTGTCTCTGACTGGGAGAATAATAGGATATCATCAATAAACACAATCACGAACTTATCCAAGTAATCCTTAAAAATTCTGTTCATCAAATCCGTAAATCCCTTTCTGTGAACAGTGCACCGCTACAGCGCTCTAAAGAGGGTGCTGTAGCGCTACAAGCAGAACCTCACCCCCCAGAAGCAGGGCCTAGCACTACAGCGCCCACTAACTAGCGCTGTAGCGCTAGTTGCAGCCAGACCACACCCAAAAATCGTTTCTGCGATTTTCCTTCAACCATTCTCAACCCAAACTTCCCCAAATCTTTACCAAACTTAAAATCAAGCTTATAAACACTCTCCACTCATCCCAAGCATCCCCAAATCTCAAAACCCAAGCTCATGCATCCCAAATCTCAAGATTCACCATAGATGAACCCTAAACCCAGAAATTCAGTCAAACACAAAGTTAAAGGCTTAGAATTCATACCGTTGATGCAATTTCAACCTTGATTCATTTCCTAGACAACCATAGCTTGCTCTTCCTCAAAGCTTGCCCAGAAATCCCCTAAAATCCCATCATCTCAGCTCAAAACATAGCTCAAACCAGCCAAACCCTTAAAAACTGAAAACTCTAAAAACTTACCACAAAAGTTGATGTGTTCTTGCTAATCCTTGCCAAATCTTCAAGCCTAACCCAAGATCCTTGATGCTCAGCCTATCCTTGCTCTCCACTGAGCTTTGCCCCAAGAAAAATGGAGAGAAATGGTGCAAGAATGCACAAACCGATCCTTTGGAAAAACCCCTCTGTTTTCTCTCTTTTCTTTCTTTCCTTTTTCTTTCTTTCTCTCCACAGCCAACACACTTTCTCTATAAATCCCACTAAGTGTAAAGCCTTATTTAATCTATCTCTAAAAAGCCAAATGACCAAAATGCCCTCCCTATTAATTCTAAACCCTTTTGTCCAAGTAGGGCCATTTTAGTCATTTTACCCAATTCCCGCTAATCCTCAAGTGTCTCTAATATTTTCCCGCTTGCTTCCCAATACCTGATAAATCACCAAATAATATTCCTCAATATCAAAATAAATGCCAATAAACTCAACAGATTCCTATTTGTACCCCAGGCTCGCCCCGAGCCGGGTATAAATTTCCGCCATGACTTCTCTGCTAACCTGCTCTACGGGATCGTCTCGAATCACAAATCACAGAGGTACCCACATCACAATGTGGTCTCAACAATCATCACATATTGATACCGTTATGCCCAACATGGCCAAAATTACAATTATGCCCTTCTAACACAATCAGGGCCTACATGCATACTAACACACATAGTCATGCATGTCAATTGGTCAAATTGTCATATAACATGCTTTAAATCATAATCATGCATTTAACTCATCAAAGTCACACATAAATCCCATCATGCCCTCCTGGCACGCTAATCAAGGCCCTTAAGCCTTATTAGCAAATTTGGGTCGTTACAGTAGCGGCATTGAATACCCTCTTTGGTACATAACACCATTGACCAGTATGTACCTAGCGGCCTGCCTTTGTAGAGTTCTGGCTTTGTTTCTATCTGTTGGCAGCACACCGCTCATCAGATACTCCAAGTAAGGTGCCATCCATGTATCCTCCATTCGAATCTCCATATTGGTCTCAACCGCTGGTATGCTTGGCTCACTCAGTCTTTCTACTGGTACAATGTTCAAAGTGTCAGCATCCTTCGCGCTCGCGAGTTTGGCTAAGGCGTCTGTGTTTGAATTCTGATCCCACAGAATTTGCTGGAGGGTGTACTATGTGAACTGGGCTAGCAGGTCTTTTGTTTTATTCAAGTAGGCCACCATTTTTAAGCCTCGCGCTTGATATTCTCCTAGAACTTGATTAACCACCAGCTGTGAATCACTGTAAATATCAAGCGTCTTTATGCTCATGTCTTTCGCCATTCTCAATCCAGTGAGGAGTGCTTCATATTCTGCTTCATTGTTTGACGTGGCGAAGTCGAACCTAATAGCGCAGTGAAATCGATGTCCCTCCGGCGTTATCAATATCACTCCCGCTCCTGCGTGGGATTCATTGGACGACCCATCCGTGAATAACTTCCACCAAGGAGCTTTCTCTTGAGGCTCAGGCGCACTAGGCTGTTTGCACTGCTCGCTGTCTGGGAGTTCGGTGAACTCTGCAATAAGATCGGCCAAGACTTGTCCTTTTACTGCTGCTCGCAGTGAATAAATTATATCGAACTTCCCTAGTTCGACTGCCCATTTTAATAATCGCCCAGCCGCCTCTGGTTTTTGAAGGACTTGCCAAAGGGGCTGATCAGTTAAAATTGTGATGGGATGGGCTTGGAAGTAAGGACGTAGTTTCCTTGAGGCCAGAATTAAGCAATATGCTAATCTATCGATGGGTGGATATTTCAATTCTGCCTCGATCAGTCTCTTGCTAACATAGTAGACCGCTTTTTGTATGCCTTCTTCTTCTCGCTCTAGTACCGCGCTAGTAGCAACTTCAGTAATCGCCAGGTAAATGAACAAAGTTTCTCCTTCGATTAGCTTTGATAAAATGGGAGGCTGTTCCATATGGGTTTTCAAGGCCTGGAAAGCTTGCTCGCAGTCTCCTGTCCATTCAAACTTCTTATTGTCCCTGAGCAGATTGAAAAAAGGGACACACTTGTCAGTCGATTTCGAAATAAATCTGCTTAGGGCTGCGATTCTCCCGGTTAAACTTTGTACATCTTTGATCTTTTCTGGCGATTTCATGCAGATCAGGGCCTTTATTTTGTCGGGGTTGGCCTAAATTCCTCTTGAATTTGCAATGAACCCCAAGAACTTCCCTGACCCGACTCCGAAGGAACATTTGAGGGGATTTAGCTTCATCTGGTATTCGTTCAATACACCAAAACACTCTTGTAAATCCTTCACACGTCCTTCTGCCTTCTTAGACTTTACCAGCATGTCATCCTCGTATACCTCCATGTTTACTCCGATCAGCTCCTTAAACATGTGGTTGACTAGCCGTTGGTAAGTCGCACCTACGTTTTTCAGTCCGAAGGGCATTACTTTGTAAAAGTATAAGCCCGTATCGGTCCGAAAGCTGGTGTGATCCTCGTCAGGGGGATGCATGCTAATCTGATTGTAGCCCAAATATGAATCCATGAACGAGAGGATATCATGTCCTACAGTAGCATCGACCAGCTACTCGATTCTTGGGAGTGGGAAGCAATCCTTTGAGCAGGCTTTATTGAGGTCTAGAAAATCCACACAGGTTCGCCATTTGCCACTAGGCTTGGGAACCAGCACTGGATTGGAGACCCACGATGGATAATATGCCACCCTGATGAACCCATTCTCCTTTAGTCTTTCGACTTCTTCTTTTAAGGCTCTCGACCGATCCTTACCGAGCAGCCTTCTTTTCTGCTGCACGGGTGGAAAAGTCTTATCTATATTCAGGACATGGCTGATAACTGCAGGGTCTATCCCCGCCATGTCTTTATGCGACCAGGAAAAAACCTCCTGGTTCTTCCGCAAAAGTTCCACCAGTGCGTGCTTCGTGGTTGGTTCCAGGTTTTTCCCGACCTTTATGACTCTGGTCGGGGCTTTTTCGTCGAGTTGGACCTCTTACAGGTCCTCGACGGGTCCAACGTTCTCTTCAAAATCCCTAAAGCGAGGATCTAGATCTCTATCCTCACTTTGGGCAACACCCTATTTGGTGACTCCATCATCGGATTGGGCTTGTGTATCAACTGCCGTCTGCAACCCCTCTGAGGTAGTACTCTTCGGTGTTCCCTTTTTCGCCTTCGTGACTGAGGCGTTATAGCACTCCCTGGCTTCCCTTTGGTTCCCCAACACGCATCCTACCCCTGCGTTCGTTGGGAACTTCATGGCCAAGTGCCACATAGAGATGATAGCCTGTAGATCAACTAGTATAGGCCTTCCAATGACGGCATTGTATGCTGAAGGACAATCGACTACTACAAAAGTAGCGATTAATGTCCTGGTAGCAGGTGCTGTACCTGTCGTCACTAGTAGTCTGATCAATCCAGCAGGGGTGAGTCCTTCTCCAGAGAAGTCATATATCGTTTGGTTGCAAGGCTCCAGGTCCTTAACGGACAACTTCATGCATTCCAGAGAAGACTTATACAGGATATTCACCGAACTTCCTGTATCGACCAGCACTCTTTTTACCATCACGTTAGCCATCTGGATATCCATGACCAGCGGATTGGAGTGTGGGAACCAGACGTGTTGGACATCGCTATCGGAGAAGGTTATTTCACCTTCCTCTAATCGAGCCTTTTTTGGCGCACGGTCCTCCACAGTCATCATCTCGATGTCCTGGTCATAGCGCAGAGTCCGAGCGTATCGTTCCCTGGTCTTTCTGCTATTTCTTGTGAGGTGCGGGCCTCCACAAATGGTTAAGAGTGTGCCAGTCACAGGGGCAGGCTGTAAGGGTGGCGAGCGTTGGCGCGTGGGCACCTGCTCGTTGCTACCCGGAGCTTCTCGTTGGGAATTTCCCGAGGCCCGTACGTATCTTCTCAAGTGTCCTTGTCTAATAAGGAACTCGATTTCATCTATCAGCTGGTTGCATTTGTTGGTGTCATGTCTGTAGTCGTTATGGTAACGACAGAACTTGGTAGTGTCTCTCTTCGAAATATCCTTTCGAATGGGGCCAGGTTTCTTATAAGGCACACTAGAACTTGTGGCCTGATAAACCTCTCCCCGAGACTCAACGAGGGCAGTGTAGTTAGTGAACCGAGGTTCATAACAGTTACCCTTAGCTCGTTTATTGTCGGAGGTGGAAGGCTCATTGTGCGGCCGTTTTCCACCATTCTTGCCATTTCCGTTCCCATTGCCTTTGCTGTTACCGTTAGGTTTAAACCCATTGGCGGCTTTGGTGGGCTCGGCAGCCTTCTTATCCTTGCCAGAAGGCTTTCCATCGTCAGCATTGGCATCTTCGAGCTTGATGTAACGATCAGCCCGGTCCAAGAACTCCTGGGTAGTTCTAACTCCATCCTTGCGGAGGCTCTTCCAGAGGGGGGAGCGACGCCTAACTCCTACAGTTATGGCAATCATTTTTCCTTCGTCCCCCACCGTTTTTGCTCCAGCTGCTGCTCGCATAAAACACTGGATGTAATCCTTCAGCGACTCTCCATCCTGCTGGCGAATTTCAACCAACTGGTTTGCTTCGGTCAGATGCACACGACCCGCATAGAACTGTCCATAGAACTCCCTTACGAACATTTCCCAGAAAACTATGCTTGCGGGAGGGAACATAAAAAACCACTCCTGCGCGGCCTCAGAAAGTGTTGCAGGGAAGATCCTGCACCGAGCGTCTTCGAACACTTTCTGAATGTCCATTTGTATCTTAAACTTATTGACATGAGATACTGGGTCTCCGTACACGTCAAAGTTTGGAAGCGTTGGCATTTTGAACTTGCTAGGAGTCTCTGCCATAGCTATTCTCTGGACGAAAGGAGTGCCTTTCCTCCTATCATGGTCAATGTAAGACGTTCTTCCCCTGACCAGCTGTTGCACTGCCTGGTTGAGGGCATCTATCTGAGCCTGTACAGCGACAGGAATCGTTGTGGCCTCTGTTGCTGGGGGGACGTTCTCGCCATGCCGCTCACGGCGATCGTTGAGTACATCTCGCAAATCCTCGTCTCTTCTCCGCTGCTCGCTACCCCCGAGCCGGTTGAAGACATTATTTTGCCTGGGCTGCCCCCCAGCATCCCGTCTATTGGGTTGGTCATCTTGAGGTACCTGGCTCCCGCCTCTACCTCTCTCTTCATTCCTCCGACCAGCATTTCCCTTGCTTGAGTCGGCCTCATTATACCCATGGCCATCTCTGAACCTCGATTGGCTATGGTGGGATCGACTGTTCCCTCGATTCCCATCCCTGGCTGAAACGTCCCGAGCGTTAGAGGGTGGCCTGCGCTGGTCATTGTGTCCCCGTGCATTATCATGCCGTGGGGGACCCCGGACCGTAGAGCCTAACTCTGAGTTCCTCCTGTTACTAGGAGGATACTGACCTCTGTTAGGTAGATTTGGCTCATCGCCCCGACGGCATCTAGGACTGCGAGGCTGATGCTCGTTCCTATTTTGCCTCTGCTGCGAGGGATTACCACGACCAGCTTGGATGGTGGCTGTGCCTCAGGGTCCGGCGGGACATCATCATGGGGCACCTGAGGCTACTCGGGCCTTTGTGGACTCGAGGGCTGGATTGGTGGGCTAGGATTAGGACCCCTTTGGGGTGGCCCATTTGTAGGATGTTCAGGCTGTGAGGCAGGTGCAGCCTGATTCCTAGCCAATTACAAGGCTACCTCGAGGGTTGCCATGGCTTCGCTCTGGCGGCGGTCCATCTCCGTTTGCCTTTCGCTTAACTCCACGTGCTGCCGTTCAATCTCTTGCTGCTGCCGCGCCATGATTTCGGCAGCACTTTCCTGACTGGCCTTCAGATTGGCCAGCTCTTCATGCAACGGCCCCAGAGTACTTTTCAGCGTCACGTCATCCATTTCTTCCTCCTCAAAGTCCAAATGTGGCTCATACTCAGCCACGCTTGCAGGAGGACGAGGAGGCGGCGGGTTTGACGGTGCAGCGGCGGCCGCCTGTCCAGTTCTCTTTGCGGCTTTTGCCATTGGTTTTTTCAACGGTAATATATCAAGCTCTCAATGAAAGCACCAGAATGTTGACCCAGATTTTGGTCAACTGACATGGAATCAAAATATGCTTGATGAGAATGAATGCGTTGAAAAGAATCGAATGACAAAAATGATAAGAACACGATATTTTATAGTGGTTCGGTCCCAGGATCTGGTAATAACCTACATCCACTTAGATTGTTATTGATGCGAGAATCAAAGGAGTGATCAAGGAACTAGGGTTCAATGAGTTTCACTAACCTCTGAAGAACAATACAATATTTCTCGAAGAATTACTCTAGTCTCAAATGATTCAAAAGCCAAAAGTCCCTTCCTTGAGCTATCTTTCTATATTTATAGGCTCAAGGGGGATTACACGAGATTGTTACAGATATTCTCTCCTGAATAATCAGATACTCAGGAGATTGTGTGAGTTAATTTCGGGATTTACAAAGATCTTTATTGTAACACCATGTTGTATGCGGAACCATCGACCAGACTGGTCGCAGGAAAGACTGGGCCGCCTACTGCCTATAATGTATCTTCTGGTCGATACACTAGCAGAGTTCCTCTATATGTCAGCCACGTGTCCAGGGATCATTTGCCACATCATCAATGCCCATTTTTTGGATAACAGAACCCATAACCTGCAATACCAGCAGTGGAACAATTAAAGCTACCAACGGTAGTGCAGCCCCAGGCAAGGGGAGGTAGATGGGAACCCCTGTGTGAGAGGTTCTGAAAACAACACCCTCTAATTTTTTACCGTAGTTTAGATCCACTGAAAAGGCTAAGTAGTGGATGACCATGATAACCACCATCCACTTACATGTTTCAAGAGGATGCCCGAATATGGTGGGTGGTGGTGTCCCAGACTAGAGCAGTAAACACCATGGAATGGGAAGAGTTTAGAACTTTGTTTAATAAGAAGTACTACAACGACGTAGTTAAAGCTGTGAAGGATGAGGAGTTTAGCAAGTTACTTTAGGGTAACATGAGAGTGAATGACTACGCCCTGAAGTTTGGTAGATTGGCCAAATTTTTCGGCGATTTGGTGCCCACTGATTGGACTAGAAGGGAGAGGTTTCTCAGAGGTTACAACCTATTATAGCCCTGAATGTTCGTATTACCACTGTGTCAAGATGACCACCTATGCACAGGCCATGGAGAAGGCGCTTACAGATAAGAGAATAGAGAACAAGATATGGCATGAGAATGCGACAAGAATGGATTCTAGGAGGCCAGGACTTACATTTAAAGGCTTTGGAAGGGGCGGAGACCCTAGTGACCAAAAGAGGAAGACTTCGGATACAATTCATGCTCCATGGCCAGATAGGAGGCCACGGGGCATACAGATGGGCAGCCAAGGTGGCGGTGAGACCTGGAGAGCATTCCCAAAGTGTACTTGGTGCAGTAGGCACCATATTGGGGAGTGTCAGGTGAAGGCCTGTTTCGGTTGCGGTAGTGTGGGGCATTTGAAGAAGGACTGTATGAGAGCTAGAAAGGAAGAGCCCAAGAAGATGGACAGCTTGATGCCAGCTCGCGTGTTCACCTTGACCCAGGCTGAGGTCGAGGCTAGTCCCTCGGTGGTTACAGGTCAGCTTTCTAGTGCTAGAACCTTCTATACTGTTTTGATTGATTCGGGTGCTACGCACTCTTTTGTTGCTAGTAGGATTATAGATGGATTGTGTAGACCATGTGACTTTTATCCTATGGGGTTTGGTACTATGCTGCCTACTGGGGAATTAGTGGTTTCCAGGAGATGGAGTAGATCATTACCAGTTACAGTGGATGGCAAGGAATTATCAGTTGACTTGGTGGAATTGGTGATGACTGATTTTGATATAATTACTGGCATGGATTGGCTAGAAAACTATGGGGCAACAATAGATTGCAAGAAGAAGATGGTAACCTTTGAGGCTGAGGCTGAGGACCCCTTTGTATTCGTTGGCATTTTGCATGGACCCCATATACCTATGATATCTGTACTTAGAGCTAGAGATCTATTGCATGGAGGATGCATAGGGTTCTTAGCTATCGTGGTGGATACCACTCAGGTTGTGCCAGTGGGACCAGGACAGACCCGATTAGTCTGTGAGTTTCTGGACGTGTTTCAAGAGGATCTGATGGGCTTACCTCCACATGAAGAGATTGAGTTTCTAATTCAATTGGCTCTAAGGACAGAGCTAGTGTGTAGGGCACCTTATAGGATGGCTCCAGCTGGGCTGAAGGAACTAATTATTCAACTACAATAGTTACTAGACTTGGGTTTGATGAGGCCCAATTCTTGCCATCAGGCGCACCATCTCTCTTCATGAAGAAGAAAGATGGTTCTCTAAGGATGTGTATCAATTATAAAGAACTGAACAAGTTAACTATCAAGAACAGATATCCTCTACGAAGGATTGATGATCTGTTTGATTAGTTGTAGGGTAGGACGGTATTCTCCAAGATAGATCTTCGAATTGGTTATCACCAGCTAAGGATCAGGGATGAGGATATACAAAAGACTGCTTTTCGCACCAGGTACGGGCATTATGAGTTTTTTGTGATGTCATTTGGATTGACTAATGCCCCAACAACAATTATGGATCTGAAGAACAGGGTGTTCAAGGATTACCTGGATCAGTTTTTGATCGTCTTTATCGATGATATACTAATATACTCACAAAAAGAGATACAACTTGAGTAACACCTCAAATTAGTACTACAGAGATTGAGAGAACATAGGCTATATGTGAAATTCAAGAAATGAGTGTTTTGGTTGCCACATGTCACTTTCTTAGGTCGCATAGTCAATAAGGGTGGAATTATGATGGATCCAGCGAAGATTGAGGTGGTCAGAGATTGGCAAAGACCAAAGAACGCTTCAAAGATCAAAAGTTTCTTGGGATTGGTAGGGTATTGCAGACGCTTTGTGGACGGGTTTTCCAAGATTGTGTCACCACTGACAGAGTTAACACGCAAGAATCAGAAGTTCATATGGTCAGAAAAGTGTGAAGATAGCTTCCAGAAGCTTAAGAAGAGTTTGATCACCACTCTGGTTTTGAGTCTTCCTACAGATCAAGACAAGTTTGTGGTTTATTGTGACGCCTTGAGGCAAGGCATAGGTTGTGTCCTTATGCAGGCAAGGATGGTGATTGCCTATGCATCATGCCAGCTGAAAGAGTGTGAGCAAAGGTACCCCACACAAGAATTAGAACTTGCAACAGTGGTTTTTGCAATGATCGTGTGGCGACACTACTTATATGGTGAGAAGTGTGAGATATACACAGACCATAATAGTTTAAAATACTTTTTCACCAAAAAGAATTTGAACGCGAGGCAAAGACATTGGTTAGAGCTGGTAAAGGATTATGATTGTGAGATCCTATATCACCCTTGGAAAGCCAACGTCGTAGGAGATGCCTTAAGCCGGATGGTCCGGTACAGTTGTATAAGGCCAGGCAGATATCAAGGGAGTTGGCTGACAATATGACTAGAACAGGAATTGAGTTAGTGGTGGGCCAATTAGCCAACATCACCTTGTAGTCTAACCTTTTGGAGAGGATTAAGGAGAAGTCGTTCGATGACCCATAGTTGGGGCAAATTAGAGGGGATGTCTTAGCTAGAGTAGCTAAGCACGATATGGTGTCAAGCATGGGCTTGTTGAGATACAAGGATCAAATCTGCGATACGATGGACACTAGAATCAGATGGGAGATTCTAGATGAATCTCATACTACCCCTTATTCTCTACATTCGGGCACCACGATGATGTACCAGGATATTAAAGCTTTATACTACTGGCCTGGGATGACGAGGGATGTGACTGAATACTTGCCAAGGTGTCTAACCTGTTAGCAGGTCAAGGCATAGCATCAGAGTCCAGCAGGGCAATTACAGCCTATGGATATTTCAGAGTGGAATTGGGAGGACATCACGATGGATTTTGTTGTAGGATTGCCCAAGACAGTGGGCCTGCATGATTCAATATGGGTCATTGTGGATCGGTATACAAAATCATCTCATTGTCTACCAGTGATGACAAATTACACAGTTGACTAGTATGCAGATCTCTATGTGAGAGAGATAGTTCGCCTTTATGGGGCTCCGAGGTCTATCGTGTCTGATAAGGACCTTATCTTTACATCCAAGTTTTGGGGAAGTTTATAGAGGGCGATGGGTATGCAGCTGAAGTTCAGTACAACTTATCATCCTTAGACCGATGGTCAATTTGAGAGGACTATCCAGATATTGGTGGACATGTTGAGTGCATGTGTATTGGACTTTGAAGGGTCCTGGAGTAAATATTTGCTTCTGATAGAGTTTTCCTACAACAACGACTACCAGTCTACTATTGGAGTGGCACCTTATGAGATGAGGTATGGAATGAAGTGCAGATCGCCTGTTCACTGGGATGAGATGGGTGAGAAGAAATATTTGGTCCCAAATCAGCAACGTACTATTACGTTGGTCGACCGAATGGTCGTTAGAAAAAAAAGTGTTTGACTTGCTCTATGGCTTGTTATCCAACGCTGAGGGCAAGGGCCCCAAGTGACTCCATGGTCACATAGCTAAGGCATAAGGCCCCGGGGTTTACTCTATGGTCAACTATTCAGGGCAGCGGCCCCCGAATGGCCCAATGACTATTTATTTGTAATTGTAGCCCTACATGAGTAGGTTATTACTTTTGGGCATGATAGATAAGTATCTGGAAATCTGTATTTTCTGTTCATGCACATGTTTAAGTTTTCTTGCTTGGCCTTGGCTCACGAGTGCTATGTGGTGCAAGTAAGGAAAAAGGAAAGCTTGACCAACCATGAGTTGGAAAGCTTCGATAGCGACGTGGACATATGCGACTACTCGTCCACCATGGCCGAGGATATTTTAGAGGAACTAGGGTTGTATCCCTAACATTGCCGCTTAGGTTGGCTGATTGTAACTTTTGATGTATATACACCATTTTAAAAGTTTCTTTGTAATATTTTGGGATCCCATGTATGTATGAAACTTTCTAAATAAAAATTCAACGATTCCTTTCACCAAAATTTTTAACACAAACCCTTGACGTTAACCTTAGATATACGTTTATATCAAAATGACATGATTAGCAAGTCTGACACAATTTAAAGTACACAGTGTAACGATCCTGAATTAGGAGGACGTTACAGAAAATGTACAACCGCGATCTGTAGTGTCAGAGGTGTGTCTCCCGTAAAGTTGGTAGGCTGCAACCTACGAATTGGGCCTCGTGCGATACGCATGGGCCCACAATCTTTATTAGAACATTTAAAGGGGCTAAAAAGCAATTAACTCTCAAAATAATTACGAAATATTTTTAATAAATGATATTAATGACCCTCGACCTCTATAAATAGGGCTAAGGTACCATTGTAAAAGGTTTCACATCTTTTATACTCAGAGAAATATATATTGTTGTACCCTAAAATTAGAACGAGTTCAATTACTCAGCTCGGGTACAGCTGGGAGATGAATATGTGGAAAAATAGCCAGTAGGATATCTGGTTTACAATGATGTGAGCAGCTCAAGACTCAATCGATGTATAGGTTATTATCAGGTGGCCTCTTATGATAACAATTGAGTTCGAGACCTATAATAGCCAGATCAAAATTTGGGCGCTATGAGCATAATACGGTCTAAGGTTTCGATAGTCTTTGAGCAGGAGCTCGAGGGAGATATTCAGCTCGTGGAGAACTTGACAGAACACATATTAATTGAAGGATCACAAGAGATTTGGAGGCTCCTTATACACCCATTAATGCCGAGGTTGTATTGCATAACTACCATTTATTATTCGAGCACTCCAAAGTTAAGCGTGCTTGACCTGGAGTAATCTCAAGATGGCTGACCCCTTGGGAAGTTTTCCAGGAAGCGTGTGAGTGAGGAAAAAGCACACTGGTAAGACTCATGTTGGTATGTAGGGCCAACCCTCATTCCAGGAAGCAGCCATAGTGACGTGGAAGTTACAAATGGTATCAGAGCCTTGACCCAGCCGAAGTGTGGCCGACGATGAAGTCTGACTCTTAAGGGGTGGTGATTGTGACAGTCAGTATCCCGTGATTGCAGGGGGGAAGACCGGGTAAAGCTGTGTAATCCCACACCGCCTGGGGAAGGTTAAGTGTGATGATTCTAAGACTGTGTAGGTATGAGACTACATAGTTGAAGAGGGATTAAATGGATTGATGGGTACTACCTATATACACAAGATCCATCTTCTTTTCGGTAGTCCATCAGTTGAGTACTCCAAAGTTAAGCGTTCTTGACCTGGAGTGAGGACAAAGCACACTTGAAAGACTCGTGTTGGTTTGTATGGCCAGTCGTTATAGCCATAGTGACGTGGGGCGTTACAATACTGTCTCGTGGACTAGGTTTATTTTAACCACTTAACCATGTAAAAGTTGTGTGTGTACGAGAGGGTTCTTCTTATTTTGTTACGATTTGTAATTTAGCACTATTCTCCGTATTTGATTTCTTAATCTACTGTTGGTGAAAAGTCTCCTCAACAGTTTGGTGCTTTCATTGAGAGGAACTTAGTTCTTCACAAATTTCAGTCGACATTCATCATGGTGCTCACTCGATCGATGCATGACAATGAGATGGAACAACCTGGTGGGTCGGAGGCCCATCATACTGCTTTTCATGATGAAAGGGGCCCAAATGTTCAACAACGTCCTAGAAAACAACTGGTGGGTCAGGACGACGCTGGGAGTTCAACGTCATCCCACCATATCCTAATCCAAGATATTTGATTATCGTTGAGGTAGAAAATTCCCAATTAAGGAGCCATCTCGCTAGGGAAAACAGGCAGATTGAGGAGGTCTTGGCTCGGCTATACCCTCTTGCAAACAAAGTTAATGTCAAAAAGAGGCAAAGTGGGTCTCATAAGTCCCACATGAATAACCGGTGTAAACCAAGTCGTTCTGTCAGGATCGCCACTCCGAGCTTCAGAGCAAAACAACTGGAGTGCTCAACCCACTGGTCACCACAGGGGTCATCATCAGCATGTTAATTGGTCGGTCAAAACTGCGACCACCAACTATGTGCCTTCTTCGCAGGTTCCTAGGAATTCAAACAACAACCTACCAATATCAAGGAGGTAAAATGCTCCAGCGAATTCTCCTATGCCACGATTAGAACCCCAGGCACAGAGAACTTGAAACATTGGGGTAGAGCCTAGGCGGACTAATTTTTTGTTTGTCCTGATCAACAAGGATAGCCTCGCCAATAAGGTATCTGCCATCATCGGTTAGACATCCTACACCACATCGACCACAATGATATGTTCCAGCTCATGGGAGCACTAGGAGAAATTCTCCCCCGTCAGTAGACACTTACGCCACATGGGCACGTGCTGAGAGCCAGCATAGAGGCAGGTCTGAAATCGACCTGAGGAATCATCTGAGCTCACCACAAAGTCCGTGGTATGTTCCACAACCCGACCTGTGCGATCATTTGAGCTCACAAAGAATGTATCCAGCTCGGAATGAGGATGTTAGTTATACTCTGTATGATCCACAACCCGACCTGCGCGACAATGGTAATGTCCCACCTAACGAAGCTTGGACTTAGAGGGACAACAACCCATCAAATGCTTACAATAGGATGTGAGCTGCTGAACCACCCCCAGCTAACCTAGAGACCAAGGACCTAACCCTTGAGCGACTAGCCTTGATGGAGGAACAGATGAAGAGGCACTTATCTTGAAAAAGGGCAGATGATTGTGACACAGATGAAGATCTCAAACCTTTCGCTCCAAATATTGCAGCTGCAACGTAGCCTATTGGCTTTAGGATGCTGAAATTCCAACATTTGATGGAAACACATATCCATTCGATCACCTCAGCATGTTTAATACAATGATGAAGGCCCGCAATGTCAAGCTCGATCTAAGGTGTATCTTGTTCCCCGCGACTTTGGTCGAACCTGCCAGACAGTGGTTTAAACTATACAAGAAGCATTCGATAAGCTCGTGGAAGAAATTTTCTCCGAGTTTAAGAGAGCATTCTGTGCTTCACAGGCAGCTCATGTAGAGACCGATTCATTGGCCAATGTTAAACAACAACCTGGTGAATCACTAAAAGCATATCTGAGCATATTGACCAATGTTGCAGCACGAGCTAGGGACACTGATGATAGCTCCAAGCTCATGGAGATGAGGACATGAATCCTAGTGGGAGGCTACCTGTGGCAAGAACTCTAACAAAAAGGAGTTAAAAATGTAGAAGAATTCTTGGCCCGAGCCCAGGAGTGGATAAACCAGGAAGAGGTGCGATATGTTATCGCAAGAACCAGCTAGGCCCCTATCCAACCCGATGGAGTGGTGACGGATGTTGCAACTACGGCTCAACACGTTGCCCAGAATAACCAAATGGGAAACAACAAGAGGAAGGGAAATGGTGAGGGCGACAAGAATGGCATGAAGAAGAACAAGTCTGTAGAGAAATTCAAGCCCATTTATGCCACCTACACAGACCAAACGGACACCCGGGAACATATCTTCTAAGAAATTTCTAATTGCCTCTCATAGAAGAAGTCAGTGCCTTTAAGGCAGAAGGGGGCGAAGAGAGACCCCTCAAAGTTTTGCTGATTCCACAACGTCATCAGTCATAACATCGATGATTGCCGACAGCTGAACGATGAGATTCAGACTCTCATTCGGGCTTGTCCATTTGCCCAGTATACATGAAATCGGGTAGCTCCCAATCAACCTGCTTTGCGGAATCCTCATCGATATCCGTAAGCCCCGCCAGGTCATCCTGGGGCTTAGATGAATCAAGTCAACCATCCCCTGATAGTAGGAAGTGATATAACTACTATTTCCGGAGGACCTCATTTGGAGGGCACTTGAAGCAGAGCCCAAAGGAGGTATATAAATGAGTTGAAAACTCATAATGGTGTGGAGTTTATCCCAGAGCAGCGGTTATCGAAACAATAGCATTTGGAAAAACAACCAATCATTTTCAGGGAAGAGGATGTTAGCCACTTTCAATTCCCAAACAATGACCCGCTGGTGGTAATCGTGCAGCTCGCTAACCAAATGGTACGAAGGATACTGGTGGATAACGGAAGTACCATAAATGTCCTTTTCAGATCCACCCTAGAAAAGACGGGATTGTTCGTAACCGATTTGTAGGCGACCTCAATGACTCTATATGGGTTTTCAGGTGAAGGAACGACAGCCACAGGGAAGATTAGACTAGTGGTTACATTGGGAGAAGAGTCACAAACTATCTCTAAAATACTTGAGATCGTGGTAATCGATTGTCCAGTTGCATATAACGCAATTTTGGGATGACCCGCGCTGATGGCTTTTGAAGACATCACTTCGATCCGACACCTAGCAATGAAGTTCCCTTCAACCTCTGTAATATGCACAGTAAGAGGAGACCAACTCGCCGCCAGAGAATGCTACAATATTGCTATAAAGGGAAAATCACAACCCAAGCAGTAGGCGATGGTTATAGGTGAAGGAAATGAGGAGTTCCGAGAAATGGAAGTTACCCATAGGACGGAAAGAACCTCAAGAAGGAAACGATGAGGTCACACAACATGAAAAAATTGATGTGTGGTTAGGCAAAGATAGGTATGATCTTAAAGTAGTAGAAGAGCTTGAGGAACTAAACATTGCCCCAGAAGAACCTTAAAGAGTTGTTAAAATTGGAAAAAGACTTGAAGTTAGAAGGAAGAAGGAGCTGGTCGAGTTTCTAAGACAGAACCTGGATGTTTTCTCTTGGTCGCACGAGGATATGGAGGGAATTAGTCCAAGTATAATAATGCATACTTTAAACTTAGACAAGAATGTGCACACAAAGTCCCAAAAATGGAGGCTTTTGGGGACAGTACGATCTGAAGTGTTAGAAGAAGAAGTAGCTCGCCTACTTAAATGCAAGTTTACCAGGGAAGCAAAATGCCCAATCTAGGTTGCTAACTCTGTCCTGGTCCCAAAGCCAAATGGGAAATGGAGAACTTGTATTGATTTCTCCGATATTAACAAGGCTTGTCCCACGGATTATTTCCCACTACCAAGAATTGATCAGTTTGTAGATGCCATAGCTGAACACGGACTCATGTCTTTCATGGATGCGTACTATGGATATAACCAGATTGTGATGAACCCTGTAGACTAAGAGCATACTAGTTTCTTTACTGAGCATAACGTATATTGCTACAAAGTTATACCATTTGGGCTGAAAAATGCCGGAGCTACATACCAATGGTCGGTCAACAAAATGCTAGCTAACCAGATCGGGAGAAACATGGAGGTGTGTGTCGATCTGCTCGTCAAGTCAAAGACTTCTAGTAAACATGTGTCCGACATGGAAGAATGTTTTGGCATATTGAGGAAGTACGACATGAAGCTGAATCCCAAGAAGTGCACTTTCAGAGTTGTGTCGAGAAAGTTTCTGGGCTTTATCATCAACACAAGGCGGATAGAGGCAAATCCAAAAAAAATTCAGGTCGTTGTTAGAAATGCCTTCTCCCAGGTTGCGTAAGGAAGTACAAAGCCTAAATGGAAAGATAGCAGCTTTAAACTGCTTCGTTTCAAAATCCATTGACAAGTGTCTACCATTCTACAACTTGCTCAGGAGAAATAAGAAATTTGAATGGACCGAAGAATGCCAATAGGCATTTCGTGACCTGAAAACACACCTAGCTGAACCCCCCGTATTGTCAAAATTGACATCCAGAGAATGTCTGTTTCATTGCTTGGCCATGACAAAAAATGCAGTCATTGTTGTGTTAGTTCAAGAAGAAAATTGAGCGCAGAAACCTGTATATTATGTAAGTAAGAGGCTTCTCGAAGCAGAATCACGGTACCAATTGATATAAAAGCTTATCTTCTGTCTCATTTTGGCTTCAAGGAAGCTCAGGCCATCCTTCCTCATTCTATTCACCTCTTAACCAACCAACCTTTAAGGATAGTTTTGCAAAAGCCTGAAGTGTCGAGATGTCTATTGAATGGGCCATCGAACTTA
This sequence comes from Humulus lupulus, assembly GCF_963169125.1. Taxonomy (NCBI): domain Eukaryota; kingdom Viridiplantae; phylum Streptophyta; class Magnoliopsida; order Rosales; family Cannabaceae; genus Humulus; species Humulus lupulus. The sequence goes on along the minus strand of NC_084802.1, from coordinate 257,140,985 downwards.
GCCAGTTTGAGATATTATATATGCCACGAACGACAATCAAGAGCCAAGCCCTTGCTGATTTTGTGGCTGAGTGCAAAGGTTTTCAGGACGAGCTGATAAGGGAGTCGGTGCAAGAATTATGGAAAATCTTCATTGATGGATCGTCAAACGTAAACATATTGGGAGCTGGGATAATCTAAATCTCACCTGAAGGACATTGGTTCCATACAGCTCTTCGATTCGGATTTAAAGCATCCAACAATGAAACAGAATATGAGGCCTTATTGGTGGGGCTAAAGGTGGCAAAAAAGCCATCCAATGTTATAGTGATTATCAACTCGTGGTAAATAAGATATTGGGCGAATACCAAGCTCGAGGCATCAAGATGGCAACCTAATATGCTAAGGTAAAGGGCGAGTTTTCTGAGTTCGAGTTTAGCTCCGTTGAGCAAGTACCCCGCGAGCAGAATTCCAACGCTGATGCTTTGGCTCGACTCACTACCACACAAGAGAAAGATACATTGAATGTAGTTCCCATGGAGTTCTTGGAAAGCCCAAGTATAACAACAAAAACGGTTGAGGTCGTAATGATTGACACAAAACCGACCTAGATGACTCCCATAATGGAGTACCTTACAACCAGAAGGCTACCTAATGATAGGAAGGACACGAGAAAGTTGTTGTATCAAGCTCCACAGTATGTTATGAATAAGGGGATCCTATATCGATGAGGGAATTTGATGCCCCTCCTGCGATGTGTTATGCTCGGGAAGCATAGACTATTTTGCAAGATATACACGAAGGCTTCTTGCGCAGACCATGCTGGGGGTCAAAACCTAGCTCTAAAGGTGTTGAGATAAGGCTATTTTTGGCCCACTTTGACAAAGGACTCAATCTAGTATGTGCAAAAGTGTCACAAATTCCAACACTTCATCGTAGTTGCCCGAGTTGCGTCAGTTGGGCTAACCATGATCTCATCCCCTTGGAAAGTTGTAGCATGGGAAATCGACATAATGGGTTCCCTACCAATAGGAAAAGGAGAAGTTCGTTATTTTTTAGTCACAATCGATTATTTCACGAAGCATGTAGAGGTTGAACTTTGGCAACCATCACCTCAAAGAGAGTCCTGGATTTTTTTTTAAGAATATCATATGTCGATTTGGAATCTCTAAAAAGATCATGTCAAACAACGGAACTCACTTCGATAGTGATCTCTTCGTGGACTTTTGTGAAAAGTATGTCATAACCAAGAGTTTCACATCGATAGCGTACCCACAAGCCAATGGGCAGGTCGAGGCCGTAAACAAAACCCTGAGGGCAAGCTTGAAGAAAAGACTAGATGAGGCCAAGGGATTATGGCCCGAGCAACTCCCTCAAGTACTCCGGGCATACGAAATTATGGACTATCTTTTTTGTTATCAACCTAATCCCGGAGTTTAAAGAAAATAATGTAAAAGAACAGAAGGATTTTACATGGTTCAGGCTATAAAAGAGTCTAGTGAACGAGTCTCTAGTGTTTAGTGCACTTGAAGTTTGTTTGAGCAAGCTTCAATGGTGGTTTTCAGGCAGCGTATATATTGCACTGAGTTACAGAGTTTGTCTCTCTAAAATCTTGATCTCTTACATAAAGACAACCCAGCTCTATTTATAGAGGTTGGGGTTGTTAATGTAAATCATGTATTTTTTAATAAATATTCCCCCATTACTAGGGTATTAATGTTGAATTAATACAAAAAGTGTTGCACTAAATAGAGACTACGGCCCAGGCGGATTGCACTGGGCTCATAGTAGAAAGTTGTTTACCAGCTTTATGCATAACATGCCTCTGACAGTGTCAAGGTGTAGCTGCACGTTTCTCCATGTCTGGAGGCTTAGGGGAAATGTTGATTGTCGAGTGCAAGAATTTACACCACTACTCGAGGCTCTTCCAAAAGGTTGTCAGATGATCTTTTCGTTGTTCATATGCGTAGTGTTTGACACCTGGCAGCTCTTCTATGTTTCGAGGAAAAAATCCTAGACCTGGAGGACAACTGACTGAAGAAGGTGCGAGGACCTCAAAACTGGTCCTCGAGGCATGTCCTCACTTGGAGACATCCACACCTCGAGGACGGATCTTGAGGGGTGACCTCCCTTTGAGACATCTGCATCTAGCTGGTTTGGGGTTATTGGAGGAGTTCACACTTTGAGAACATCGTGTCGTTGCTTGTTGTTAATTACTTCTAATTGCCACGTATTTGGGGGTAAAGACACGGGAAACATTTGGCCCCCAAGTCTTCACTCGTCCTTGGGCAGTGGACACTTAGACTAAGAGGAGTAATTTGAAAGTTCTTCTGGGGGAGACGTTTGGGCTTCCCCTGACATCACTCTGGAATGTCAAGCCATGTGTTGACTCCCTATTACTAGGCCCATCAATCCATGCTATTAATGAGGGGTCAAGTCTACGACCTAAAACGTCCAATCTGTACCGTAGGCTTCCCTTCACCCAATGCCCGAGGCATCCTTTTCCAATCCTAATAATCACGATCCATGCCTTTTTGATCTTTACCTTTGGATTGTTCTTGAGTACCTACGTCGTAGGTAATCCAATGGTCGGGGTGGGGTTGCTTCCACCCCAAGTTCTATGAGTATAAAAACTTGAGAACCGCCTCTCAATATTCACCATAACAATTCAAAATTTAAAACTCAAATACTCTCTCTACTTTCTAAAGCTTCCCAGACCTTGAAACATTTTTTAGTTTTCTCTACTATTCTGGATGGTTGGCGAGAATCTTCTTATTTTTGAGTGAACGACAATCAATTCATTATAGTTTGGGTTCGAGTCGTCCTCCATACCTCAATGTAATTCCTAAATTGTTCTCCATTCTACTCAGCACGTAGGGGAGGGATCTACTCCCTACCATTCATTATTTTCTCCCTCACTTCTCGAGTGTGGGAAAATCTCGGGACGTCGTTCGTCTGAGGAGGAGTACAAAGATGACCAGGACCTCATCAACGTATTCCTTCACAATCTGAAGAGGAGGAGACATCCTCAAGGTATCATGCCTCTGAACGAGGTGACATCTATGCACGCCATCTGGCTTTGGCAATACAAGAACAATCAAATGCAGGAGATAGGTCAACTCATCCATGTATTCGCCTATTCCGACCTTCACTTGAAGGATTCTGATCATCGTAGGGTTCCCGAGGAGATTTATTTTTAGTCTTGCATGCATTTTTTCTTGTTTTTACTACTTTGTTTTCCTTCTGAGGACTTAATCGGGTTGTTTACATTGTGGAGAAAGCATTGGTCAGGTCGAAGCGTTAGAGGGTGTCAAGACACACTCAGATAGACCTTCCACCAGCGCCAACCACAGTGTCCATGCCCCCGACTACTGCACCTCCAAACCTGGTGGCTCCAGCAGCTCCTGCAGTTGCTCCACTGGTCCTCACCCTGAGGTCAGTAGCTCTCAGTGAGGTCATTGACCTTGAGGGTTCCCCTTCACAAGATGGGGGATCCTCCACCAAGGCCAAGGAAATCCCTTCCAAGGTGCCTGCTCTCCTCCAGTCATGGCACCTTGATTGAGAGTTTTCCCAGAGCACTATTGTAACGCCCTACTTCCTTAGAGCCGTTAGTAAGTGAGTTTTAAGACAAAACAGTGTGGAAAGAACTCGCTAACCGAGGTTTTGAAACAAAAGTGTGACTAATTAAAAGTTAAGGTTGTAATCTTAGAAAAATGCGTTGTTTCAATAAAACTTCTAGTATTAAACATTTGGGATCCCAAAATAAGGTTTGAAAACTATTTACATCTTAAAATAAGTTTACAATTGATCAGTTATAAAAATCATAGATTATTACAGCCATTTTCGAATAAACCCACAACCAAATCAGTCGGGCAGGCCAAACATGTACGCGTCGCTTCACGCTCTCCGTACTCATGGTTGGTTGACTCAGACATTGCCCTTACCTGCAACACAGAGCACCCGTGAGCCGAAGCCCAGCAAGAAAACTCATGCAGAACATAACATATGCAATGTATACAGTTTATCATAACAGATGATCCACAAATAAACAAGTCAACCATTAGACTAAGCAAACACGGCCATGCCGCCCCAGAAACCTTACCAAAGCCCTGGGGTATCGGTTCTCACCGTAAGGATAACTCATGTATCCACCGGGCCCTACCCTGACTATAGCATCCCATGTGCTAGGTGTTACTTTCGGCCCCGCTGCCGTACCCGGCCTACGCCGTTCTCGGCCCTTGCCGTTCAATTTACTATAATCACACATATAGTATAACACAACAACATTCCAACAAATATTAATTCATTTAAGTCTACACCCTAACATGTAATGCAATATAGGGCCATGCCCGACAATCATCTCATCATGCAATATAGGGCCGTGCCCCGCAATCACACTATGGGCCCACGCCCTATCCTACGGGTGATATACTTTTCTTACCTGTATTCCGAGCCTCCTGATGCACTCACGCCGCGAGCACGGTCCTCTAGCACGAGCCTCTCCAATAACCTAGTCACAACACACAAGAAACACCCTCAACACTAATCAAATCCAAAAACCGCTTCCCGGGACCAATTCCACACTCTCGGGACTCCCAAATCCCTAAAACAATTCATCGGAAACACCCCCCGAACCCCCGGAGCAAAAGCTCAAAAATGCAAATTTCCAACCCCTGAAAATGGCCTAGCGCTGCGGCTTTGCCCTATAGCGCCGCGGCTCCCAGCAAGACAGAAAGCCACCCTCGCCTGGACACAGCCTCGCGCCGCGGCGCTCCTTCGCGAACCCAGAAAACTGGGTATTCTCTTGCGTTTCCACCGAGCTAAAACCTTCCCAAATCAAACCAAACCAATACCGAAACCCCAAAATCAATTTCAAACAACAAATAGACCATCTAACAACCCATAAACATCATCAAAGACATCCAAACACACAATCAAATCCCCAAAATTAACATCCTTGATTTCAATTTCAGAAAAATAAAAACTCAAAGTTCAAACTTAAACCATGCTCAAATTTCTTCACCCATAACATAATCAAGCCTTAAATGTGTATAAAATTCCTTACCTCATATGGAGAATCCATCCCTAAGCTTCCTTCATCTCCTAGGTCTCCAATTCAGCTCCTCCACTCATCTTCTTTTCTTCATGCCCTAGCTTTTCCCTCTCTTTTCTCTTCTCTTCAAACTCTATCAAGACCAAAATGACTAAGCCCAAAACCGTGTACCCCATATAACCCAGCTGCCATTTACCTAATTCCCAACCAAATGACCATTTTGCCCCTCCTTGCCTATCCTTTCCTACCTAAACCTCAAGGGCACTTAAGTCCTTTCATTTCTAATTTATTTCTACCATTTTCTTTCTAAAACTTGTTACTCTCAGCAGTAACTAATGGTTACCTAGGCTACTAAATCTCCAATAACCATTACCCGCTAAATCTCAACTTAACCATAAAATTCCCGAGGTACCCCTAGGCTCCTCCCGAGCCGGGTATAGAAATCCCGTTGTGACTCTTGAGTTAACTAGCTCTCTAGGACTGTCTCGGCACGTGCATCACAATAATAAAACCACACTCACGTGGTACAATTCACAGAATACAATTATCACATATCAATACAGTTATGCCCAACATGGCAAAAATTACAATTACGCCCTTCTAACACGATCCGGGCCTACATGCATACTAATATACGTAGTCATGCATCTCAGATAAACAAATAGCCAAATAACATGCTTTAAATCATAACCATGCATTTAACTCATAAAATCACACATAAATCCCAACCTGCCCTCCTGGCATACTAATCAAGGCCCTTAAGCCTTATTATTGATTTTGGGTCGTTACAACTATCCTCTCCTCATAAAAATTTCGTCCTCGAAATTTACCCAAACACACCAGTCAGCAACCCGCAATCTGACCATAATCTCCAAGGTCCACTGCCTTACTTTAGTTCCCAACATCACTCTTTCAGGAGTAACAATCTTGCCCCGCAAGATCTCGTCTAATAGCCATACCTTGATAGCTTCTCGTTTACACCGCAACCCTGCTGAAGCCTCAGGGTCTGCCTAGATTTCAATGAACAATTCATCGTCTTATTCCTGATTCCAGAGATACTCAAAAGTCATCACCTCTACTAGGTGGGATCAGGTTGAAGGCCCCGATGGCCTAACCCTTAGTACAACTTCAGAATTTCATGTTGAATTAAGAGTCAGAACTCTCCCTTCTTTCTCTGAACACCTTACAGATCCTTGTCTGTTAATACGCAGAGATGCAACTCTTTCCTTCTGGAGTTTTATTTCCTATTAGTCTAGCAATTTACCAGCTCTTCATTCTTCATTCTTTCAAATAGGCAGACACTCCTGCCTTAAGAATTCCAACAGCCTCTCCGGCTTTCTCTCTGAGCCATTGCCAAATAGTAGTATCCACTATCCTTCACCTTATACCATGTCCTAAGTCGTGTTCCATTAGCAGGACACCAGCAACTGCTACCACGACTAACTCATCAGGGATTACACCGCCCTCAATACCTTAAGTATTCGCCTACTCGGCGCTCAATTCTTTAAGATATCTGATAAACTTTCAGACTGCCATTTCACTTGCAATCCACTGATAATCCCAGATTCCCACTCTGTTCTTTTCGTTCTCTAGGTCCATTCCAAAATTTAAACTACTAAAGGGTCTCAATTCGATATCATTGACGCTCCATCCTGAAACCAATTCACTCGACCCAATCAACATTAACTCAAACAACCGAGTTAAAACTTTTCATGTCCAAATACCTTACTTAAGGTCTAATGTGGTCTATTCCCATGATACACTACCACATCACCTAAACTCTGTCACCCGCTCAGCCCTCCCGGTACAACGTACCCTAGGAGGTGGAATGATGTCCATTCAGAATCCTCATTCAAAACCATATCCTACCTGGATCCTTCACTCGATCCTGGTATCCTACTGTACCACCATGATAGGGTCCTTCCCTGTTTCAACTCAAGCCCACACTTCGGATTCCATAGCTCAGTGACACTCACCAGCTAACCCTTACCTATTAACATTATGCCGATCTCAGTCGTTGCTTTGTCCACCCCATTACAATCTATGGCGCTATTCCCCGACTGACACACGCCTCACAGCTAGGAGTTCCGCCTCCAATTATATCTCCCATCGGTCAATCGAGGACTCAAACACTGATCATCCGTTAGTCACTTTTCACCACATCTGGGTCTCAACGTTATCTTTCTTACTAATACCCAATACTCAAGCATCTTATGATATCCATAACTGTCAACTTAATGCTCCAAGTATATCAACCGTGTTCATTCTTTCTTCTCCCGCAAGGTTCGATCCATTCTCGCGTCAATTTATTCCTGGGCGTGCCCAATCGTGGTACACTCCCACAATTCCATAACCCTACCATAGATCAGGTCCTTTATGCAATCACTCTTTACTTAACCAAAACACACGCAAATTCCATCATCGTCCGTAACCAATCAAATCTTTCCTTGTCTTCTGAATTTCTTTCTGATTTGACACCACTCAGTCCGTCTAACCTCAAGTTTTACTGTTCTTCTCATCTCTGATGTAGTTGTCTCCGGAGGTGCTTGTGCAATAGATGACGCGCTTACCAGTCTTGCCATGCTTTCTGTTCTTCAAACGTTCTTCACCAGCTTCTTTGTGACTTCCGATCAAATCTCCTCATGCCTGTCCTTTCTCCTTGTAGCTCTAATCTGAGTACTCCTGACGACACCCAAGCTAACACTCCGTAGAACCTTACCTGTGACTCTGCCTTCTGTGTACAACGTCTTCAGCATAACCATTGCTCACCATTTTTGTATGGGAGTAATCCGCATGCACTGCTCGTGAGCTTGAAGGGACTTGCCCATACCGCTCACGCATTCTCTGCCTAAAGAACTTACCCGTGCTGCTGCAGCTTGAACCATTCTAGAGTCTTTGTTACCAGCTCCTCACACCTTACCTGGTGCAAACTAGACAATTCCTGAAATGTTTCTATCCTTGGTTTCCAGCTGGCAATAATCAGGTCATAGATCAACTCTTGGAGACATCGTCCCATCTTGTATCCAACATTGTACTTTTCGTTCTAACCCGACGATGCTAGCAATCCTCGCAGTACAACACTCTGGCTACTCCAGGGCCAAATTCCTTCGATTACTTCAATAGTTCTCTGTCAGTCAGAACCATCTTTTACAACACTCCGTGTACCCATCCTATCTGTAGTCTGACCTTGAAGTATCCCCCAATCTTTCTTTACATACTCACTTACTTTTCCCACTGGTCTGCTCAGCTCCCATTCAGTCTCATTCACATACTCCAGATGATATCCTCTACAATCCATGGTTATTTCTTAACTGCTTAGCTCTCTCACTGTGACTCATGCTAAGGCTTCCTTAAGACAAACTCTGTCATATACTATGCACTTCTTGATCACTTGCATCCCGATCCATCTGCCAGAGTTTCAAATTTCTTCTCAATAAGTGTTACTATCATCAGCCTCTCAAATAGCACCTTTGAGGCAACCTCTCTATGTCCATCTCCCTCTCGGGACATTCTCAATACCGAGTCCTTCCAATTCGTTACATGACCAAAGAATAAACCATTCCGTTAAATACTCATCCTCGAGGAATCAGTCTCGAACTTTGAATGTATCGCTGCATTCTAGCTCTTCGCTCCCTCACCATGGGAAATCCATCCTAACATAGCGAGTCCTTATATGTAGAGGTCATGCCCTCACCGGACCTCCTCTCAGGTGGCACCCTCTCCCTCATGCATACCAATAACCTCCCTGGTTCCTATCGCCATCTTGATAACTACCTTTCAATCAGGCTTCTTTCCAATCTCAAATTAGGTGCCCAAGCACTGTCTGGGGTCCTTCTACCTCAAAATTTGAGAATCCGACCTCGCTGCATTCTAACAACACAAGTACCGTCTTATCAATCAGACTTTTCCCCCTATCTGGCAAACCAGAGGCCATAGGGCTATCCGGGGTTCCTTTAACTCGATTATCATGAATCTAACTTTACTAATTCCATCCAAAGAAGCACCGCCATAGCGACTCTAGCACTCATGCTCTAGACATCAACCATCAGTTCCTCGAACCACATGGCCTTCTCCGCCATCCACATGCAGACGATAAGTCCTTACATCAGAGCGGTCCAAATGCCTTAGACTATTCCAGATCTCATATCCTTAAATGGGTCACCATCAATTCCAGATACATCCATCCGTATAAATTTCTGAAATGAATTATCCAATTCACCAATCCCATTCAATTACGCTGTTGTTACCCCCCAACAGTCCAAATCAAACTTATAAGCCCACCAGTCTCCATGGTTCTAATCATGTCTTTAAAATCTCTTCTAACCATTCATCAACTAGGTTCTTTCCAACCCATTAAGCCAGTACCTCAGCCCGAGTACCACTTCCAGGCAACTCTCTGCCTCAACATTTAACACAACCCTCTACTCAGGATCTCTCATCCTCTTAACCAAGGGTGGAATTAACTCTGCTCATCTATTGATAAATTCCTTGTCAGCCTGTACTCTCCTCAAAACCCGAGGATAACACCCCTTTAAGCCTTTCAAATAATACCCTTATCTGTCCATTCCTCACAGTAAACCAACACTGGTAACCCTTACTGTTAAAGCATCGAAATCAGCTATTTCCCCAGAGAAATCCGATGTTCTGCTATCCCATCTCAACTAACAAACTCCACAGTTAACTCACACACTAGCGACCCTTGCTGCTACTCTCAGGGATAACTAGAGATCTCAACTCCAACTTATATCTAGAATCCCCCTTTTAACACAATATCAGGTCCACAAAACCCTTCTAGGAACAACCAACACGAGTTCATCTGTCAAAACTAACCAAACTCCTGAACTCTGTGGTTCATACCCTGAACCAAACCACGACTAGATCCAACTGACCACAGGTAATGCACACACAAGCCTATACTAGGTCAAATCCACAATGTCATACACCTATAGCTACCAAATTTTATCATCACCAAGCATACCCAGATCTCAACATGCTTCATACAAGCAAATATACGGATATAACATACGAATTCAATTCAGGCAATCAACCACATAAATTCAATATGCGAACCATTATGCCAATATTCATTCACATACATAATAATGTCATTCAGCATGCATTAACCTCAACATGCAATAGTCAAGGGCCCAGCCCCACAGTTTCTCCTGCATATGTCAACTCATTTCTCATGCTCCATATAGATAAGCAGGTAAACAGGGCAATCAAACATATGTTCAAGCATATTAATCATTCATACCAACCAACCCTGAGTCGAGCTTGTCACTGACAGCGAGCGTACATTCTCGGTCAATCTCCAGAACCAATAAACCTTGGCTCGCTCTAATTCCAAGTTGTAACGCCCTACTTCCTTAGAGCCTTTACTAAGTGAGTTTTAAGACAAAACAGTGTGCAAAGAACTCGCTAACCGAGGTTTTGAAACAAAAGTGTGACTAATTAAAAGTTAAGGTTGTAATCTTAGAAAAATGCGTTGTTTCAATAAAACTTCTAGTATTAAACATTTGGGATCCCAAAATAAGGTTTGAAAACTATTTACATCTTAAAATAAGTTTACAATTGATCAGTTATAAAAATCATAGATTATTACAGCCATTTTCGAATAAACCCCCAACCAAAGCAGTCGGGCAGACCAAACATGTACGCGTCGCTTCACGCTCTCCGTACTCATGGTTGGTTGACTCAGACATTGCCCTTACCTGCAACACAGAGCACCCGTGAGCCGAAGCCCAGCAAGAAAACTCATGCAGAACATAACATATGCAATGTATACAGTTTATCATAACAGATGATCCACAAATAAACAAGTCAACCATTAGACTAAGCAAACACGGCCATGCCGCCCCAGAAACCTTACCAAAGCCCTGGGGTATCGGTTCTCACCGTAAGGATAACTCATGTATCCACCGGGCCCTACCCTGACTATAGCATCCCATGTGCTAGGTGTTACTTCCGGCCCCGCTGCCATACCCGGCCTACGCCGTTCTCGGCCCTTGCCGTTCAATTTACTATAATCACACATATAGTATAACACAACAACATTCCAACAAATATTAATTCATTTAAGTCTACACCCTAACATGTAATGCAATATAGGGCCATGCCCGGCAATCATCTCATCATGCAATATAGGGCCGTGCCCCGCAATCACACTATGGGCCCACGCCCTATCCTACGGGTGATATAGTTTTCTTACCTGTATTCTGAGCCTCCTGATGCACTCACGCCGCGAGCATGGTCCTCTAGCACGAGCCTCTCCAATAACCTAGTCACAACACACAAGAAACACCCTCAACACTAATCAAATCCAAAAACTGCTTCCCGGGACCAATCCCACACTCTCGGGACTCCCAAATCCCTAAAACAATTCATCGGAAACACCCCCCGAACCCCCGGAGCAAAAGCTCAAAAATGCAAATTTCCAACCCCTGAAAATGGCCTAGCGCTGCGGCTCTGCCCTATAGCGCCGTGGCTCCCAGCAAGATAGAAAGCCACCCTCGCCTGGACACAGCCTCGCGCCGCGGCACCCAAGAACAGGGCCGCGGCGCTCCTTCGCGAACCCAGAAAACTGGGTTTTCTCTTGCATTTCCACCGAGCTAAAACCTTCCCAAATCAAACCAAACCAATACCCAAACCCCAAAATCAATTTCAAACAACAAATAGACCATCTAACAACCCATAAACATCATCAAAGACATCCAAACACACAATCAAATCCCCAAAATCCACATCCTTGATTTCAATTTCAGAAAAATAAAAACTCAAAGTTCAAACTTAAACCATGCTCAAATTTCTTAACCCATAACATAATCAAGCCTTAAATGTGTATAAAATTCCTTACCTCATATGGAGAATCCATCCCTAAGCTTCCTTCATCTCCTAGGTCTCCAATTCAGCTCCTCCACTCATCTTCTTCTTCTTCATGCCCTAGATTTTCCCTCTCTTTTCTCTTCTCTTCAAACTCTATCAAGACCAAAATGACTAAGCCCCAAACCGTGTACCCCATATAACCCAGCTGCCATTTATCTAATTCCCTACCAAATGACCATTTTGCCCCTCCTTGCCTATCCTTTCCTACCTAAACCTCAAGGGCACTTAAGTCCTTTCATTTATATTTCATTTCTACCATTTTCTTTCTAAAACTTGTTACTCTCAACAGTAACTAATGGTTTCCCAGGTTTCTAAATCTCCAATAACCATTACCCGCTAAATCTCAACTTAACCATAAAATTCCCGAGGTACCCCTAGGCTCCTCCCGAGCCGGGTATAGAAATCCCGTTGTGACTCTTGAGTTATCTAGCTCTCTAGGACCGTCTCGGCACGTGCATCACAATAATAAAACCACACTCACGTGGTACAATTCACAGAATACAATTATCACATATCAATACAGTTATGCCCAACATGGCCAAAATTACAATTACGCCCTTCTAACACGATCCGGGCCTACATTCATACTAATATACGTAGTCATGCATCTCAGATAAACAAATAGCCAAATAACATGCTTTAAATCATAACCCGGCATTTAACTCATAAAATCACACATAAATCCCAACCTTCCCTCCTAGCACACTAATCAAGGCCCTTAAGCCTTATTAGCGATTTTGGGTCGTTACAACTATGACGTGGAAGACTTCGAGAAGCATAAACGGGTTGTTGAGTACTTCCACTCCCGTATTTATGAGGCCAGCGACGACTTTAGACTTCTCGCTGAGTTCCTACGTGAGGACCGGCCACAGGATTCGGGTGCTCCTCCCAGCCACGAGGAGCTGTAGCCTCTCCTAGCAAGGAGAGTAAAAGAGAAGGCTACTCCGCTCGCTACGAAGCTCCTCCAAGGGATAGCGGGGTCCTTGTGCGAGATGCCTTCCCACAACTTCACTCATTGTGGCAGCGAGAACGAGGTTTTGCTGATAGATGCCAGCCGCCACTCCTTAATAAGGGTAAGTCTTCAAGTTTTTATCTTAATCCATTATTTATTTCATGAGCTTCCTTTTACTTACTTGATAATCTAACTTTGCACAGACTGCGGCTTTCAACCAATGGCTCGGGGACATCGTACAGATGTTGTCCTTTAAGCTGAAGGAGGCTCAAGAAAAGCTGGCATAGTTCCAGGAAATCGCAGTCCCCCTAGGGGAGCACTTGCCACTCCAGAAGGAGGTGGAGGACACAAGGGCCCGTGTCCGCGAGGTGGACAGTCTGCTAGCCACCGAGCAATCAAAGCTATGCCCTCTGGAGGACACTTTCTCTAAGTTGTTAGAGGACACAACGAGTCGCACCCCAGTAGTGGAGGAGGAGTTGGCTAAGGATTGTGAGGAACTCCAATTGAGCCTAGGGTATTCTTTGGCCCGTGCCGTGGAGATGACCAAGGCTAGGGAGGACGCTGTATAGGCGACCACTCGTGCTGAATTTTCTGCCAAGGAGGTCGAAGACCTCTAGCTCCGAGCAGAATAACTGGAAAAGGACCTCGATGTGATAACCGATGATAAACTCTTTGTTGCGTGGTAGAGAAACAAAGATATGGATCTCTCGTTCACCGAGGAGCCCAACTTGAGGACAATGCTCAAGGCGCACCTTAAGGCGAAGCAGGCCTGGGTAGCCTAGGAGAGGGAAGATGCGATAGTGAATTGCATCCCCGAGGTCAATCCCGTGATCAAACTGGTAGTACAGGTTCCTCCTGTCCACGGGGCCCAGTAATTTTTTCTTTATATATAGCATATTGGGGTGTAGACAATTAATGCTCGAGCACCCAAGCATTGTTGTAAATATTTTCCCATTTAAACTTGTGCAGCATGGGCTAATTTTTTTCCATGATTGCACTATTATTATCGAATCGACACTTAGTAAATAGGCAACTTAAACTTTGTTAATTATACTCAACGTAATGTAACTCACGAGAGTCGCAAGTCGTTGACTTTCGTCTTGTGCTCGAATATTGTAGACTCGAATCTTTATCGACTTCTCTTAGTACATAGAAATTTTTCAGGCCAGAACAAAGTTTCATATTGACCTCCGAGGGTCTCTGGCCGTTCCATTCTCTTATGTATAGCTGCACAAGATAACAACTCGGTCAGAATATGCTCAAACTTTGTCAAGAAATAGTTAAAGTATAAAGTTCAAGAACCTAAAAAAACATACGAGGACAGACGAAATATTGATAGGTGCAGTTCTTGAACCCGTTTGACATAAAAATTGATCATTATAGTCATTCAAGTGGTTGGGAAGGTCGATGATGGAGGCTGTGTTGGGGAATCTGGTGAGGTAGTATAAGCCATCTTCTTGTCCCTTTATGTTTTGATTGTCCTTGAGGCAAAACAAATACAGAATATCTGTGGCGGTGTGGATGTCCCACTCATTCTTCAAAAATAAATACTTTAACCCGTCCAGGAGTCGACGCGAGTTCGGGGGAAGCTGGAAGGTGCAATTTCAATATAGTTTAATAATGCTATGAAATACTGGTCCAGGGGAAGAAAGGCACCTACCATCAGGTGTTCATCACTCTGACGGGGGAGCAACTCCATTCTCCCTCCGATGGGGGGAGGGCAACAAGTCCCTTGGAGCCCAACTCGATCCCGTGACTTAGTAAAAAAAATTTCACCTTACCCTAAGTCTTTATTCGAGATTCGATATTCTCAGCCTCGAAGAAGGCATTGGGGTCAACCATGATCTCCTTGTCCCCCATTAGGTCAGAGTGGGGAATAGGGGTCTCAGATGAAATCTTCTTACCTTTATTCTTATTTCGGGATGAAGAGCTTCCTACTAACATCTTATGGATGTCCATAATTTAGTTCGCCTGGTGATAAAGCGGCCTGTTAGAGGCGACATAAGATACAACCTTACTACGATGCTAAAAGTTAGGCCACTCTGAGTTTTGGATTCGACCTAAGATATATACGAGCTAAGATTTCCCCTAGCGCCAATGCGTGTACTGATGCGCAGTCCGTGACCACGCGCTGTAACCTCCAAAAACCCCTAATACTTCAGGAATTCCATGTTAGACCCAATACCTTTTTGTAAAGTGATTTATTGCAAAACCTCTCGAGAAACCACGACCCTTAAGCTACCTAGAACTAAACCTAAAAACCCTCAAATCTTCACATTCACATATTCAGAAATTCCTCTTTCAAACCCTGAAAACTCAGAAAATCACCTGTTTTTTGTGCATTATTTCTAATTGGATTTATTCCTATTGTTCTTTGCCAAAAAAAACCCACACTAAACTCAAACAAAACCAAAGTAAGAAAATATGCTGGAAAATTTCATAAAACATATTGAGAAATATGAAAATGAAATTTAAACTGGGTATAAGAGTACTTACAAATTAGTTATTCAGTCGAAGAAATGATAGCAGAAACGGAGATAATAACCTGAAAGCTTTTGGAAAAAAAGGGAATGCAAAACAGCTCTGAATATTTTGAGAAGGAAAAGAAGTGGAAATATTTTGAAAGCAAAGGTTGAAAGATTCATGTCTGGTTCTCCTATTTATACGTAATCTTCGAGGACTAATCTAGGTCACAAGATTAGATCAATTCGATATCCAAGGGTTTGGATTAAATAAACCAAGCGCGGTGAAAAGTTGTCAAGACAGTTGTCATAGTACTTGAAACCCGAAAAAGCTCCTACTAAAGACCGCCACGTGTTGCATACTCGAGTGAGTGGGTAGGCACGTTTTCTCATAACAGGAGCCAAAAAGCCCATACTGTGCATGTTAGAAGCGACGTCATGCACGAGCAGGAGCTTGGGGGAAAATGTTGTACCCCAAAAAAATAAGTATAATTACTCAGCACGGGGTAAAGCTGGCAGACAAGCGTGTGAAGAAAGCGTACAGATATAGCGTCTTTCTAACTGTAGACTGAGTAGCTCAAGTCTCCAGATCGCCTCTTATGCAAATAACTTAATTCAAGATGCACGACATCCAGATCTCCTTCGTGAAACTCTAAACGTGACTTGTGTTAGCTAAAATTAGTTCCTCGACACCCAGCTCGAAGAAGGTGTTCAGTTTGTGAAAGCCTTCTCATGATGCAAGGTGAAGGATCCCAAAAGGCTTAGAAATTCCTTATACGGCCATTAATGCTCAGATATTATTTTGTATTTATGTAAATTGGATGTTACCCAAAAATGTATGTTACCATATTTATGCACAGTTACCCAAAATTGTTATAACGCCCTACTTCCTTAGAGCCATTACTAAGTGAGTTTTAAACGTGCACTTAACTCGCTAATCGAGGTTTTAGGTCAAAAGTGTAACTAAATCATAGACAGTGAAATAAACTTTGAAAATAATTCCATTTACCATAAATCATCGAGTATTTGACACTTGGGATCCCAAGATACTGTTTAGAAATATTTACAACATATAATTACAAGTCAAGTCGACTAGATGACAAAAATCTAAGTTTTAATACAACCATCTCCCAAAACCACTGGTTGTGGCAGCCAGGCAGGCCAAACATGTAGGCGTCGCTTCACGCTCTCCATACTCATGGTTGGTTGACTATCCCTATGCCCTTACCTACACCACAGAGCACCTGTGAGTCGAAGCCTAGCAAGAAAACCCTCAAAAGCAGATAACTTATGTATAACAAACACATATCAGTTAAACAGGCCATCAACAGGCTAAACACATATGGCCATGCTGTCCCAGGCGCTTTACCATGCCCTGGGTTCGCAGTCCACACCGTGAGAATATCCCAGGTATCCTTTAGGGTCTCGCCCTGGCAGCTCGCTCTCCACGTGCTCAACGCTGCTCCCAGCCCCTTTCCGCTCTATGCCTTGCACTCCACGTGTCTAACGTTGTTTCCGGTCCCTTACCGTTTCCGGCCTTACCGACCTCGGCCTGGGCCGTTCCCAGCTCTTGTGGAACATTTACACATATGCATACATAGCATAATAAAGCAAATACTAGTTATGAACAAATCAATCAAAGGGCTACGCCCTGCAACACAGACATATAGGGCTCAGCCCTGCATACAAGCTCTGTGGAAGACAGTGGTTTTCTTACGTGTGTCTCGAGCTCCTTAAGCGCCGAAGTCACGAGCATGGTCCTCTATCCTGAGTCTCTTCAACAAAACCTAGTCACAACACATATAAAACACTCTTTAATACTAAACAATCCAAAACATTTTCCCGGGACCAATCCCGTACTCTCGGAACCTCCAATTTCCCAAAACAAAGTAACGGAAACAACACCGAGCCCCCTGGGCAAAAACCATAAAATGGAAATTTTCCCTGGCCTAGAAATGGCCTAGTGCCGTGGCGCCCTCCAATGAGGGCTGCGGCGCCTAGAATGGCTCACGCCCCTGCTGTAGCCTAGCGCTGCGACGCAGAAGAACAGGGCAGCGGTGCCCCTTCGCGAACCCAGAATTCTAGGTTTTCCCCTGCGTTTTTCCTGAGCCAAAACACTTCCAATTCAACCCAAACAAATACCCAAACCCCAAAACCAATTTGAAACCTCAAATGAACCATCTAACATCCTAAAAACACCAACAACAAGGTCTGACACACAATCACACCCAAAATCCACACTTTGGTTTCAAATTCCAGAAACTTAAACCAAGGCTTGAAAAATGCAAACCATGCTTCTAGATCCTTAAACCACATTAGATACAAAAATTCAAAGATGTTTAAAACTCTTACCTCAATCAATAATTTAGCTTGATTCTCTCCATTCCCAGCTTTGAGACAATTTCCTCCTGATTACCCAAACTGAATTCCTTATAAAACCAGCCACAACTATCTTTAAATTTCCACACTTACTTTCTAGAAATTAAGCTTAAACTCAAACAAAAACAGAGACAAATCCTTACTTCAGAAAAGTCTTGGTCTATGACCAAGGTTAATTGCCTCCAACCACATAATTCTCCTCCTAGGTCTTTCAAATTCCAACTCCCTTCTTCCTTTCCTTTCTTTCTAGTTTTCTCCTCAAGCTTCCAACAAAAACAGAATATGCCTAAGTGTTAAAACGTGAATAACATTTCCCTCATCTGAAGTTATCTATATCCTACCAAAAGACCATTTTACCCCTCCATGTAATTCCCTTCCTAACTAATCCTCAAGGGCATTTTTGCCATTTCACATTTCCTACAATTCTACCCTATTCCTTACCTAAAATTGTTACTCTCAATTGTTACTAATGGCCACTCAAGTTACTCAATCACCATTAACCATTAACTCACAAACTTAAATTATAAAATTCCCAAAATACCCTTAGGCTCCTCTCGAGCCGGGTATTTAATCCTGTTGTGACTTTTATACTAATTAGCTCCCTAGGACTGTCCCAGCACGTGCATCTCAACAATATCACCACTCACACATGGTATTAATCATATAACATACTTATTACATTTATGCCCTCAGCGGGCTGAAATTACCAATTTACCCTAACAACCAAATGGGGCCCACATGCATATTTATTTCATCTAAACATGCATTCTAACAACTTATTCATTAAATTCACATAAATTAATACAGTATAACAGTTATTGCCCTCTCGGCACGCTAATCAAGGCCCCAAGCCTTATTAGAAAATTTGGGTCGTTACAATTGTCGTGGCAGAATTCCCTATAAATACAGGGAAGAACGTAGAGAAAAAGGGATTGACATTTTGTATGTTGAAACGCTGGTGAAATTGTCACAAACAATTTCATGGTGAGAACAAAAGAAATTAATAAGAGTGATTCATGGACTAGGTGGATTTTAACCACTGAACCACGTAAAAAGTGTGTATGTTTTCTTCATATTTTTTATTTATCCAATTACGGTTTAGAAAATGCCTAATCTTTCTATTATCGGATTCCTTAATCCACTGTTGACGAAAAATCGCGTCAGTAGTGGATTCCTTAATATTTTGTTATTGTGACAATTTTTTTTAATTACAAGTTATATTTCAATAGGTAACGAATTTCAAAAACTAAATTTTCTTGTTTAATGTTTATATTATTCAACAAGAATTATTATTTTTTAAAAAAGATTATTTAAATGTTGTTGACGCGGTTCTTCAGCAACAGATAATTATACGAATAAACGGGACGAATTAGTGCTAAAAAGTGAACCGTAGTATGAAGATAACTTAATTCTAAACTGGCGAATGGGTAGGTTATCACTCCTTTCCTTTTGGGTGGTTCGAAGGTTAAAATCCTTCTAGTCTACCAGTCAATATTATTGATATCTCTAGAGTATTCCTTACAGAGTGTTTCTTTACAATAAAAACGCCAACTCCTTGCAACGCCCAGGTTCTCGGTATTTATAGGGAGAGAATATCTGGGTGTTGGTAAAGGGGGTCATCCCGTGACCTTCTTACCCATCATGTCATCTCTGTGACACTTATGATTAATTCCTAAAACGTGACAATGAGGTGTTGTCTAATCAATAGGTAAGGGGAGATAATGGGCCGCATGGCCCAAACCAGTCGTGGGGTGCCTGAACACGCATGTTTATGCTGCGTGTCCGAGAATTCAGGAATGGAATAAACACGTGATATCTGATATGTGCATGTTTACATTACGTTGTAGCCTTTACAAGGATTCGAGTGTTAGATCTATGCTGCACCTCGAGCTCGATGTAGCGCCAGCTCGTGATATCCATACTACGGACCCACTGCCTTCGAGTAGACTACTAACTCTCTAACCTACTTCGGGCTAGGGAGGCAGAGACTTGTAACAGCAGCTCCGGGTGGACGATGTACACGTGGCAGACTGAATTATGCGATTTCTCAGATCGCTAATAACTTGTGGATATTTAGGGCGTACATTTGCCTCCCAAGCCCTTGCTCGTGACACATGACGTCATCTGTGGTCATAGTGGGGGCTTTTAGGTTTCTTTTTTGACTCTTCATGTCCCGTCCATTGTGCTGGTATCGGACACGTGGAGCACTGTGGTTGGCGACGGTTCGGCTTCCGAGAATCGAATTAAATGGCCTAGCCTATCTTCGGCCGTCGTTTTGTCTTCTGAGTTGTGACCCTCGTATCTCGCATTAAGGCAATCTAACGGCCCTCGCTCCTTTACCTTTTATGTATATATAAGGTTGGCCACCTTTCGCATGAGCCACCCTTTATTTGAAAAAACTTTCCTCATCTTCTCTCTTCTTTAGCCTCAGAAGTCTTTCTCCTTCCGGTTATCGTCCCAAAGGTCTGTACGTTCTAGACACAAGGGTTTCTTCGTGACTTCGGTTCTAAAGGCTCCACCAGGACTCCGAATCCTACGCTTCTTACGATTTTCACACGAGAAAAACACTGTAATTCCTCTGCCTATTGTACATTTAGATGTTTCCGTTTCTCTTGTTAGGTAAACTTCTTTCTTAGCCGCACACTATAGGTTGTTTTTCTTTTTGGCTGGTGTTTTGTGCGTAGGTCTTCGAGGCTGAGAGGATAGTCTCAAAGGTTAGAACTCAAGGGAAGGTCAACAAGATCCTGCTGTCCCATAACATAGAAATTGGGACAGGCGCTCTTGTTGCCTGACCTTCCCTTGAGGGCGAGTAGAGCTGCACACCGCTCGACGAGGAGTTCGTGCCCTAGAGCAATGAACACCTCAAGGCCGGGGACTTTCTATCTCTGGAGCAGTACTTCGCGAACTTTCTGAACTACGTGAAGTTGGCCCCCTTTTAACTGCCCCTAACTCTTACCGCTTGTTAATGGGGCTGAGGTATCTGTTCCTAAAGCAAGAATGGGAGGTCCCTACATCGGCGGACATTCTCTACTTCTTCTGCCTCAAAGCCAGCCCAGATCAATGGGCACGAGGCGACAGGTTCTATTACTTGACCCATTTTCCCAACTCTGATGTAGTCATCGAGCTGCCTAGCCACCCCCAACGACTTCAAGGACCAGTTTTTTATGTCGACGGGGTTTCGCAACTGCGAACACCACTACTTCAACCATCCTCGTTAGTTCTTTCTATCCTTAGCTCGCAAAATCGTCACTAATTTGTTTCTTTCCATGCATATTGACTTGAATACCATGGTGCAGCTATTTTTGCGAGGACGGCTAAATCGGTGACCCTCGGGGGTCAATATGAGACCTTGGCGGGGCTCCCATCAAGCGAAAAAGACTACCGCCAGCTCATGCCTGATGAGACGATGCTGGAGGGTAAGTTAATTTCTCTGAGTCAGACCCTGGCCTTGAGGAGGCCACGGGCCATCCCAGCAGCTCGCAATCTAGCGCCCATCCCCGAGGGGGTTGCTGTGGATGACGATGAGCAGGACGAGGAAGACGAGGTGCCGCTCGTCCGTCGAAAGCGGGCTCTTGAGATCGCCCAGGGTGTTGACACGGATCGGATCCAGTCCGGGGCAACAGCCGGCCCCTCCGTCCAAGGTAACCCATACTTGTTTAAGGACTTAGACGGGCACTATAGTAGTAGACAACACCCTGGCTTTTAGGTCAGCCTTTTTTGAGGAGTATGGGACCAACCTTAGGTTATGGCCCTCCCTTATAGAGGGTGTAGTCGCTCCGGGGCTTAGGCAGTATGTAGAGGAGTCCAGTCCTGAGGCGGATCCGGACCCAGAGCCCCCTCTCATTCGTGAAGTTATAATCTTAGACTCCCTCGTAGAAGCTCCACGGCCGAAGGTCGTGGCGATAGATTCCTCCTCTAGCTCGGAGGGTAGGACCTTTTCAATACATTCTTAGATTTTTTGTGATCAGGTATTTTTACATGTATACTAATGCTTCCTTGTCTTTGTTTCAAGCGAGGAGATGGCACAGCCTGGGGACAACATCCTGCGATCCATTTTCCAGGGTGGGCTTCCTCCCTCCGGGTCGTCTGGGCCATTGGTAAAGAAGCCCCAGCTGACTAAGAAAACTCCCCCTCCCGGGACCACCTCCAAGTCTCCCGCCAAGGGGAGGGGCCAAGTCCCTCCCACCGTAGAGAAGATGCCACCAGCTCCGACTCCCACTGTGCGCATCCCGGTCAACACTCAGGCCCTAGAGAAAATCCCCGAGGCCTTTCGAGGGATGGTTTACGAAACCGCGAGCTATACGGTGGATCATTACTACAATGCCACCCCAAGTGACTTGCAAGAGATTGAGACGAGGAGCCCCAAGAACGTTATGGAGTCTTCACTGGGGATGACCCTCACGGTAAGTATACCTAATCAATGGTTCTCTTTGCTTTTTCTATAGCACATGTCTTATTATCTTTTGACCTTGTAGGCGGCTTTGCCTCTACACTGAAGCATAGCTTGGTCCAGGGCCAAGTTTGACGAGATCAGGGGCGAGTTCCATACTGCTCAGGCCGCTCTCGTGTCTGCACAACAACAAGAGCGAGATGCCAAGGCTGCCCTGACGGCTGCCAAGGAAAGCGAGAAGGTCAAGCAGGCCGCCTTGGTCACTGCGCAGGCTGATCTGGAGGCAAACCGGGCTAAGCTACTGGAGGCCGAGGCTACACAGGTCGCCTTGGATGTCACGAAGGTCGAGCTTGAGGAGGCCAAGGCCGCCCTTGTGGCAGAGAAGGAATCTTCCAGCTCCTCCATGGAGGCCATGCTTTATCATTGCTGGGCCTTCAACCAGGATGGCAATTTTTCCTTCCTGGCACCGGAGGTGTGGGAGCCCTTCCTCGAGAAGTTTAAGGCTCGACTTCAACAGGAGGCGCCCTCTGAGACTGAGGAGACTTTCGCTGCAGGCGAGCAGGATGCTGAACGGGTGACTTCGTCGGAGCGGCCTAGGGGGGCCTAGGACTTTTGATCCTTCTTTTTTGTTTGTTATTTGTAATCTTTTACCACGAGGTTTTTTCTCCTCGAGACAATTGATTTCCCCAGATTTCACTTTAATCTATTTTTTACCTTTATTGTTATTCATTTTCAACGCATTTGGTAAGAACTTAGTTTCTGTTAGTGTTTTTATTGATATCTCGTGCTTTTTAAGCAAAACATCGAGCGATCATTTTAAACCAACTTCTATGTTTTGTGTAACGACCCAAATTTGCTAATAAGGCTTAAGGGCCTTGATTACCGTGCCAGGAGGGCATGATGGGAATTATGTGTGATTTTTATGAATTAAATGCATGATTATGATTTAAAGCATGTTATATGACTATTTGTTTATCTGAGATGCATGACTATGTATATTAGTATGCATGTAGGCCCGGATCGTGTTAGAAGGGCATAACTGTAATTTTGGCCTTGTTGGGCATAACTGCATTGATATGTGATAATTGTATTCTGTGATTTGTACCACGTGAGTGTTGTGTTATTGTTGTGATGCATGTGCCGAGACGGTCCTAGAGAGCTAGTTAACTTAAGAGTCACAACGGGATTTCTATACCCGGCTCGGGAGGAGCCTAGGAGTACCTCGGGATTTTATGGTTAAGTTGAGATTTAGCGGGTAATGGTTATTGGAGATTTAGTAACCTGGGTAACCATTAGTTACTGCTGAGAGTAACAAGTTTTAGAAAGAAAATGGTAGAAATGAAATAGTAATGAAAGGACTTAAGTGCCCTTGAGGTTTAAGTAGGAAAGGATAGGCAAGGAGGGGCAAAATGGTCATTTGGTTGGGAAATAGATAAATGGCAGCTGGGATTTAGGGGTATACGGTTTGGGGCATTTATGCCACTTGAGGCTTGACAGAAATTGAAGAGAAGAAAGAGAAGGAGAAAGAAGGTTAGAGCAAGAAGAAGAAGAGAAGGAGAAGTGGGAGTCTAGGAGGAGATCAAGGACTTTGTGTGGGTTCTCCATTTGAGGTAAGGGTTTTAGACACATCTAAGTTTTGATTTCTGCTTTGATTTGTAAAATCTAGAGCTTGAGTTGTTTTTGTTGAGTTTTGAGTTAGTTGTTTGAGTTTTGGTTTGGGTGGCTGAAAATAGGAATCAAGGGGTGGATTCTTGGGTGTGTTGATGTTTTGATCTTCTACCTAGTACCTATAGGTTGTTAAGTTGTTCATATGAAGCTTGGAATTGGTTTTGGGGTTTGGGTATTGGTTTGGTGTGATTTGGAAGGTTTAAGTTCGGGAAAAACGCAAGGGAAAACCCAGATTTTCTGGGTTCGCGTATGAGCGCCGCGGCCCTGTTCTTGGGCACCGCGGCGCGAGGTTGCATCAGGAGGAGGCCAAGTCGCTGGGCACCGCGGCCCTTGAAGGGAGTGCTGCGGCCCTTGGCCAATTTTGACACCCAAAATTCTGGTTTTTAGGGCTTTTGCCCGGGGACTCGGGGGATGGTTCCGGTGTATTGTTTTAGGGAATTAGAGGTGCCGAGAGTGCGGGATTGGTCCCGGAAAATGGTTTTGGGTTGGTTAGTATTAAAAAGTGTTTTATGTGTGTTATGACTAGGCTATTGGAGAGGCTCATGCTTGAGGACCGTGCTCGCGGCTTTAGTGCATCAGGAGGCTCGGAGTACAGGTAAGAAAACTATAACACCCGAGAATAGGGCATGGCCCCACTGTGTGATTGTAGGGCATGGCCCCGGATTGTATTATGTGTAAATGTTTAACCTTAAATGAACCGTGATGTGTGTGAATGTTTATTTCGAATGTACTATATGGGTGATTATGATGAAATGAACGGCAAGGGCCGAGTACGGCGTAGGCCGGGGCGGCCGTGGGGCCGAAAGTAACACCTAGCACATGGGATGCTATAGTCAGGGCGGGGCCCGGTGGATACATGTATTATGCTATATTCAGGGTGGGACCCAAGGGATACAGGAGTTATCCTCGCGGTGAGAACCGATACCCCAGGGCTTTGGTAAGGTCTCTGGGGCGGCATGGCCGTGTTTGCTTAGTCTAATGGTTGACTTGTTTATATGTGGATTATCTGTTATGATAAATTGTATAAATGCATATGTTATGTCCTGCATGAGTTTTCTTGCTGGGCTTCGGCTCACGGGTGCTCTGTGTTGCAGGTAAGGGCAATGACTGAGTCAACCAACCATGAGTACGGAGAGCGTGAAGCGACGTGTACATGTTTGGCCTGCCCGACTGCTTTGGTTAGGGGTTTATTCGAAAATGGCTGTAATAATCTATAATTTTATAATTTCTCAACTGTAACCTTATTTCAAGATGTAATTAGTTTTCAAACCTTATTTTGGGATCCCAACTGTTTAATAATAGAAGTTTTGATGAAACGACGCATTTTTAAAGATTACAGCCTTAACTTTTAATTAGTCACACTTTTGTTTCAAAACCTCGGTTAGCGAGTTCATTGCACAGTGTTTTGTCTTAAAAACTCACTTAGTAACGGCTCTAAGGAAGTAGGGCGTTACAACTTGGTATCAGAGCGAGCCAAGGTTTATTGGTTCTGGAGATCGACCGAACATGTACGCTCGCTGTCAGTGACAAGCTCGACTCAAGGTTGGTTGGTAGGATTGATTAACATGCCTGAATATGTGTTTAAATGCCCTGTTTGCCTGCTTGTTGATATGGAGCATGAGGAATGAGATAACATATGTATGAGATACTGATAGGGCCTGGCCCTTAACATATGGATGAATATTGGCATAATGGTTCGCATATTGAGTGTATGTGGTTAATTTTCTGGATTAAATTCATATGTTATATCTGTTTATTGGCTTGTATGAAGCATGATGAGTATGGATATACTTAGTGATGATTGAATCTGGTAGCTAAATGTATATCATTGTGGATTTGACCTAGTATATGCTTGTGTATGCATTATACCTGTGGATATTTGGAATTTGTTGTGAGTTGGTTCAGGGTATGAACCTCTGAGTTCAGGAGGTTGGACGGTTTTGACAGATGAACTCGAGTTGTTGGTCCCTAGAAGGGTTTCATGGACCTGATATTGTGATAAAGAGGGGTTTCTAGACATAAGTTGGAGTTGAGATCTCCAGTGATCCCTGGAAGCAGCAGCAGTGAGTCACTAGTGTGTGAGTAGGCTGTGGAGTTTGTTAGTTGAAAGGGGATAGAAGAACAGCAGATTTCTCTGGGGAAATAGCTGATTTCGATGTTTTAACAGTAAGGTGGCCAGTGTTGGTCTACTGTGAGGTATGGACAGATAAGGGTATTACATGAAAGGCTTAAAGGGTGTTAACCTCGGGTTTTGAGGAGAGTTCGAGTTGACAAGGAATTTATCAATAGGTGAGCAGAGTTAATTCCACCCTTGGTTAAGAGGATGAGAGATCCTGATTAGAGGGTTGTGTTAAATGTTGAGGCAGAGAGTTGCTTGGAAGTGATACTCGGGTTGAGGTACTGGCTTATTGGGTTGGAAAGAACCTAGATGATGAATGGTTAGAAGAGATTTTAAAGACATGATTAGAACCGAGGAGACGGGAAAATGTTTAAGTCTGGTTTGGACTGTTAGGGGTAACGACAACGTAGATCAATGGGTTGGTGAATTGGATAGTTCATTTCAGAAATTTATACAGATGGATGTATCTGGAATTGGTGGCGACCCATTTAAGGACATGAGATCTGGAATAGTCTAAGGCATTTGGGCTGCTTTGAGGAAAGAGTTTTTGTCTGCATGTGGATGGCGGATGTAACGCCCTACTTCCTTAGAGCCGTTACTAAGTGAGTTTTAAGACAAAACAGTGTGCAATGAACTCGCTAACCGAGGTTTTTAAACAAAAGTGTGACTAATTAAAAGTTAAGGCTGTAATCTTAGAAAAATACGTCGTTTCAATAAAACTTCTAGTATTAAACATTTGGGATCCCAAAATAAGGTTTGAAAACTATTTACATCTTAAAATAAGTTTACAATTGATCAGTTATAAAAATCATAGATTATTACAGCCATTTTCGAATAAACCCCCAACCAAAGCAGTCGGGCAGGCCAAACATGTACGCGTCGCTTCACGCTCTCCGTACTCATGGTTGGTTGACTCAGTCATTGCCCTTACCTGCAACACAGAGCACCCGTGAGCCGAAGCCCAGCAAGAAAACTCATGTAGAACATAACATATGCAATGTATACAGTTTATCATAACAGATAATCCACAAATAAACAAGTCAACCATTAGACTAAGCAAACACGGCCATGCCGCCCCAGAAACCTTACCAAAGCCCTGGGGTATCGGTTCTCACCGCAAGGATAACTCATGTATCCACCGGGCCCTGCCCTGACTATAGCATCCCATGTGCTAGGTGTTACTTCCGGCCCCGCTGCCGTACCTGGCCTACGCCGTTCTCGGCCCTTGCCGTTCAATTTACTATAATCACACATATAGCATAACACAACAGCATTCCAATAAATATTAATTCATTTAAGTCTACACCCTAACATGTAATGCAATATAGGGCCATGCCCGACAATCATCTCATCATGCAATATAGGGCCGTGCCCCGCAATCACACTATGGGCCCACGCCCTATCCTACGGGTGATATAGTTTTCTTACCTGTATTCCGAGCCTCCTGATGCACTCACGCCGCGAGCACGGTCCTCTAGCACGAGCCTCTCCAATATCCTAGTCACAACACACAAGAATCTTCCTTAAATACTAATCAATTCACAACCACTTCCCGGGACCAATCCCGCACTCTCGGGACTCCCAAATTCCTAAAACAACACCACGAAGACATCCCCCGAACCCCCGGAGCAAAGGCCTAAAATTGCCCAAAAATGACATCCTGAAATTGGCCTTGTGCCGCGGCACAACTTTCTTGTGTCGCGGCACCCAGCAAGACAGGGGCTCCTCGCCACGGCACGCAAAAACTGTGCCGCGGCACGCCTTCGCAGGCCCAGATTTCTGGGTTTTCTCTTGCGTTTTCTCCGAGCTAAAACCTTCCAAAATCATACCAAACCAATACCCAAACCCCAAAATCAATTTCAAACATCAAATAGACCATCTAACAACCCATAAACATCATCAAAGACATCCAAACACACAATCAAATCCCCAAAATCCACATCCTTGATTTCAATTTCAGAAAAATAAAAACTCAAAGTTCAAACTTAAACCATGCTCAAGTTTCTTAACCCATAACATAATCAAGCCTTAAATGTGTACAAAACTCCTTACCTCATATGGAGAATCCATCCCTAAGCTTCCTTCATCTCCTAGGTCTCCAATTCAGCTCCTCCACTCATCTTCTTCTTCTTCATGCCCTAGATTTTCCCTCTCTTTTCTCTTCTCTTCAAACTCTATCAAGACCAAAATGACTAAGCCCCAAACCATGTACCCCATATAACCCAGCTGCCATTTATCTAATTCCCAACCAAATGACCATGTTGCCCCTCTTTGCCTAACCTTTCCTACCTAAACCTCAAGGGCACTTAAGTCCTTTCATTTCTATTTCATATCTACCATTTTCTTTCTAAAAGTTGTTACTCTCAGCAGTAACTAAAGGTTACCCAGGTTACTAAATCTCCAATAACCATTACCCGCTAAATCTCAACTTAACCATAAAATTCCCGAGGTACCCCTAGGCTCCTCCCGAGCCGGGTATAGAAATCCCGTTGCGACTCTTGAGTTAACTAGCTCTCTAGGACCGTCTCGGCACGTGCATCACAATAATAACACCACACTCACGTGGTACAATTCACAGAATACAATTATCACATATGTGCCCTCAGCGGGCAAAAATTACCAATTTACCCCTATCATGCAAACGGGGTCCACATGCGTAATTATTTCACCTAACATGCATACTAACCACGTAGTCATGCATCTCAATGTTCAATTAGTCATATAACATGCTTTAAAACATAACGATGCATTTAACTCATAAAATCACACATAAATCACATCGTGCCCTCCTGGCACGCTAATCAAGGCCCTTAAGCCTTATTAGCGAATTTGGGTCGTTACAACTATCCCCTCCTCATAAAAATTTCGTCCTCGAAATTTATCCAAACACATCAGTCAGTAAACCCGCAACTCTGACAATAATTTCCAAGGCCCACTGCCTTACTTTACTTTTCAATGACACTCTCACAAGAGTAACAATCTTGCCCCTCAAGATTTTGTCTAATAGCCATGCCCTCGATAGCCCCTTGTTAACCCTGCAACCCAGCCGAAGCCTCAGGGTCTGCCTAGATTACAATGACCAATTCATTGTCTTATTCCTGATTCCAGAGATACTCAATAGTCGTCACCTCTACTAGGTGGGATCAGCTTGTAGGCCTGCTGGCCTAACCCTTAGTACAACCTCAGAATTTTACGTTGAATCAAGAGTCAGAACTCTCCCTTCTTTCTCTGAACGCATCACAGATCCCCGTCTGTTATTACGCAGAGACGCAACTCTTTCCTTCCGGAACTTTATTTCCTCATAACTTAGCAATTTACTAGCTCTTTATTCTTTCAGATAGGCAGACACTCCTGCCTTAAGAAGTTTCAACGACCTCTTTGGCTTTCTCTCTGAACCGATGCCAAATCGTAGTATTCACTATCCTTCACCTCTTACCAAGCCCTCTGCCGCGTTACATTAACAAGACACCAGCAACTGCCACCACGACTAACTTACCAGGGATTACACTTCCCTTAATACCTCAAGTATTCGCCTACTCAGTGCTTAATTCTTTAAGATATCTGATAAACTTTCAGACTGCCATTCCACTTGCAATCAACTGATAATCCCAGATTCCCACTCTGTTCTTTTCGTTCTCTAAATCCATTCCAACAATTTAAAATACTATAGGGCCTCAATTCAGTATCATCGACGTTCTATCCTGAAACCAGTTCACTTGACCCAACAACATTAACTCCATCAACTGAGTTGAAACTTTTCATGTCCAAACACCTTACTCAAGGTCTACAGTGGTCTATTCTCATGATACAATACCACATCACTTAACCCCTCAGGGTCCAAAGGAAATCGCTAGATTCTATCACCCGCTCAACCCTCCCGGTTCCGCGTACCCTGGGAGGTGGAATGATGTCCACTCAAAACCCTCATTCAAAACCAAAACCTAACTGGATCCTTCACTCGATCCTGGTATCCCAACTTGTACCACCCTAGCAGGGTTCTTTCCTATTTCGACCAAAGCCGACACTTCGGATTCCATGGCTCAGTGACACTCACCAGCTAATCATACCTGCCAACGTTACGCCAATCTCAGTCGTTGCCTTGTATCCTCCATCACAATCTATGGCGTTATTCCTTGACTGACACACGCCTCTCCGTTAGGAGTTCCGCCTCCAATTACATCTCCCCTCGCTCAATCGAGGATTTCAAACACTGATCATCTGTCTGTTACTTTTCACCGCACTGGGTCTCAACGATAACCTTTCTTACTAATACCCAAGACTTAAGTACCTTATGCCATGCACCACAGTCGACTTAACGTTCTAAGAGTACCAACCATGATCCATTCAATCGCCTCCCGCAAGGTTCAATCCATCCCCGCGTTAATTATTCATGGGCGTGCCCAAATCATGATACACTACCTCATTTCCATAACCTTACCATAGATCAGGTCCTTTGTGCAATCACTCTTTACTTAACCTTAACACACACATAATCCGGCCTCACTAGGTATCAATCAATTCTTACCTTGTCCTCTGAATTTCTTTCTGATGTGACACCACTCAGTCCGTCTAACCTCAAGTTTTACTATTCTCCTCGTCTCTGATGTAGTTGTCCCCGGAGATGCTTGTGCAATAGAAGACGCGCTTACCAGTCTTGTTATGCCTTCAATTCTTCAGACGTTCTTCATTAGCTTCTTTGCGGCTTCAGATCAATTCTTCTCTTACCTGTCCTTTCTTCTTGTAGCTCTAATCTGAGAACTTTACCTGAGACTCTGCCTTCTGGGTACTAACGTCTTCAGCATAATAATCAGTTGCTCACCATTTCCGTTTGGGAGTAATCCACATGCACTGCTCGTGAGCTTGAAGGGGACTCGTCCATACCGTTCATGCATTCTCTGTCTAAAGAACATATCTGTGCTGTTGCAGCTTGAACCATTCCAGAATCTTTGTTACCAACTCCTCACACCCTACCCAGTGCAAACTAGACAATTTCTCGAAATGTCTCTATCCTCGGTTTCCAACTGGTAACAACCAGGTTATAGATCAACTGTTGGAGACATCGTCCCATCTTGTATCCAACATTGTACTTTTCGTTCTAACCCGACGATGCTAACAATCCCCGCAGTATAACACTCTGGCTAATCCAAGGTCAAATTCCTTCGATTGCTTCAATAGATTTTCTGTCAGCCATAATCGTCCTTTACATCGTTCCTTATACCAATCCTATCTGTAGTCCGACCTTGAAGTACTCCCAAATATTTCTTTTCATACCCACAGAATTTTCCACTGGCCAGCTCAGTTTCCACTCAGTCTCATTTGCATACTCCAGATGGTATCCTCTACAATCCATTTGCCAGAGTTTCTTATTCCTTCTCAATAAGCATTACTGTCCTCAGCCTCCCGAATAGCACCTTTGAGGCAACCTCTCTAAGTCCATCACCCTCTCGGAGCACTCTCCGCACCGAGCCCTTCCAGTTCGTTACTTGCCCAAAGCATAAGCTCGTCAGTCAAATACTCCTCCTTGAGGACTCAGCCTCGAACTTGTAATGTATCGACGCATTCCAGTTCTCCGTTCCCTCACCATGGGAAATCCATCCTAACATCTCGAGTCATTCTACGTAGAAGTCATGCCCTCACCTGACCTCCTCTCAGGTGGCATCCTCTCCCTCATGTGCATACCAAATAACCTCCTGGTTCCTGTCGCCATCTCGATAACTACCTTTTCGATCAGGCTTCTTCCCAATCTCAATCTAGGTGCCCAAGCACTGTCTGGGGTCCTTTTACCTCAAAAATCGAGAATTCGACCTCGCTGCGTCCTATCAACAAAAGTACCATCTTATCAATCAGACCTTTCCCCCTTTCTGGCAAAACCAGAAGCCACAGAACTATCCAGGGTTCTATCAACTTGATTATCACGAATCTACCTTTACTAACTCCATCAAAGGGAGCACCGCCCTTGTGGCTCTAGCACTCATGCTCTATACATCGACCATCAGTTCCTCAAACAACATGGCCCTCTCGGCCATCCACATGCAGACGATAAACTCATACCTCAAAGCAGCCCAAATACCTTAGACTATTCCCGATCTCAAATCCTTAAATGGGTCGCCATCAATTCCGGATACATCCGCCAATATAACTTTCCGAAATGAATTACCCAATTCACCAAAACCATTGATTTACACTGTTGTTACCCTAACAGTCCAAACCAAACTTGTAAGTCCACCAGTCTCCATAGTTCAAATCATGTCTTAATAATCCCTTCTAACAATCATCATCTAGGTTCTTTCCAACCCATCGGGCCCGTACCTCATCCCGAGTACCAATTCCAGGCATCACTCTGCCTCAACATTTAACGCAACCCTCTAACAGGATCTCTCATCCTCTTAACCAAGGGTTGAATTAACTCTGCCCGTCTATTGATAAATTCCTTGTCAATCCGAACTCTCCTCAAAACCCGAGGATAACACCCTTTAAGCCTCTCATTAATACCCTTATCTGTCCATACCTCACAGTAAACCAACACCGGTAACCTTACTGTTAGAACATCCAAATCAGCTATTTCCCCCAGAGAAATCCGCTGTTCTTCCATCCCATCTCAACTAACCAACTCCACAGCTAACTCACACACTAGTGACTCTCTGCTGCTGCTTTCAGGGATAACTGGAGATCTCAACTCCAACTTATATCTAGAATCCCCCTCTCAACACAATATCAGGTCCCCAAACCCTTCTAGGAACAAACAACTCGAGTTCATCTGTCAAAACTGAGCAAACTCTTGAACTCTGTGGTTCATACCCTGAACCAAACCACAACTAGATCCAAATATCCACAGGTATAATGCACACACAAGCATATATAGGCCAAATCCACAATGATATACATTTAGCTACCAGATTTAACATCACTAAGTATATCCAGGTCTCAACATGCTTCATACAAGCAAATAAACGGATATTACATACGAGTTCAATTTAAACAATCAACCACATAAACTCAATATGCGAACCATTATGCCAATATTCATCCATATGCCTAATAGTATTATTCAGCATGCATCAATCTCAACATGCAATAATCAAGGGCCATGCCCTATCAGTATCTCATGCATATGTCAACTCAGTTCTCATGCTCCATATAAATAAGCAGGCAAACAGGGCATTCAAACATATATTCAAACATGTCAATCATTCATACCAACCAACCTTGAGTCGAGCTTGTCACTGACAGCGAGCGTACATGTTCGGTCATTCTCCAGAACCAATAAACCTTGGCTCGCTCTGATACCAAGTTGTAACGCCCTACTTCCTTAGAGCCGTTACTAAGTGAGTTTTAAGACAAAACAGTGTGCAAAGATCTTGCTAACCGAGGTTTTGAAACGAAAGTGTGACTAATTAAAAGTTAAGGCTGGAACCTTTGAAAATGCGTTGTTTCAATAAAAACTTATAGTTATAGACATTTGGGATCCCAAAATAAGGTTTGAAAACTATTTACATCTTGAAATAAGTTTACAGTTGATCAGTACTAAAATCATAGATTATTACAGCCATTTTCGAATAAACCCCCAACCAAAGCAGTCGGGCAGGCCAAACATGTACGCGTCGCTTCATGCTCTCCGTACTCATGGTTGGTTGACTCAGTCTTTGCCCTTACCTGCAACACGGAGCACCCGTGAGCCGAAGCCCAGCAAGAAAACTCATGCAGAACATAACATATGCAAATATACAGTTAATCATATCAGATAGTCCACAGATAAACAAGTCAACCATTAGACTAAGCAAACACGGCCATGCCGCCCCAGAAGCCTTACCGAAGCCTGGGGTATCGGTTCTCACCGTAAGGATAACACATGTATCCACCGAGCCCTGCCCTGACTATAGCATCCCATGTGCTAAGTGTTACTTCCGGCCCCGCTGCCGCACCCGGCCTACGCCGCTCTCGGCCCTTGCCGTTCATTTTATTAAAATCACACATATATTATAACACAACAACATTCAAACGAATATTAATTCATTTAAGTCTGCATCCAAACAAGTGATGCAATATAGGGTCCTGCCCTGCAATCATCTCATCATGCAACATGCAACATAGGGCCGCGCCCCGCAATCATACTATGGGCCCATGCCCTATCCTACGGGTGTTATAGTTTTCTTACCTTTAGCTTTCAAAGGAGTTAGTTACGGGCGATACACCTTGAGCACGATCCGATCCTCGAGCCCTAGCTTAACACCTAGTCACAACCATGAAGAAAGACACCAGTAACAACCTTAAATGAGCTTCCAAGCCAAGTTCTAGTACTCGGAACGTTGAACTTCACCAAATATGGTAAAAGACTCAACCCCGAGCACCCTAGGTTAAATTCCCAAGCCTAAAATCTCAAAATCCCAAAATCCCTTAAGCTCCGCGACCTTGGGGGGTAAATGTTATCCAGATTTCCGGATAGCGTTTAGATTGATGACCTCGGGGAAGCAGAATTATCGATGTCTTTCACAGAGGGTGACCAGAGCTCGCGGATGGACAGAAAGGCTTCGCCTCTCCTGTCTAGTATCCGGATTACTCTTCCAAACAAGCACAACACGGAAACTCGTCAACTCTCCCGGACTGCCGAAGGATACCCCTCGGGGAGGCCCCTTCCAGGAGAGGCTCTTCGAGTGGTCTCCGCGGAAACAGTTCCGTGCCCCGCACAGAACAAAACCGAACGGTCGAGTCCGGGAGAAGGCATATTTGGAATGATATCCGTCTGACACAGGATCCCGCCTGACACGCCCGTCAGGTCAAAGCCGCACACATCCCAGCACGCCTATGGGTACCTTTTCGCCTACTGTTCCGCTGACAACTTGGAAAAGACGGCTGACTTTGTGTGTTCCCCATACTTTCACGTAAATATACCCACATAGAGTCTGGTAGCCATGCTACTACAGTAATTGTATCCCCTATTTATGGCTGGTATAATTAAGACTCATGTACGTAGAGAAAAACCCTAATCCGAAACCCTAGCTATAAAGACTCCTTCCTTTTACAAGAAGGAGAGGGGAGAGATGAGATAGGAAAAACTCTACCAAAATCTCTCTAGCTTCATCTTCTTCAAGAGAACCCGAGAGAAACATTGTGAGTGTGTGAAGTTCTTATGCACCAGCCATCTTACTGTAATCTTTTCCAAGTATAATAACATCGACTCGTGGACTAGGGCTTGTTAACGCCTGAACCACGTAAAAACACTGTTTGTTTAGTTACATTTCAGTATTTCTACAGTTCTTATCTTTTTATTATTCTGTTAGTTATTCGTTTCCGAAAAACTCGGTAAACATTTTGGTGCTTTCATTGAGAGCTGTAGGAAGTTGTTAGTCAGCTCTTTTTCTGTGTACGTTTTTTGTATTCACTTCGTACTAAAGAGATGGTGACTACGCGAAAATCCGCTGTTGACAAAAATGCTACGGTCAACCCCGATACCGTGATGGAAGATGTGGTGCAGTGCGAACCCTTAGACTACCGAGGTGAAGACCCGACATCCCGCCAGGATCAGGTCAGTACCGAAGATACAACATACTTAGAAGACGAAGAAGAGTATGTCCAAGACGGTTATTACAAGGACGGCTGCTACTATGAGAAGGACCCAGAACTGGTCCAAGTAGCTGAAGAACTGGTGGCCACTAAGGCCAAGCTTGCTGAGCAGGAGCGCGTCTCCGAAAGAATGCAACGCATGATGGAACGCCTCCAAAGTAAGTTCGGAGATCTAGGCGACTCGGACGAGGATACCTCTGTTCGAGGTGGTGCTGATGCCCCCATGCCGGATCCAGCCGCTGCTGGACCATCCAAAGCCGCCCCTAACAAGGGCAAAGAAAAAGTTGGAGAGCCTGTGCGCGCTGACGCCCCTGCACCTCCTAAAGGCGTGAATCACCAGGCCGACTGCCCCCCCCCGCGCGCAGAAGGTCTCTGGCGCTCCTAAGCCCAGACGCCCTTCAGCCCCAAGGGGGCACTCTGTGCCTAAAGGGCCCGGTGCTAAGGCACCCAGGCCTAGGGGAAGGAACAACCGCCCCAGTGATTCCGTCAATCAGGACGGTCGGGCTGCGAACTCGCACTCCGAAGATAGCTGGTCCACGGTGGACCTAAGAAGAAGGTTGGAGGCCAAGTATGAGAAGGCCAAAGGGGAAAAAGCCCGGCCTCGCGGAGATGACCTCCGAAATCATATTAATGACAAGCTCCGGGGACATGACCTCCCGGAAAGTGATACGAAGAGGCTCGAGGAACAGATTGCTGCCTTGACCAAGCTGGTCCGGAAGCAAAGTGGGGCCCTGTCAGATTCTGAGGAGGAAGACCCGGAACCATGTATTAGGAGGATCGCGGAAACGTCCCTCCCGGATAACTTCAAAATGCCTCACATAGAATTATATGATGGGAGGACAGACCCGCGTACCCACCTAGCTAAATACAATAAAATGATGCAAGTGGCGCGCGTCAGTGAGGACGCCAAATGCATGTGCTTCTCACTCACCCTTACCAAGTCTGCGGAGGACTGGTGGAAAAGATTAGCTCCTGGATCAATCCACAGTTGGAAGGAGCTACAGTCCGCGTTTAGGAGGCAGTTTATTGCTGCCCGCGACCACGACATGGAGGTTGGTTCCTTAACCAACATCAAACAGCAACCCACTGAGAACCTCAAAGCTTTCATTCAGAGAATGATGGAAGCTGCTGCAAAAACCAAGGTCAGCGATGACATGAAGCTGATCGCCCTTCAATCAGGCCTTACTGTCGGCTCCCTGCTATGGGGGGAAATGCAAAGGAGACGGGCAGAAACCCTGTCCGAATTCATGTCAAAAGCTCAGGGAATCATCAACCTTGAGGATGCCTACCAGCAAGCCTTTGGAGTTCCCCCGGCTCCAACCCCTTCCGTGACTGCGCCGAGCTTTGCTTCGCAAGCTCCCGCACCAGTCCTCACGCTTCCAGGAGCCCGATTCACTCCGAGTGTGTATGGGCCTTCCGCGTCTGCTCAGACGCCGGGTCAAACCCATTTCTCTGGGTATGGAGCGGTACAAACCGGATGTAGTATCGCTCCTAGCATGCCGCAGCCGCAAGCGGAAGCCCCGGAACGAAGTTTGAGCCAATCGCGGAGCAAACGAAGCGGAAAAAACTCCAACCGGGGAGACCATTCAAAGAAACCCCGAAAGGATTATGAGCCCAAGTTCACGGAATATACCAGTTTGATAGACTCGCGAGAGAATGTCTATCGGGCGACCTGTAATATGGTCAACTACAGGAAGCCCCCGAAAGTGTCTCACGGAGGAAGGCGTCCGCGAGACTCCAATAAGAGGTGTGAGTTCCACGGAGACGTGGGGCACACCACGAATGAGTGCCTTCAGCTGAATGATGAGATCGAGTCCCTGGCAAGAGCGGGACACCTCGGTCAGTGGGTGAGAATACCCATAATCTATCCCGGACAGGGGGTAGTTCACAGAGCTGCATATTCACCGGGACAGAGGGGGGCCGCTAGCGCTCCTGGAGCCGGTCACCCCCAAGCTCCCGGGTCTCAGTTCCCAGTACTTCCTCCTCCACCTGCTCCGGCGCCCATTGCCTTGTTGGCTCTAGGGCCAGGCAACCCATATCCGCCCGGCCTTGCTCCGCCACCCGTTGACGGACACGTCGCCACCATTTCCGGAGGACCACACCTTGCCGGAAGCACCCGCAATTCCCAGAAGAGGTACTTGAGGGAGTTAGAGCACGCCGAGGAGATGTGCGCCTTGGTCCAATCACCTGCTCAACGTCCCCGAATGATGGATCTTCCCATCACCTTCACGGAGGACGATGCTCGACATGTGCACTTCCCCCACAACGATCCCCTCGTGGTGGAAGCCCAGATTGCCAATAAGAAGGTCTCACGGGTCTTGATCGATAACGGAAGCTCCGTGAACATCCTCTTCAAAGCGGCCTTCCACGCGATCGGATTGACCGAGACGGACCTGGCCCCATGCCCCATCCAGCTTCAAGGTTTCAATGGGGACGCACTCATGCCATTAGGCAAAATTCAACTTCCGGTCACCCTCAGAGGAGAAAGCGACGCTTGTGCCTTCAAGCATAGCACATTCGTGGTGGTCGACTGCCCCACGGCGTATAATGCCATCTTAGGCCGACCGGTCCTGATCGATTGTGGGGCCATAACCTCGATACGTCACTTATGCTTGAAGTTTCCCTGCGACGATGGGCGTATTGGCACCCTCCGAGGAGACCAGAGAAGTGCACGGAGCTGTTATAACGTCTCCGTCCGAGCCGTCTACACGGTCCGAGAGACGTTTGCTGCCATTCCTTTGACGGAAGTATTGCCAGAAACTTGGGATGCTCAGGAGGCATACTTTGACGAACTCGACCCAAGAGTGGGAATCGAGAAAGCAATAGAGCCGATGGAGGAAGTCGAAGAGGTGATCCTCAATCCGGGAGAACCCACCAAGGTCATTCAGGTGGGGAAAAACCTGCCGTCGGTCGTTCGAGATAAGATCGTGGCCACTGTGAAGGATAATCAGGATATCCTGGCATGGTGCCACGCTGATATGACGGGGATTAATCCCAATGTGGCGTGCCACGCACTCAACATAGACCCAGCTGCAACTCCAATTCGCCAAAAGAGGAGGCCGCTGGACCCAGTGAGAGCCGAAGTCGTCAAAGCTGAAGTGGACAAATTGATGTCCATAGGCTTTCTCCAGGAGTCGCACTATCCCGTGTGGTTGGCCAACCCAGTTCTGGTCCCGAAACCCGATGGGTCCTGGAGAATGTGCATTGACTTCACGGACCTAAACAGGGCCTGCCCGAAAGATTGTTTCCCTCTCCCGCGAATCGATCAGATGGTGGACGCTACTTCCGGGTACGAACTCTTATCCTTCATGGATGCGTACTCCGGATACAACCAGATCAAGATGCATGTCGCGGACCAGGAACACACCAGCTTCCTCACGGATAAGGGTGTCTACTGTTACGTGGTCATGCCTTTCGGTTTGAAGAATGCTGGGGCGACTTACCAGCGTCTAGTAAACAGAATGTTCAAGGACCAACTGGGGAGGAACATGGAGGTGTACGTGGACGACATGTTGGTAAAGTCCAAGACCTCCGGGGACCACAGTAACGACCTTGAGGAAGCTTTCGCCGTGATCCGAAAGTACGGGATGAAACTAAATCCAAAGAAATGTACTTTCGGGGTCTCGTCTGGGAAGTTCCTCGGTTTTATTGTCAGCTCCCGCGGCGTGGAAGCCAACCCTGAGAAAATAAAGGCGTTCATAGATATGCCTTCCCCCCGGAAGCATAAGGATGTCCAGAGCGTTACCGGAAGGATAGCTGCTCTCAGTCGCTTCGTATCCAAAGCCACCGACAAGTGTATCCCCTTCTTCAATGTTCTGCGAGGGAACAAGAAGTTCGAGTGGACCCCCGAATGCGAAGCGGCCTTCCAACACCTCAAAGAACATTTAACCCGAGCCCCCATTCTGTCCAAGCCGGTCGAAGGAGAGGCGTTGTTCTTATACCTAGCTGTGACTGAGCACGCAGTAAGTGCCGCTCTCGTCCGGGAAGATGGCCGTATCCAGCTCCCTGTGTATTACGTAAGCAAGAGGTTATTGGACGCCGAGTCCAGATATTCGATGATCGAGAAACTCTCCCTCTGCTTGCTGATCGCTTCACGGAAGCTGAGGCCATATTTCCAGGCGCACACCATCAAAGTACTCACCAACCACCCTCTCCGACAAGTCCTGCAGAAGCCCGAGTCTTCTGGCAGATTGCTTAAGTGGGCCATGGAACTAAGCCAGTTCGACGTCCACTACCAACCGCGTGTTTCCATAAAAGGTCAAGCTCTCGTGGACTTTATTGTGGAGTGCTCGGGAATGAATGACCTCCCAGAAGATCCTGTCTCGGAACTTCCCACCTGGAAGGTCTACGTAGACGGAGCCTCAAATGAAAAAGGAGCTGGAGCGGGGGTTATCCTAATATCTCCCCAAGGGCATCAGCTCCAGAGCGCCATCCGTTTCGCATTCCCAGCATCCAACAACGAGGCAGAACACGAAGCCATGTTAGCTGGGTTACGACTGGCCAGAGAAGTCGGAGCCCAAAAAATCGAAGTGTACAGCGACTCCCTACTTGTGGTAAACCAAATATCCGGGGAATACCAGACGAAAGGCGAAAGGATGGCTGCCTACGTGTCTCTCTCCCGCGACCTACTGCAGCATTTCAAAGGCTACAAAATCTGCCAGGTCCCCCGAGACCAGAACTCACTTGCGGACACGCTGGCCAAGCTTGCAACGGACCCGGAGATTGAACAGTATGGCTTAGTCCCCATCGGGCACTTAGAAGCCCCCAGTACTGAGACGCGAAGGATAAACGCCATCATCGACCATTCCCACTCCTGGATAGGACCCATCCTCAGATTTCTCACCACCGGAGAACTCCCCACCGATAAAGCTGACGCAAGGAAGCTCCAGTATCAAGCTCCCCGATACGTGGTTATGGATGGAAAGCTTTACCGCAGGGGGTTGTCCATACCCTTCCTTAGGTGTGTTGCCGGAACCGAAGTCAGCACCATCATCCATGAGATTCACGGCGGCTTCTGTGGCGATCATACCTCCGGGCTGAGCCTCTCCAAAAAAATCCTTCGACAAGGATACTTCTGGCCCACCATGAAGAAGGATTGTGTGGATTATGTCAGGAAGTGTGAGCAGTGCCAGAGGTACGCCAAGGTTCCGCGAGCGCCGCCTACGGAAATTACCCTAATGACCAGCCCCTGGCCGTTCGCCGTTTGGGGCATTGACCTAGTAGGTTCCCTCCCCACTGGAAAGGGTGGAGTGAAGTATGCCATAGTCGCGGTAGACTACTTCACCAAATGGGCTGAAGCTGAACCTATGAACACGGTCACATCTAAAAAAGCACTGGATTTTGTCATCAGGAATATAGTGTGTCGTTTTAGGCTTCCACGGAAAATTGTGTCCGACAACGGAAAGCAGTTTGACAGTGAACACTTCACGAACTTCTGTGCTTCGCATGGAATTATCAAAAGCTTTTCCGCAGTCGCCAGACCCCAGGCTAATGGACAAGTGGAAGCTGTAAACAAAATATTAAAGACCACGTTGAAGAAAAAACTCCAAGCCTGCAAGGCTCACTGGCCGGAAGAACTTCCGCGAGTACTTTGGGCTTATCGCACAACAGAGAGAACTTCGACGGGGCACACGCCTTATTCCATGACCTTCGGTTGCGAGGCCGTCATCCCAGTAGAAGCTATGATCCCCTCTCACAGGCAAGACACCTACGATCCTACCCGGAACCATGCCCTCCTCCAGGAGTCCTTAGACATGATCGAAGAGCTCCGGGAGCAGTCGCAGGTCCAACTAAAAATGTACCAAGGCAAGATAGCCCGACACTTTAACACGAAAGTCCAGAGCCGTGCATTCGAAGTTGGGGACCTTGTCCTACGGAGAGTATTTCCTGCTACGCAGGATCCGGGAGTAGGAGTCCTCGGACCCAACTGGGAAGGCCCCTACGAAGTCCAAGAAAAAGTGGGCCATGGGACGTATCACTTAAAGAGACTCGGCGGATCTAAAGTCCCGCGCGCCTGGAACGCGGAGCACCTCCGCCGTTACTACCAGTAAGCCCCGGACCATCCAGTCGGAAGTCCTTGGTGAAAATAACAAAAGTGAAAAATGTGGAAATAATCCTCCCTGTTGTAAAACTAGCGCCTAGCAGGCTATTTTAATGAAACACGGAGGGATTCACTCCGCTTTTACTGCACTTTTTATCCCTATGTTCAAAGCTGCGTTTTAACAAGCGACCACGCGGTCCGGAGACGTCCGGACCCCACGCTCACTTGGGGGGTATACATGGCTAAGGCTTAGCCATACGCCCCTTGAACAAAACGTACACAGAACACCACTTATGTGCTAGCATTGTGTTTGAAGTTTTTAAATTGTTTTGCTCTAATTGTTAAGCTTAGGTTTATTTGTTGCCATGAACATGCTTGCATTACGTGTCATATGTGCATTATGTGCTTAAGTGAAAATTGCCACAGAAATGCCTGCCATTATGTATCATGAGAATTATCTCTTGTGTAGCCCAGCGATGGATGGGACTGGGGGTTGAGGCACGTTCATAGAGCTACGCCAAAACACCCCCAGCTCCTTGACAAGTCCTTTGCAGAATTCTCCGCGAGCTCTGTAGAGCTTTGCTTCGCAAGCTCCAGCTCCGGGTCCCGCAAGGCGAAAGATGGCAAGATCCGCGAGCGCTGAAGAGCTTTGCTTTGCAAGCTCCAGCTCCGGGTCCCGCAAGACAAAAGATGGCAAGATCCGCGAGCGCTGTAAAGCTTTGCTTCGCATGCTCCAGCTCCGGATCCCGCAAGGCAAAAGATGGCAAGATCCGCGAGCGCTCTAAAGCTTTGCTTCGCGCGGATCTAGCCTCGCAGGGCTCCATGCCAGGTCCCTGAAGCCAGCCACCATGAGGTTCGCAACAACAGTTAGTTTTGCTTCGCAAAGGTCTAACCTTAAGTCTAGCGACGCTCACCAAAAGAACTCCCGTTCCAAACAATGGAACGACTCACCTTAGCAATCCCAGCGAACAGTATAACTACAAGTCCCGGGATTGGCTATTTGCCTCAGGAAAGATAAAGTACGGTGAAAGGAGCCTGGCCGTTGGAACCAGAAAACCTTCGTAACCTAGAAACTACGTGGGGAAAGACATCATCCGTTAAAGCTTCAACTGGGAAGTGCATAAGTTTTGGCCGTTGGAACCAAAACCCCATACGCCCCTACAACAGTTTCTACCGTATAAATGTCTACCCTAAGCGCAAAGATAAATAAAGAACTCGGCAGAAAAAGAAAGGAGAATGCTATGATTATGGCAAAATTTTCCGCAATGAAAAACTCAAAATGAAAAACAATTAAAGATAAAACCCCTTCAAGCATTGGGGGTAACTACAGCGTCCACGACCGCAGCTTCGGGGGCATCTGTTTCAGCTGAGGCTGGCGGAGTCGGCTCATTGGAAGGAGGGATTTGGTCATGAGAAGGTTCAGAGGTCCCCGCCTCTCCGGGATCTCCCGCCTCAGGAGCTTCAGCACGTTCGTCAATGTTATAAGTTTGGACGTACGCCTCTGGGCCCTGATCCCACACGAGTAGCTTCTCCCTCATGGCTTCGGCATCATCTCCCAGATAGCCTAACACCTCCGGGTTCACTTTCCAGAGTTGATGCATGAGGACCACATGCGATATATTAATAGTCCTGTTCAGTATCACCTCAGCATCCTCCTTCTCCTTCAACTGCTCCGCCTCGGAGGTTACCAGCTGTGCTTCCGCGGCAGTTAGTTGGGCCCTCAATTTTTCCATTTCGGCCTTGGAGGCATCCCGCTCCCCCTTAAGAGAATCAATCGCCTTGCGCTGCTCCCTATTTTGGTTCAGCACGGATTGCTTCTCGGTCACATGCCCCCTGGCAGTGAATTGCAAAGCCCCGATCTCTTTGTTACCAACTCCTCACACCCTAGTCGGCGCAAACTAGACAATCCACGAAATGTCTCTATCCTTGGTTTCCAACTAGCAATAACCAGGTCATAGATCAACTCTTGGAGACATCATCCTATCTTGTATCCAACATTGTACTTTTCGTTCTAACCCGACGATGCTAACAATCCCCGTAGTATAACACTCTGGCAAATCCAAGGTCAAATTCCTTCGATTGCTTCAATAGATTTTCTGTCAGCCATAACCGTCTTTTACGTCGTTCCTTATACCAATCCTATCTGTAGTCCGACTTTGAAGTACCCCCAAATCTTTCTTTACATACCCATATAATTTTCCCACTGGTCAACTCAGTTTCCGTTCATTCTCACTAACATTCTCCAGATGATATCCTTTACAATCCATGGTTATTCCTTAACTGATTAACTTTCTCACTATGAGTTTCATAATCACTCGCTTCCCAATTCACCTGCCAAAAGTTTCTAATTCATTCTCAATAAGTATTACCATCCTTAGCCTCTCATATGGCACCCTTGAGGCAACCCTCCATGTCTAGCTCCCTCTCTGAACATTTTCAACACAGAGCTCTTCCAGTTCGCTACATGGCCAAAGCATACACCAGCCAGTTTAATACTCATCCTCGAGGAATCCGCCTCGAACTTCGAATGTATCGATGCATTCTAGTTCTCCGTTCCCTCACCATTGGAAATCCATCCAAACATATCGAGTCATCATATGTAGAAGTCATGCCTTCACCTGACCTCCTTTCAGGTGGCATCCTTTCACTCATGCATACCAATAACCTCCCTGGTTCCTATCGCCATCTTGATAACTAGCTTCTCACTCAGGCTTCTTTCCAAACTCCAATTAGGTGCCCAAGCACTGTCTAGGGTCCTTTCACCTCAAAAGTGAGAATCCAACCTTGCTGCATTCTATCAACAAAAGTACCATCTTATCAGCCAGACCTTTCCCCTTTTCTTGGCAATTCCAGAAGCCACAACCCTATCCGGGGTTCCTTTAACTTGATTATCACAAATCTATCTTTACTAATTCCATCAAAGGAAGCACTGCCCTTGCGGCTCCAGCACTCATGCTCTAAACATCAACCATTAGTTCCTCGAACAACACGACCCTCTCCGCCATCCACATACAGACGATAAGTCCTTACATCAGAGCGGCCCAAATGCCCTGGACTATCCCAGAGTTCCATCCTTAAATGGATCGCCACCATTCCCGGATACATCCGTCAGTATAAATTCCCAAAATGAATTATCCAATTCACCAAATCCATTGTTCTACACTGTTGTTACTCTATCAGTCCAAACAAAACTTATAAGTCCACCAGCCTCCACAGTTCAAATCATGTCTTTATAACCTCTTCT
This sequence comes from Humulus lupulus, assembly GCF_963169125.1. Lineage (NCBI taxonomy): Eukaryota > Viridiplantae > Streptophyta > Magnoliopsida > Rosales > Cannabaceae > Humulus > Humulus lupulus. The sequence goes on along the minus strand of NC_084802.1, from coordinate 257,096,254 downwards.
ATCACTCACCATCTGAGTTCTTTCCAACCCATTAAGCCAGTACCTCAGCCCGAGTACCAAATCCGGGCATCTCTCTGCCTCAACGTATGACACAACCCTCTAATCAGGATATCTCATCCTCTTAGCCAAGGGCGGAAGTAACTCTGCTCACCTATTGATAAATTCCTTGTCAACTCGCACCTTCCTCAACACTAGAGGATAACACCCCTTACGCCTTTCATATAATACCCTTATCTATCCATACCTCACAGTAAACCAACACTGGTAACCTTACTGTTAAAACATCGAAATCAGCTATTTCCCCAGAGAAATCCGCTGTTCTTCTGTTCCATCTCAACTAATAAACTCCACAGCCTACTCACACACTAGTGACCCTCTGCTACCACTTTCAGGGGATAACTGGAGATCTCAACTCCAACTTATATCTAAAAACCCCCTTTCAACACAATATCAGGTCCCCAAACCCTTCTAGGAACCAACACTCGAGTTCATCTGCCAAAACTGACCAAACTCCTGAACTCAGAGGTTCATACTCTGAACCAAACCACAACTAGATCCAAATATCCACAGATATCATGCACACACAAGCATATTTAGGCCAAATCCACAATGATATACATTTAGCTACCAGATTTTTACCATCACCAAGTATATCCACACTCATCATGCTTCATACAACCCAATAAATAGATACAATTTATGAATTTAATTCAGAAAATTAACCACATACACTCCATATGCGAACCATTATGCCAATATTCATCCATATCCATAATAATACTATTCAGCATGCATCAATCTCAATATGCAATAACCAAGGGCCCAGCCCAACAGCATCTCATGCATATGTCATTTTATTCCTCATGCTCCAAATAAATAAGCAGGCAAACAAGGCATTCAAACATATATTCAGACATGTCAATCGATCATACCAACCAACCCTGAGTCGAGCTTGTCACTGACAGCGAGCGTGACAGAATTCGGTGAAGAGATCGATATCAAACTGTGTTCCATTATTCGACACAATCTTCTTTGGCAGCCAGAATCGGCAGATAATATTCTTGACCACGAAGTCGAGGACCCTCTTTGAAGTGATCGTCGCCAGGGGCTCTGCTTCTGCCCACTTTGTGAAGTAGTCGATATCCACCATCGCGTAGAGAACTCCTCCTTTTCCTGTGGGAAAGGCACCACCTAAGTCAATCCCCAACACCGCAAATGGCCATGGGGATGAGATCATCTTCAGCTCGATTGGAGGAGCTCGGGCAATTGTGGCGAATTGCTGGCACTGGTTACACTTTTGGACGTAGGAAATCGAGTCCTTTGATAGACTGGTCCAATAATACCCTTGCCTCAATATCTTCAAGGCCAGGTTTTGCCCCCCAGCGTGATCTCCACAAAATCCCTCATGCACCTCCTGCAAAATGGTCTTCGCCTCGCCTGGCAGAACACGCCGCAGAAGAGGTAAAGAGAGGCCACGCCGGTACAATATCTCGTCTATCATTACATACCTCGGAGCCTGGTAAAGTACCCTCCTTGCGTCGTTCCACTCCTCGAGTAACTTCCCTGTTGTGAGGTACTCGAGGATGGGAGTCATCTAGGTCGGTCTAGTGTCGATCATCTCGACCTCTGCCCCAATTTCCTCTATGCTTGGTCTTTCCAAGAACTCTCCCGAGACCAGCCCCAAAGTTTCTGCCTCCCCGGAGGTGGCGAGCTTTTCCAGGGCGTCAGCGTTGGCATTCTGCTCCCGAGGTATCTCCCCGATTAAGTCGTGCTCAAAGGCAGATAGCTCTTTCTTTACCTTGGCCAGGTAAGCAGCCATCTTGGTTCCCTGTGCTTGGTATTCTCCTAATACTTGGTTTACCACGAGCTGGGAATTGCTGTAGCACTGGACGAAGCTGGCCTTCAGCTCTTGGGCCACCCTTAGCCCAGCCAATAAAGCTTCGTATTCAGCCTCGTTGTGGGACGCTTTGAATCTGAATCACAACGCAGAGTGGAATCGATGTCCCTCTGGGGATATCAATACGATTCCAGCCCCGAAGCCGTTCTCGTTAGACGAGCCATCTACGAAGACTTTCCATGAGGCTCGAGCTGGTTCTTCCACTGGGTCTTCTCGGAATCCTGTGCATTCTGCCACTAAATCAGCCAGGCCTTGGGCTTTTATAGCAGTTCACGGCGCGTACAGTATCTCAAATTGGCTGCGCTCGATAACCCATTTCAACAGATGTCCCGACGCTTCAGGTTTCTACAAAACCTGCCTTAAAGGCTGATCGGTTATGACGTGTATTGAAAGGGACTGAAAATACGGTCTGAGCTTTCGGGAGGCCGTAATAAGGTAGAAGGCCATCTTTTCCATCAACGGGTATCGAGATTCAGCTCCGAGAAGCCTCTTACTGATGTAATAGACTGGCTTTTGAGACCGGTCTTCTTCCCGGACCAGTACGGCGCTAGCTGCATCTTTCATGACAGCTAAGTAAAGGAAAAGAGGTTCTCCTGTTGTTGGTTTAGACAATACGGGCGGCTCAGATAAATGTGCTTTCAGGTCGAGGAAGGCACGTTCGCACTCTTCGGTCCACTCGAATTTTTTATTTCCCCGAAGCAGGTTGTAGAATGGCAAACACTTGTCAGTAGATTTGGAAATAAACCGATTTAGGGCTGCCACCCTTCCTGTAAGACTTTGAACGTCTTTTCATGACCTGGGTGAGGGCATCTTGAATATCGACCTGATCTTATTAGGGTTTGCCTCTATTCCTATAGTATTGACAATGAAACCCAGGAATTTTCCTGACGCAACCCCGAAAGTACACTTTTGGGGGTTTAGCCTCATGTCATATTCTCTTAAAATCTTAAAGCATTCCTTTAGATCGGAGACATGGTTATCAACAGTTTTTGACTTGACCAACATGTCATCAACATACACTTCCATATTTTTCCCGATCTGATTGGTAAACATCCTATTTACCAACCTCTGGTATGTAGCTCCTGCATTTTTCAGCCCGAAAAGCATGACCTTGTAACAATAAACGTTTGTTGGGGTCATGAAGCTAGTGTGTTCCTTGTCCGCCGGATTCATGGCGATCTGGTTATAGCCTGAGTATGCATCCATAAAAGACATGAGCTCGTGGCCCGCCGTGGCATCTACCAATTGGTCAATATTTGGCAAAGGGAAGCAATCTTTCGGGCAGGCTTTGTTTAGATCGAAAAAGTCGATGCAGGTCCGCCACTTCCTGTTGGGCTTTGGGACCAAAACAGGATTGGCGACCCAGATCGGGAACTTTTCCTCGCAGATAAAGCCACACTTTAAGAGCCGGGCCACTTCCTCCTCTAGGGCCTCAGCTCGGGTAGTGCCCAGGCGCCTTTATTTCTGGGACTTTGCAGGCACGTTCTTATCTAGGTGGAGGGTGAGCATGATGATGCTCGGGCTGATCCCTACCATGTCTCCATGAGACCAGGCGAACACATCTAGATTTTCTTATAGAAACCTAATCAGCTCTGCCTTCCTTTCACTACACAGGTTTTTCCCGAGCTTTACCACCTTCGAGGGGTCTTGTGGGTCGATATTCATCTCCTCGAGCTCTTCGATGGCCTGGAGCTCAGATCTATCCTCGCCTATTCTGGGGTCGATATCATTATTTAAGATGATACTCTCCCCCCTGGCATTCTGAGGTATTTCTATCTCATGAATAGGTACTATTTCCTGAGATTCCTCATTCCCTCCCTGAATGGTCATCGCCTATTGCCTGGGTCGTGACTTTCCCTTCATGGAAATGCTATAGCATTCCCTGGCAGTGAGCTGATCTCCTCGAACTATGCATATTCCCATGGAGGAGGGGAATTTGACAGCGAGATGGCAGATGGAGGTTATTGCTTCAAATGCTATCAATGTAGGTCGGCCCAGAATAGCGTTGTATGCGGCGGGACAATCGATGACCATAAACTCAAGGAGTTTAGAGACAGTCTGGGGTTCCTCTCCCAAGGTAATCACCAGCTTGATTGTTCCTATTGCTGCCGACCCTTCTCCGGAAAATCCATACAGCATCATGGAGGTGGCCCTCAATTCGGTGACAAATAGCCCCATCTTCTCCAGCATAGATCGGAACAACAGGTTCACCGAACTCCCATTATCGACCAGTATTCTCCTAACTCTCCGGTTGGCGAGTTGGGCAGTTATGACTAGTGGATCATTATGGGGGAATTGGACGTGACTAGCATCCTCCTCGGTAAAACTGATGGGTTGCCTCTCTAGTCATTGTTGTTTGGGTAGGTGCCGCTTTGGGATGAATTCCACTCAGTTATGAGCCTTCAACTCATTGACATACCTCTTTTGGGCACCTCTGCTCGTGCCGGCCAAATGGGGGCCTCCAGAGATCGTGAATATCTCTCCTCCTATCACAGGAGGAGGGGTATCCTAATTTATCCGAGGCCCGGGCTGACTTACTGGAGCTTCTAGAGCCGGTTAACCAGCGGGAACTCTATTCTGCGCATATTGAGCCAAGGGTCCGGCTCTAATGAGAGTCTCGATCTCATCCTTCAAATGCCTACAATCGTCAATGTTGTGGCCACTGTCGCTGTGGAATCGACAAAACTTGGAGGGGTCCCTCTTGGCCTTCTGGTGCTTCAAAGGCTCCGGCTTTTTCCAGGGAGGGCGGGCAGAGTTTTCTAGGAAAATGTTCTCCCTAGTGTTTGTGAGCTCGGTGTAAGTCGCGTAGACTGGCTTAAATTTTTCCACGGGCTTGTTCTTCTTTAGGCCGTGCTGGCCACCCTCGCTACTCCCTTTTCTCTTGCCTCCACCCAATTGGTTATTCTGTGTAACGGTTTGAGTCATTTTCACGACATCCGTTCCCTTTCCAACGGGCTGATCAGGGGCTTGACTGGTTCCCACGACCGATGCTCGCGCCTTTTCCAGGTTTATCCATCCCTGGGCCTTGTTTAGGAATTCTTCTACGGTGCTGGCACCTTTTCTCTATATCTGTTTCCATAGTCCGCCTCCAACGAGGATTCCAGTCCTCAAGGCCATAAGCTTGGAACTATCGTCCGCGTCCCTGGCTCAAGCCGCGACGTTTGTGAACCTGCTCAGGTAAGCTTTCAAAGGTTCCTTGGGCTCTTGCTTGACGTTTGCCAGGGTGTCGGGTTTGACGCGGGCAGCCTGAGAAGCTCAG